>NW_028092199.1:0-1898 GCF_014824575.4 Sturnira hondurensis | reverse complement strand
CTTTATTTGTCCATATTTCATATACCTTTGCATTTATCATTGTATTACTATTGTTTATTTGCATATTCCTCCCCCAAGTATGTAACTTGTAAATGGATGAGCTTAAAACTCACTTTGTAAGTAACTTGAAAAGAAAACCAAAAATTGAAATACTCATCTTCTTAATTATTATAGACCTTTCTATAATATAAACTGGTTGAAAGATGAAATAAGATCTAGTAAGTAAGCATTAAATGAGAGAAAGCAAGAGTGGCTGTATTAACGTGTAGTATTCATTGCAATGAAAATCGCTGGAGACGTAGAGGGATATAACATAACAAAAAATAATAGAGGGCTATTGTACAATACTATAGTTTTGCAAGATGTTCCCATTTGGAGAAACTCAGTAAAGGGTATATGGGGGTTTTGTATTATTTCTTACAACTGTACATGAATCTACAATTATTTCGAAAGAAAACACTTAGTTTAAATGTAAAGGTGGCATCATCTAAAAATATGTACAAAACATAAGCATTTATTTTGTCCCCAAAAGATGTCTATTTCAAAATGAANTCCTAAAATAGTTAGAATGATTTAGCAATCTATCAAAAGTTTTCTTAATATCTAAACAGTCAAAAGAATGTTTAGATATTCTTAGACAAGATGTGTATACATGCAATTTTCTGCCTTGAGTTTTCATTGGAATGTTCAAAAACAAGTAATATACTCAAGGGGCTATATCCCAAAAGAATCCAAATCTCATATACACAGCCTTGTTCTACAGTGACAATTATTTGGCAATTGTCCTCATTGTTGAGGTACCAGCATCTGCAGGTAACAATTTTCTTTGTATATTAACATAGAAATGTTTTTCTAGCTTTTATATTAGAAGTTAAGATTTGGTTATTCTAAGGAAATAATCACTTGTTGAGGACCCACTTAACTCTGCGAGCTGGGTTTGCTGTTATCATGTACATCATCTTAATCACACAAGAAGCCTACTAGCTATATATATATATATAGCTTTATTTATTTATTTAATAAATAAAGTAATGAAGGTGGAAGAGTTTATGTAAATCATTTAAGATTCTACAGATAATGGCAAAGCTATAATTTGAACCCAAGCCTGTACAACTCCAAAGCTCATGGCATTATGCATGACACTTTGCTTCCAGGCCATAACAGCACTCATGACTAACTCTGAATTTGTCTCATACACATCTATTTTCTTTAAAATTTTAAGCTTTCATTCAGTCTTGGGTCTATACCTAGTTAATAAAATTCCATGTCAGCCCTGAACAAAGATAAGGAAGCTGGGGCTTTGAAGTTCAGACTCACAATTACAACATGTTCAATACATGGCATACTATTGCTCAGTTATTCACAGGTAGCATCATTCAAGCATCTCTGTTAAGGATAACACTGTGATGTGTAGCTGGTTGAACACACGACTGTGATGGTGTGCATGTATGTGTGAATTCAATCTTCTTGACATTTAATATCTGAAGGAAAAAAAGCATTATTCTGAACTTTTAGTTGGTCTCTATGGCTCAGGAAACACCTGACACCTAACAATGTGATGCAAGAATGAGTTAGGTTTGTTAAATTAAATTTTTTTAAATTCCTAGTCTACATCAATAAGTATGTATACTATCAGGTTTTATATGAGGTATTGAGTGAAAAAGCACTTTGTACCAAACTTACACTGTGTGTCTATGTTTTTGTAATTTTTATTAGATAGCCACTCTAAAATAAGTATGCAAATTATAATATATTGCTCTGTCCTAATATCCACTTGTTTTGCTTTCAGTGAGCACCATTTCCAGTATAGATGGGGACTGGAAACTATACAACTGTGAAAGAATTTATTATTTTGGGGTTAACAGAGAATGCTACAACTTGTGTCATTTTATTTATTG
>NW_028092198.1:0-527 GCF_014824575.4 Sturnira hondurensis | reverse complement strand
GCTGTGTGGTCAGTGGATGTGGGTGAGGCAGACCGCCCCCCGCCTCCCCCCCTGGACGGGGTTTTAATGAGGATGCTTGGCCTCCTGTACTGGGCTGCTTTGGAAGGAGTTTTCTTTCTTTCTCTTAAAAAATTTCATTGATTTGAGAGAGAGAGGAAGGGAGAGAAACTTCCATTTGTTTTCCTCTTATTGACGCATCTGCTGCTTGATTGTTCTGTGTGCCCGACTGGGAATCGAACCGGCGGCCTGCTGTAGGGGGGTGGCGCCCCAACCCACTGAGTGGCCCAGCCGGGGCGAGGTTTTGCAGGCAATTGGAGTGACCTGAAATATTGGGCTGTGCTGGGAAAAAGCCTTCCCGAGGCGGCCCTCACCCAAGTGGATTGGTGGGGACTGCAGCTGTGTGACACCATGGCTGTGACCCTGCTGGTCCATTGCCAAGGTCACCGAAGAGAGACCTCCACGCAGTCTCACTTCTTCACTGGGCTGTGGTTTGCAGCCTTGCTACAGCCCGGGTGGTGGGGGCAGCT
>NW_028092197.1:0-2064 GCF_014824575.4 Sturnira hondurensis | reverse complement strand
ATTATTCTTTGTATACATAAAAGATACTTACTTGTGCATGTTATTTACCACACAATTTACGAATTTGTATTATTTATGATAAGTTTAGGTTGATATTCATGAGTTGTCAAGGTAAATAAGATATCGTGTAATAATAAAATTACATTAGTTTAGCTGTATAAAGCATGAAAAATAGAGCTTGGAATAAAACATGAAGATATGAGGAGTTAAAATGTATTAGTTATAAGTTCATTAATAATTAAATAAGATAGTAACATGATTCTTAGCTTTGTAAATGAGTTCAGGACCCGGAGCAATGGTGTTCTAGAAATCAGAAGTACTTTTTGAGTAAAAATGTGCCCCTTATAGGTTATCATTGCCATATCACAATATGGCAATGTCCACATTTTTGGAAAGGAGAACATCTGATGGTGAGTTCTGGAATCTAAAAGAGTAAGATTGTAGATTCTAAGTAATTTAAAGAAATAATTATTGAAGACTTTCTGGGCAGTGAAAAGGGACAGTGACCCTCAGTGCTGCGGTTTATCGCACTGTGGTTCAGTGTCTTAAAGTGTCACATCTTCCTTGGCTTCTGAACTTTCACAGGTGTTTTCTTAGCCAAGGACATTCCTTCCCAGTTTCTGCAAGATGACTGACATTTTAATTTATTTTTTGTTGTTGTTTAGCTCTCAGCCTCCAGGTTGCCTGTCCGGAGAGAGGGGTGATTTCAGATCTAGGGTGCAAAGTCACATGCTGTTTGTATTGTAATGGACTCTCCATCCTGCTCCATAGAGAGTAGGGTTTCTCATTGCTGTGGATGATATTTTCTCCTGGGGGATTTTTCTCCACATTGTAGGTGCTTACTAGTAATCCTGACCTCTGTTTAGTGCATGTCAGTAACTCCCACCTTAACCGCACCCCAAGGACAGTCTGAAAGGTCTCCATACAATGTGCTAAATGTGCCCCTGGGGGAAAAGTCAACCTGAGGTTGAAAACCACTGAGCTTGAAGCTGTGATCATCTTTTGAACCTGAGTGATCTGTCCTTGGTAAGAAGTCTTTTTACTTATCATTCCATGCAAATTATTTTCTAACTCCCATTGTGGATTTTTTTTGGGGGTGGTGGTTATTTAGAAGAGTATTTCATAATTTGTCAATATAAGTACTTACTAGTTATGTTACTGATTTCTTGATTAATGGCAGTGAGAGCAAGAAATATATACATGTTTATATATACACACATGTGTGTATATATCACACACATATACATTACATATATATATACATACAAATATGTAAATATATAAATATATATAAATGTTTATAAATTTAAGTCTTTTGAAGTTTGTTGAAACTTGCTTTATATCACAATATGGTTAGCTTTTAGAAAAACTCCCAGGGAGCTTGGAAAGCACCTGTAATTTGCAGTTTTGGGTTGTAGTGAAGTACTTATACACATTGAGTGCCATTTTTTCTCATGTTATTTAAAAAATATTTTTACTAATTTTTGTGGGTTTTATCGGTTCTGAAACAGACCCTGAATGATAGAAGTTGGTTAAATCTCCTATTATGATTGTTAATTTGTGTATTTTTCCGTGCATATAATTTTGAGTTTATGTTATTAAGTGAATAAAAATTTGGATCTAACTGGTACATTGAACTTACTGATCTGAAGTACTCATCTTTATTTGTAGTAGTGGTTCACTGTTTGTCTTCAAGTCTACTGTATGTTATATAGTTTTCATTTGGTTCATGTTCATATAGTATATTTTTCCAATTCTTTCACTTTAGATCTCTTGGTAAGTTTTAGATAGCTGTCAGTGTTTTCTGTTAGTTATGAGTGGCTATTGAAATCAATGAAAGAATTGATTTTGGTGGAGGATGTAATGTAGGAGGACCAGCATTTTTCCCATTCATTTGTTCCAAACACTTTTATTACATCTCAGATATTTTCCCCGCAGATCTAAGGAGATATCTTTATCATAGAAAATGACCACGCCCCCTCACGTCATTGCTGCCTCATTTATGCTCTTCCGTGTGTGGGGTTTCTGACTCTCTCCTGTGAGTGAGGTGGTCCTGGCTGTGTA
>NW_028092196.1:0-1082 GCF_014824575.4 Sturnira hondurensis | reverse complement strand
GGGTTTATGGTGTGAACTTCTGTGGTAGGATGCCTATGAAATTAAGTGGTGCCGTCTCTTGCAGATATCTTGGTGTTCTTAGATTCCACGTACCCCTCTAGTTGGTTTCCAGCCTTTCAAACCTTTTCTTTTGCTCTCATTCGGTGCACCAGCATGAGGGGCTTTTAGTGTGGCCTTTCTCTCGCCTCGGTGAACTCAATTGGTTTCGCCAGTGCCTTCCCAAGATCCAGACTTGTGTCACTTCCCGAGCCCCACTGAGGCCAGATTTTTCCCCAGACTCTCCAGCCCTGGTCTGGTGTGAGGGCGTGCACTCCCAGCTAGGCTTTCCTGGTCTTGCAGTCTCGGGCAAGGACCTTTCCCTGTGCTGTGTCTGAACACACAGGGCAATTCACAATTCCCCACAGCTGGCAACCAGAGCCTCACTCCAGGTGCTCCTCAGTCTGCTCCCAGCTGCTTAGTGAGGGAGCTGATGTCTGGCTCTCTTCCAGGGTCCTTGCCAGCAGCCTGAGGCTCCCTGAGATTCTGGGAGAGCCAGCTCAGACCCCGTTCTACACTGAAGGCACAGGTGACTGTCAATTCCCAACGCCAACATCCACAGTCTGCACAGGCTGAGTAGGGATGGAGCTGGTGGCTGGCTTTCTTCCTGGGGCACTGCCAGCAACAGGAGACTCTCCAAGACTGTTCGAGAGCTGGCGCAGGTCCCGCACCACATGGAAAGCATGGGCAACTCTCAGTTCTCCCAGGCCAGCAACCACAGCCTGTCTCCATGGGTTATTAGAAGTCTCTGGTTTGTTTCCGAATGCCCCCTCCTCTCTCTGCCACTGCAGGCAAACCGATCTCTCCTGTTTTTTTTCCAATCTGTGTCCTGCCATATAGGGAAGGTGCCGGTGACTAGTTCTCTCCCAGGGTTGTCGTTGCCCACCCTTGGCTCTCAGAACCTGGGGCGGCCTGCCAGAGCCCTGGCTCTGCCCGGCCGAGGGCCTGCGGAGGCCTTTGTACTGCTCCCTAATACCTTGTTGATCTGCAGTCACCTCCTCTCCTCAACCTCTGGTCATTCAGTGTCAGCTACGCTCTCTGGAGTC
>NW_028092195.1:0-795 GCF_014824575.4 Sturnira hondurensis | reverse complement strand
TCCTGAGAGCCTCAGGCAAAAGTTCCTTTTCTGCCTCACACCATTGTCCTCCTGAGAGTCCTCGCCCACTTCTTCAAGCCTCAGTTTTCTCATTTGCATATAGGAATAATAATAAGAATAATAATAATACCAACTTCTCTGCATTAATGATTATTATGAAAACTCAGTTCATGCAAGTAAAATACTTAGGACAGGCGCCTGGTGCAGAGTCAGGCTCAATGAATACTAGATATTATTACTATTTCACTTTTATTTGTATTATCCTCTTCCTTATCATCAATACAATATGAGACCTGAAAGCTATAGCTTCCTCTTCTGTCTTCCCTGGGTCCCCAAGCTTGCATCTAGCTTGTCCCCCAGGACCAGCCTACTCCCTCACCCAGATACCAGCTGCCTGTGGGGTACCTGTCCCACACCTGGCTCAGGTGGTTCCATTTATGTGGGACATTGTGCTTGTCAACACATGGTCCCACATGTGATCATGGCCAACTGAATCCAGGATAAAAGCCTGAACGAAGACCACCTGTAAGCTGATGGGATGCCTGTGAGGTGGCCTGGGGTGGGGGCTCTGCCCTAACCTGGGGATATTAAAAGACTCGTACCGAGCAAGTCCTGCATTTCAGGCACTGTGTCCAGCATGCTACCGAATGACCTCACTGAACCTCACGGCCTTCCTTTTTATCATGCCCATTTCACAGATGCAGAAACAGAGTGGAGAAGGGTAAGGGACTGGTCTGATTTCAGCATTTAAACTAGATCTGTCAGAGTCTGGGCCAAACGCGGAGGTGGTGATTA
>NW_028092194.1:0-1692 GCF_014824575.4 Sturnira hondurensis | reverse complement strand
TTGTATAGTTTTCTGCATACAGGTCTTTTACCTCCTTGGTTAGATTTATTCCAAGATATTTTATTTTTGTTTTTGCTATATCGAATGGGATTTTTTCCTGACTTCTGCTTCTTCTGTTTCACTGTTGGTATACAAAAATGCCTTTGATTTCTGGATATTGACTTTGTATCCTGCTGTTTTGCTAAATTCATTTATTAGGTCAAACAGTTTTTGGTAGAGGCTCTAGGCTTTTCCATGTACACTATCAGGTCATCTGCAAACAATGCCAGTTTTGTTTCCTCCTTTCCGATTTGAATGCCTTTTATTTCTTTTTTTTTGTCTGATCGCTGTGGCTAGAACTTCTAATACTATATTGAATAGAAGTGGTTATAGTGGGCAACCTTGTCTTGTTCCTGATCTTAGTGTAAAAGCTTTTAGTTTTTGCCCATTGAGTATGATGTTGGCTGTAGGTCTTTCATATATGGCCTTTATTATATTGAGGACTTCTCCCTCTATTCCCACTTTGCTGAGTACCTTTATCATAAATGGGTGCTGTACCTTATCAATAGTTTTTTTTCCGATTCTATTGATATGATCATGTGGTGTTTGTCTTTGCTTTTGTTTTTGTGGTGTACTACATTTACTGATTTATGAATATTGAACAATCCTTGCATCCCTGGGATGAACCCCACTTGGTCATGGTGTATGATCTTTTTGATGTATTGTTCGATGCGATTTGCCAATATTTTATTGAGGATTTTAGCGTCTATGTTCATCAGAGATATTGGCCTGTAATTTTTTTTCTTCCTTGTGTCTCTCTCTGGCTTTGGAATTAGGATGAGTTTTCCCCCAAAAGAGTTGGGGAGTTTTCCTTCCTTTTGGATTTTTTGGAATAGTCTGTGAAGAATAGGTGTTAGCTTTTCCTTAAAAGCTTTGTAGAATTCTCCTGTGAAACCATCTGCTCCAGGGCCTTTGTGTGATGGGAGTTTTTTGATTACATCTTCAATTTCATCTGCTCTTATTGGCCTGTTTAGGTTTTCTGTTTCTTTTTCATTGAGTTTGGAAGACTATATTTTTTCTAGAAATTGTCCATTTCACATAGGTTTTTCAAATTTCTTGGCATATAATTCTTCATAGTAATTTCTTACATTCTCTTCTATTTCTGTGGTATCAGTTGTAATTTCTCCTCTTTCACTTCTGATTGTATTTATTTGGGTCCTCTCTCTTCTTTTCTTGATGAACCTACTTAAAGGTTTGTCTGTTTTGTTTATCTTTTCAAAAAACCAACTCTTGGATTCATTGATCCTTAGAATTGTGCCTTTAGTCTGTATGTCATTTAGTTCTGCTCTTACCTTGGTTATTTACTTCCTTCTACTTGCTCTGGGCTGTCTTTGTTGTTGTTCCTCGAGTTCTTGCAGGTGTCAGGTTAGGTTCTTTGTTTGAAATGTTTCTATATTCTTTAAGTGAGCCTGTATTGCTATGAACGTCCCTCTCAGGTCTGCCTTCACTGTGTCCCAAAAGTTTTGGGTTGTTGTTAGTTCATTTTCATTAGTTTCAAGAAGCTTTTTTATTTCTTCCCTGATTTCCATCTTGACCCATTCGTTGTTTAATAGCATACCATTCAATCTCCATTTTATTGGGTGTTTTTTTTTTTTTTTCCTGTGGGGTTGGTTTCTAATTTCAGTTCCTTGTGATCAAGAAGATGCTTGGTAT
>NW_028092193.1:0-1460 GCF_014824575.4 Sturnira hondurensis | reverse complement strand
AAGGGGGTGGGCCAAAGGTTTGGGTTGGCACAGGCCCAGGAACCCAAGGACAGCGCGGGACCCTGTGTGCGGAAATTTTGCTGTCGTGTCGCTCTCAGGTATCCCTGCGTTAAGACAGAAAAGCGTGCGGCTCACCAACAGCCCGACTTCTGGTTGAGCGAGGGAATGAGTGTGACCGAATCCTGGGGACGGTTTGAGAGCCGCAGCCGCGCACGCACGGCCTGTGCTGTTGCGGGGGGACCGGAAGCTCCTGCATCTGCAAGACGCTTCGGTTTGAGGCCGCAAACTGTCCTCTCTCTTCCTTTGTCCCTGTTTTCTCCGCAGAATGCCCTTTCCCCAACCTTTCCTCTGTGTCCTAGAGTTAGAAAGGACCTCAGAGAATTTTCCGACACTGCCTTGAGACCCCCGAGAGTGCAAGGTGACACACCCTCATTGGACAGACCAGGGTGGATGCTCAGAGGGGACTGCCCTGCCCCCTCACAAGCCGGTCGGGATCAGGACCCAGGTCCTGGCTCTCCGCCCAGCTTCACTTGGCCAGAATCTGAGGAAAGGAGAGACCCCTCTGCACCCAGAGGGGCAGTGACCAGAGTCCCCTGTCCCAGGGTCCTCCCTTCGACCCGCAGCCACACCCCCGCTGGGTCATCACCCACCCAACATTACAAGCTGAGGACATTCTGAGAGCCAGGCGCTGTTTTGGGCTCTGCAGAGGCACAGTGAATGAAGCCTTCGGAGATGGCAAGCACAGCGGTCTCTGCCTGGGCCTCTCCTCCCCCCCTCCTCACCCTTCAGCCGAGCTCCTGGCCCCACGCAGAGGGTCCTGTCCCTGGTGGGGGTCAGGAGGCTTAGGCCTCGTGTTCAAGGAAGAGAATACTTTGACGTTTCTGGTTATGTCCAAACAAGGGTCCGCATGGACCACACGTGGTCACTGCATGGTGCGTTGTGTCAGGAACGTCGGTTTGGTTAATGTCAGATACCTAAAGCACAGCATGACTCCCCTAATCCTGTTTGGATGTTTCTTCATACTTTTGATGTGACCAAAGGCCTTGACCAAATGGGAGTTTACAGGCCCCTCTGAATCTGCCTGAGGTGAGGTGCAGCCCCCTCCCAGTCTGGCCCCAGCCTCTCCAAAGGTGGTTCCTGCACTAGCCACGTTGGCCCTGCCAGGAAGCTTGTTAGAATGCAGAGACTCAGGCTCTGCCCCCGACCTGCTGATCCAGATTCTAAAAAGATCCTCAAGGATTTTTTTTTTTTTTTGGACATTGATGTGTGAGAAGCTCTGTTTTATAGCGTAGAATCCCAAATCCCCCTACAGAGCCCAGACACATTGGTTCAATCAACTCATCAATCAGGAAAAGGTTTGGTAAGTGAATTCCAGTTCCTTTCGTTGCTAGAGCCTGCCATTGGGGGTGAGTCCAGTGGGCCCCGGAGAACCGTCCACGCAGCCACTGGGCTCCATTCTG
>NW_028092192.1:0-2300 GCF_014824575.4 Sturnira hondurensis | reverse complement strand
TGCTCTCTCCCTGTGTTAAGGGATGGAAAAGAACGGAAAAGGGAGCCATCCATCTCTGAGACAGCGGAGTCCTTTGGAGTGGCACCCTAGACCGACCCCTGGGGCAAGCCCGCCCCTCTTCGCCCAGCCCCCCCGCCTGGTCCCCGCCCCAGAGGTCGTCTAGCCTCAGGCGGAGGAACCCGGACAGACGGGTATTCTGACCCCACAGGGCCACCTGCGCGCTCCTTTGCCCCGACCGAGGGGGCGGGGCTGCAGGGCTGACGTCACGCAGGGGACACCTGAGCAGCTCTGTCGGGGACTCCCCTAGAGCTAGTTTGGCCCTGCAGAGCTGCGGGCGTTGGGTTCAGCGCCTGTATACCACGGGTTCCGACCCTGAGCTCCCAACCCCGCAGCCGGGGCGCCAACGCCGCACCCCGAACGCGACGCCGCTATGAGCGACTCCAAGCAGAGCTGGAACCTGTCCTTCGTGGGCTGCGGCTTCCTGGGCTTCTACCACCTCGGGGTGACCCAATGCCTGAGCGACCGCGCCCCGCACCTCCTCCGAGACGTGCGCATGTTCTTCGGTGCTTCGTCCGGGTCGCTGCACTGCGTTTCTTTCCTCGCCGGTGTCCCGCTCGGTACGTCCGGGACCCCCTGCCTGCCGGGAGGGGGAGTCCCCAGGCCTGGGTTGAGGGCAACTCCTATGGGTTGAGTGGCGTCCGGTGGATCTGAGTTTGGACAGGGATCCAGCGGGGTGCATCTCGGGGGCCTCCGTAGACTGATGCCTTCTCTACTGCGTCCTCTCGCCTGGAACGGGCGGGCGCGGTCGCCGGGCCTGGGAGCGAGGCGCGCAAGGGAGGCATCTACTCTGAGCGTGGGAACCCCGAGCACCTCCCCACCCCAACCCCGCTCTAGCTCCCGGGGTTGAAGGAAGCCCCCTTTTTGCCAAGACTGACAGATGAGTCGTCCCGGAGCGATGGCGAGAAGAGAGGGGGAAGGGTGGAGCTGGACCCAGCGGTCCCCGCCACCCGCTCCAGATGCCCTGAGCGGCGCCCTGCGATCTGAGCCGCGGATACGAAGGGCGGGTTTGCTCTGGGTGGACCAGGTTGGGGGCTTTGGCCTGTGCCCCAGGGTGGGCGCCTTCTTTCCTTTGGGGACTTAGGGACTAGAGACACCACCACCATCTCACCTATCCTCTCCTCTCTGGGCGCCCTTGCTTCTGCCCAGTCCCTGGGGGATTGGATTCGTCTCCGCCAGAGGGCGACTCTTCCGAATCCTCCTGAGCCCTCTTGAGCCCACTTGTTAGGAGTCCAGGGGCCGGGGGCGGGGTTGTGTGCATGGAAGCTGGTGGGTAAGTTATCTCTGCTCCTTTCCTAGTGTTTCAACCCTTCCTGGGGGCTGGAGTGGACCCCTAGACACTCCCAAACCTCCTCCACACCCCACTCGGGGCTCCCGGAAAGGAGACCCAAGCTCATTTGTGTCTTGTTCTCATTAAGGGCTGTCTGTGTGGGTGGGTGCCAGTGGGAGGAAGTGACCTGTGGTGGGGGGGGGAGGCGGGGCGGGGCCGGGCGCCCAGCTGGTCTCAACTATTGGAGTGCACAGTCCTTGGCCTGCGGACCTGAGTCGGGGGGGCAAGCGGCAGCAGAGCTGTTGGTTGGCACCCAGGGGTCCCCAGGTGAAAACATGACTCACCTTATTGGCCCAGGTTATCCCAGGCTCCTGAACAATGTGCTCTTCGCTCTGCCCGGGGCTGCTGTGCTGGACACGGCCAGCAGGGCCTGACTTGGCTCCTGGTGCCCAAGGGTCTCCTGCCGGTAGGGGCAGTGCTGCTGACGGAGCGGACCCCGGGGCTGTCTGGGAAGTGGGGGTTAGCAGCAAGGCCACCCTGACGGCTTTCCCGCTCCAGGGGGCAGAAGAGCAAAGGGCAGGAATGTGACCTCAGGAAGGACTCAGGTGGCCACATGGCCAGCCCTTGTGTTCCAAGATGACCTGTGGACACCCACGAAGTCAGACGTTTGACTGGGACCAGCTTCGGTATGCTGAGCCCAGGACAGTTGGCATGCCGACTCCAGGGCAGGCTCCCTGACAGCAGAGGACAGGTGCCTCTCGGAGCCCTGCCCTGCAGCCCGGGAGAAGGCCCAGGGAAGTCCCTGGAAAGTGGGTCTGGGGTTTGTGGCTGGAGCTGTCCCCCAGATTCCTTCCCCAACCTCCTGCCTCATGTAGGGACCTCCAGGGGGCCTTTCCCCCACCGGGGGGGGGGCGGGTTCAAAGTGGGCAGAATTTCCAAGAGTGTGTCTCAGCCAGGGCTGACCTGCAAGGAG
>NW_028092191.1:0-677 GCF_014824575.4 Sturnira hondurensis | reverse complement strand
TGTGGGTTATTGGGAGCTCATTTTCTTTAGGGACAAGCCACAGAACAGACCTGAGGCCGTGAGCAGGGAGAGCTGTGAGACTGGAACCCACAGGGGGACCAGCCCCGGGTCACACAGGACGACCAGGGTGGTTGCCTCAGGTCTCCAAGTGTGTAAGGCTGCCCCACAGGCCGCCCCCGAGTTTCTCAGGTTACTCTGTGGACCCCTTCCTTCCACACGCCCCCCTTTTGGTCATAAGTCAGTCAAAGTGCACATTGCTGACCAGCCCTTTGGGTGGGTAGGAGGCCCCTGGGTGCGAGGAAGGCTCACTCCCCAGCCATCTTGAAGTCAGCGACTATCTTGCTGAACAGAGGAAACCGCTGGGAACAGCGCCAGACCATAACCCCAGAGGGCACTGAAGATCCAACTGTCATCATTCAGAGAAGGCGGGGGAAGGGGAGGCAGCCAGAGCCTTCGCCCCCTTGTTTGTGAACGTTCTGGATCTTTTCCAGTTTTCCAGCTGCCGTGACCTCAGTCTTTTTGCAGCTGGTCGTAAGTTCTGTTTTTCTGCCTCTTAGTGTAACATTTACTCGTCGGGGACAAGAGTAACTGTACTAAACCCACTACACCGATTAGCAACAGAAAGCGTCTAATAATAGACAGGAAGCGTCGGAGGGGAACAGGCGTCCCAGCCACCA
>NW_028092190.1:0-907 GCF_014824575.4 Sturnira hondurensis | reverse complement strand
AGCAGGGCAACTCAGTCGCTGGGTTGTGACGTTGTATGTGGGGGCGGGGTCACAGAGGGACAATGGCTTCCCTCTGCCACCCGCTGCCGCGACCCCCACCGGCACTGCAGCCACCACCGTCACCAGGCCCACGCGGTTCATTCCACGGCACGGGAGCGTGCCACCGCTGTCAGCCCTCCACCACTGGGTTCGCCCCCTGGGGCCTGCGTGGTCCGTCTCACTGTGCGTGAATGTGCAACCTTGGTCAGTCTGCCCCGCACCCGGATTGGCTGCCCGCGCGCCTAGCGCCTAGGTCGGGGGATCTGTCCTGCCCGACCCAGCTCCGCTGCTGGTTCTGCCTCTCTTACCGTCCCCGTTGAACGGTTCGTAGCTGTCGGACTTCCGTATAATTCCGTTTTCTGGTCTTTGGGTGTGTCCTAGTTCTCCAAAACTTTTGTTGTAGTCAAACTTGGTTGTGGGAGAAGGCACAGTGTTTCCACCTATGCCTCCATCTTGGCGGAAGTCTTAAAGCTCATTTTGACCTACCGCTATTTAATTTAAGATTCAAACATGGTTTATCTTTAACTGTCATAAACATCACATCCCAGATTTTAAAAGGAGTGCCTTCATAGTAGTTTTGAGTTCCATTCCATATCTTTGTGTGAAGAATCAGAGCATGTCACTGATTCTGTGCATAACACCAAAGACTTACTATAAACTAGGGCAAAAGACTTGGTTGTATAAAGCACAAATCATGAAATTATTGGTAAGACTGGAGAAAAGAGGGATTTAAGGGGAAATTACAAATGATGGAACTAACAAGAATTTCGGCTCATTTCAGGAACTAGCTAAATGATGAGTCTGTTGTTTGGAACACTGGTTACTGGTGTTTGCTTCTGTTCATTAACCCTGTTTCACAAGCACTGAT
>NW_028092189.1:0-525 GCF_014824575.4 Sturnira hondurensis | reverse complement strand
CGGGGGACTCACAAGAGGCAACCATACATTGATACTTCTCTCCTTCCCTTCCTCTCTAAAGATAAATAAATAAAATCCTTTAAAAAAAATGAAGGCTACACTAAGTGAAATGAAGGAGAATGCACAGGGAACCAATAGTGACGGAAAGAAAACTGGGACTCAAATCAATGGAGTAGACCAGAAGGAAGAAAGAAACAACAAAACAGAAAAGAAGGAAGAAACAAGAATTCAAAAAAAAAATGAGAAGAGGCTTAGGAACCTCCAAGACATCTTTAAACGTTCCAACATCTGAATTATAGGGGTACCAGAAGGGGAAAAGGAAGAGCAACAAGTGGAAGTTATCTGAACAAATAATAAAGGAGAACTTCCCCATTCTGGCAAAGGAAATAGATTTCCAGGAAGTACAGGAAGCTCAGAGAGTCCCAAAGAAAGTGGACCCAAGGAGGAACACACCAAGGCACATCAGGAAGCTCAGAGAGTCCCAAAGAAGGTGGACCCAAGGAGGAACACACCAAGGCACATCAT
>NW_028092188.1:0-692 GCF_014824575.4 Sturnira hondurensis | reverse complement strand
AGCTGTGGTACATTTACACAATGGAATATTACTCAGCCGTAAAAAGGAAGGAAATCTCACCTCTGCAAAAACATGGATGGACCTGGAGAGCATTATGCTAAGTGAAATAAGCCAGTCAGAGAAAGATGAATACCATGTGATTTCACTTATATGTGGAATCTAACGAACAAAATAAACTAACAAACAAAACAGAAACAGACTCATTGTTGTCAGAGGGAGAGGGGGTCAGGAGGCTGGGTGAAAAAGGTGAAGGGATTAAGCTAAATAAGAAATTCTGCTTCTAGAATTTTCTGTCTCTCTGGCTTTGGGCAAGTCGCTTCTCTGAGCTTCAGTGAGCTTGCAGAAAGTGGTGGGGTGGGTAATGTGTCTAGCTTGTAGTAGGCTCTCTACCCAGAGTTCATTTTGTTATTCTGAGTAGTAGTATTGATTGAACTGTGGTCCCCACATTGTTATGTTGAAGCCCGGACCCCCCAGGACCACAGGATGTGGTTATGTTTGAAGATGAAGTCTTGGAAGAAGAAATTAAGTTAAAGTGAGGGCGTCAGGGTGGGTCCCAATCAACTCGACTGGGGTCTTATGAGAAGAGGAGACTGAGATGCAGACACACACCGGGAAGGCCACGTGAAGGCATGGAGACACAGCCACCTGTGAGCCAAGGCAGAGGCCTCCAAAGGAGCCATCCCGGCTGACAC
>NW_028092187.1:0-735 GCF_014824575.4 Sturnira hondurensis | reverse complement strand
AATCCCTCCCCCTTCCCGCCCATCCCCCACACCCGCCTGGGTGCAGCCTCCGACTCCCAGCCACCAGCTGCTCTCCTAGTGAGGTGTCACTGCCAGGACAGAACGCCACTTGTTTCCTCAAAAATGTTGGAGTTTGTGATGCTAAGGAAACTCCCCCCGAACGCACCAGGTGTATTCAAGAGAAGCGCGGGGCGGGGCCACTTCCATCCTGAAAGGAATGGGGTTCCATCCCAAGTGCCCCAAGGTCTTCGGCCTTCTCAAGGCATTTTCCAGTTATTCAACTACTTGATTCAAATAATTACTTTTTAAATGTCAGGTGCTGGCCCCTCTGCTCGGCCCCGCCACTTTCTGTGGAAGGGAGACCCAGTGAGAGCCAGGGAGGGCAGGGTGTGGACCCCCTTGAGGGCAGAGGTGCTGGGCCATCTGGTCAAGGAGGACACAGAGGGGCCATTGTGGGGGGCTGGCCCGTCACCCGCTCTGCCGACTGGGAGGGTCTCCCTTTCAGATCTAGCCTCTCTTTAGTCAAAGAGTCATTGTCACCCAGTGTGGCCGGGCCCATGGAAAAGGGGCTCCCATCCTGACCCCCCTGCTTCTGCCTCCCCTCCTCCCTTCCCGACGCCTCGTGTGAAAGAACCTTCTGTTCTCGGCCCCCGCCTCCTGACCACCATCCCCGCCGGCCAGCGCCGTGCTCACAGAGGCCGCTCACTCCCAGTCGGGCCAGTCCCGCCATCAAGC
>NW_028092186.1:0-5131 GCF_014824575.4 Sturnira hondurensis | reverse complement strand
AAATTGAGGGAGGGAGGGCAAATCTTCCTTCTAGATTCCCAAGTCACACATGGACAGAACCCCCTTCCAGGAGGTGGAGCTGAATCCCTCCCCGTGAATGTGGGCCGGACGTGGCAACTTTCTTCCAAAACGTGGAATATGGAGAGTGACAATCACCACTAATGGTAAAGTGACTGCAGTGACCCTTGAACAACACGAGTTTGAACGGGCACGTGCCCTCGCACCCGGATTTGCTTCAGTGACGTGTGCAGTGTTGTCCGTGTGTGTCCTCTTCCTGGTGACTTTCTGATCTGAACGACACTTGCTTCCACACAGCTCCTTTGTGTCCGCCTGCGGAACAGAGCACATGTAACACGCAAACTGCGTTAACCGACTGTTACCAGCAAGGCGTCTGTCCCGCAGTAAGCTTTGGTAGTTAAGTTTTGGGTAAGTCACAAGTTCCATGAAGATTTTCAACTGTGCCGGGGACCCGTGCCACTAACTCCCATGTTGTCAAAGGTCAACGGTGTCTTACAGTGGAGCACTTGGCAGACATAATAACCTGAACCCTGTGATGAAGGTCATGTTCATACCATGCGCCCTCTGATAGGATACGATGAGAAGGGCACTTTGCCTCTATGGTATTGTTTTCCAAAACGTGAAACTCCAATCGAATCGTGAAGGAACACCAAACAAACCCAAAATAAGTACCATTCTGCAAATTATCTGTTTGGTACTTTTCAAAATTTTCAAGGTCATGAAAAAGAGTAAAGAAATTCAACAGATGGGAGGAGGCAGAGGAGAAGTGGGAACCGGATGCCCTGAGGTGCCTGGATCTGACCCCGAAAAGAGGAGGAGCATCGGTGGGAGAGCGGTGAGGCCCAAGCCGAGTCTGCGGTTCAGTGAACAGCAGTGCACCAGGGCGGACGCTGCCTTCTCAGTCCCGACGTGACGTCACTGGGTGTGACCGCTGGGGACGCTGAGTGCCGGGTGCAGGGGGCTGAGCCTTCTAGCTTGACAGCTATTCTGTGAATGTAATGTTACTCAAAAATAATTTTATTTTAATTACATTTTATTGATGATGCCATTACAGTAGTCCTAATTCTTCCCCCTTTGCAGCCCCCACCCAGCATTCCCCACCCCCTCAGGAAATCCCCCCACCATTGTTCATGTCCCTGGGTCATGCACGTAAGTGCTTTGGTTTCTCTATTTCCTGTACTATTCTTAACCTCCCCTTGTCTATTTTGTACCCACCATTTATGCTCCTTATTCCCTGTACCTTTCCCCCATTCCCCCTCCACCCCCAGCTGATAACCCTCCATGTGATCTCCATTTCTCTGATTCTTTTGCTGTTCTAGTTGTTTGCCTACTGGGTCATTTTCTTAGGTTCAGGTATTGATAGTTGTGAGTTTGTTGTCATTTTACTGTTTATATTTTTGATCATCTTCTTTTTCTTAAATAAGTCCCTTAAACATTTCATATAATAAGGGCTTGTGATGATGAACTCCTTGAACTTGACCTTATCTGGGAAGCACTTTATCTGCCCTTCCATTCTAAAGGAAAGCTTTGCTGGATAGAGTCATCTTGGATTAAGTCCTTGCCTTTCATGACTTTGGATACTTCCTTCCAGCCCCTTTTGCCTGCAAGCTTTCTTTTGAGAAATCAGCTGAAGGTCTTATGAGGACCCTTTTGTTTGTAACTCTCTCCTTTACTCTTGCTGCTTTTAAAATTCTCTCCTTATCTTTAATCTTGGGTAACTTAATTATGACCTGCCTTGGTGTGTTCCTCCTTGGGTCCACCTTCTTAGGGACTTTCTGATCTTCCTGGACTTCCTGGAAGTCTATTTCCTTTGCCACATTGAGGAAGTTCTCCTTCATTTTGTCCTCAACTGAGCTTTCAATTTCTTGTTTTTCTTCTTCTCCTTCTGGCTTCCTTATGATTCAGATTTGGAATATTTAAAGTTCTCCTGGAGGTTCCTAAGCTTCTCCGCATATTTTTTTGAATTCTTATTTCTTCATTCTGTTCTGGTTGAATGTTTATTTGTCCCTTCTGCTCCAAACCATTGATCTGAGTCCCAGTTTCCTTCTTTTCACTGTTGGTTCCCTGTATATTTTTCTTTATTTCACTTTGCATAGCCTTCACTTTTTTCTCTATTTTGTGACAACACTCAACCTTGTCTGTGAGCATTCTGATTACCAATGTTTTAAACAGTGCATCTGATAGGTTGGCTCTCTGTTCATCACTTAGTTGTATTATTTGCAGCCACACACACAAAAAAACACACCGTGGAAGTTCATCAAAAAATAAAAAATAGAACTGCCTCATGACCCAGCAATGCCACTTCTGAGTACACGTCCCAAGGAAATAAATCTGGACGTTGAAGAGACACCCACACTCCAGGTTCACTGCAGCGTTACTCACAGTGGCCGAGGTGTGAACACACCCTCAATGTGCATCCATGATGAGTGAGTGAGAACTGTGATAAACACACAGACACATGGAGTAGTCTCCAGCTTTAAAAAGGAGGACATCTGCCATTGGTGACAATCTGGACGCACCTGGAGCACATTCTGTGAGTGACACAGTCAGACACAGGGACAAATGCTGCAGGACCTCACGTCTGTAGAATCTACGACAGAACAATTCCCAGAACCAGAGAGCAGAAGGGCATTTATTAGGGGTGGGGGCAGGTGGGAACGGGGAGATGTGGGCACAGGGCACAAAGGTTCAGTCCCACAGGAGGGGTCAGTTCTGGACGTCTGTGTGCAGCGTGGTGACTGCAGTGAAAATGATGCTGAAATCTGCTAAGAGGTAGATATTGTCTTCACACACGACACACACATGACACACACACACAGGGTTACTACGGAGGTGATGGATATGTCAGCTTAAGTGGGGTAATCATTTCACGATGTCTACGTATATTAAGCATCAAGTTGTATATCTTAAATACTTTTAATTCCTCTTTGTCAATTATACCTCTAGTAAGCTGGGAAAAAAGTCCCCAGGGTCTGCAAACACATGGAATCACCAGAGAGCTCATTGAAAACACAGATTTCCAGACCTCACCCCCCACTGGACCGGAGTCTCTGGGCAGTGGCTCTGGGGGGCTCTGTCCTTCAGAGAAGACCTGCAGGAGGCTGGGCTAAGGGGAGCTGGTTTGGGGCCTGTTGTCCTGGAGGGTAAACCCAAACCCCTCTGGCCGGCCCGGGGCCCCTGCAGTGTGGCAGCCGACTGCTGCTGGAGAAGATGTGTCCCATCAAAGGTCTGGGGCTCTGCAACATCCTGGAAAGGCCCCCAACGGTCTCCACCCCAATTTCTGGTCCTGGGCATTTCTCTCACCTTAGCAACTTGCCTACATGAGGGTCACCCTAACTCCCACCCAATTTGTCCACTTTCCCGGGAAAAGAGGAAACAAAAGCTGGACCCCCACAGCCTCCCCCTCTCCCACCCTCCACCCTTTCCCTCCTGTCTGTGACAGGGTCCTGTCTTCTCCACCCTCCATGTGGTCCCCTCTGGTCTCCTGGGGCTGGTGCACCGGGTCTCCAGGTACCAGGTGACAGGAAGAAACCCTGAATGTCCTCTCGGTTCTGCACACACCTCACCTCTCTCCCTCCCGTCATACCCCGACTTCCTGAAAGAACAACACAATCCGGCTCCAACACTGCTCTGTTCTAGGCATGGGCCGTTCTGTTCTAGACAAACCAAAGGCCATCTCAGCCCCCAAGGATAGCGTGCCCCACCCCCGTCCCCACCCCCACCCCCACCTACTTCTCAGCCAATGGCGGGGTGGCTCTTGTGGGGCCTGTTGCAGCCAACCTGCCTTCCCAAGGCCTCCCTGATTTCCAACCTACATTTCAGCTTCTCTGTCCTCCCCCTTCCTAAGTCTGTCCACCGTCTTAGGTCTCTCAGCCTCAGCGCCCACTCCCCCATGCCACTTTCTCTGTCGGGATTCTCCTAACACCCTCTCTTACCTTCTGGAACCTTCTTTTAGACAATGTGAGTCACAGTTGCTCACATTCATAGGACTCAGTCCTTTGCTCTGTCTCATTGGATCTCCTTCCCTGGACGATCTCATCTGGTCCAGAACCTTCTCCTCAGCCCCAGAGCTTCATTGTGACTGCGCAGCAAACCCTGCACCGGGGTCCCTCCAGCGTCTGAGCCCCCCCCACCCCGCACCCCCGTCCCCAGTGTGTCTTCTCGAAGCACCTGCTGCAGAGGCCGCGCCACTTCCCGCCCCCGCCCCCGCGCACCCCCTGGGAGGTCACCCTGTCTCCTCCCTCCCTCACCCACGTCCAGCCCGTTACCAGAGCTGACGAACCCCCACGGCCTCGCCTCCTGTCATTCTCAGCCCCGCTCAGCTCCCCAGACTCGCTCCCTCCCCGTCGGGCCCAGACCCCAAGTGCCCCCTTCGTGCCCAGGCGACAGCCTGCGGTCCAAATTGTATCCAAATTGTCAATGAAAAAGTAAAATGATCTGTTTTCACTTGTGACACAGTCTTATCATTAGAAAACCATAAATATTCCACAAAAAAACTGTTAGAATAAATAAATGAATTCAGCAAAGTAAGAGGATACACAGTCAACGTGTAAAAATTAGTTTTTCCATACACTTATAATAAACAATTCTAAAAGAAATTGAAAAAACAGTTTCCTACATAACAGCAGAAAGAATAACATCATTAAGAATTAACCAAGGAGGTGAACATTGTTCGCACTGGAAACTACGAAGTGTTGCTGAGAGGCATGGAAGGAGATGCAGATGGGCGTCCCACATTCACACACTGGGAGACCAAACCTCTTTAAAATGTCCATGCTACCCAGAGTAATTTACAGATTCAGTTCAATCCCCATCAGAGTCCTAATAATGGTTTTTTCAGAAATAGAAACAGCCATCCCGAAATTCACACAGAATCACACAAGACCCTGAATCGCTCAGACAATCTTGACAAGGAGGGGAAGAGTCCGAGGCTCACAGGTCCTCACTGAACGTGCCCCGAAGTGCCCCGCGCAGCCCTGGCGTCAGGACCCACACACAGACCAGGGCAGTGAAGGGGCCCGAAAAGAGCTCCGGCCTGTGCGGATCGGTGATTTCCAACATGGGTTCAAGACAATTCAGTGGGGGAAGGACGATTTTTATTTCAAAATACGGT
>NW_028092185.1:0-631 GCF_014824575.4 Sturnira hondurensis | reverse complement strand
GCAAGGGCATTGTTCTAAGCTCCCAGGATGCGGCAGTGACAAAGACGGTCTCGGCCCCCGAGGAGCTGGCCTTCTCGCAGCTGAAGGGAAGAGGTACTGAAGTGTGCGTGCTGTGCTGCACAGGGGTTACCCGGGGCAGCGGTGTCTTGCACAAAAACGACAGACAACGCTCACCAGCAAGCGCTTTGGGCTGTGAAACCGGGGAAACCCAGACACCACCCAGTTCCCTCGTCCCAGCCCCTCCATCCCCACCAGGCCCTTATAGAAGCGTCTGGTTTAATCAGGGGCGCCAGCCGGGCCGCAACCCTCACCCGGGTCAACATCCTTCCGCCGCGAGATCCCAAACAAGAGGTCTACACCGTCCAACATCTAAAGATGTAAGACACCAAACAGCTCAACTTCAGAGTTTCGCGGGAACTCCTTTAATTGCCGTACTTTTCCGAGGGAACTATCGCGAGATACTGCCTTCCGTGCTTGTCGAAATCTCGCTGTGGAAGCCTAGGTCCCGCGAGAGGCACGCGCGCTCCGCGCGGTGGGTGGTTACTAAAGGAGGCGGTACCTCCCTCCGGGGCGGAGTCTACAGCATTTTCGCCCGTGGATCTTAGAAACGCAAGCGGATCGCTAAAAAATG
>NW_028092184.1:0-535 GCF_014824575.4 Sturnira hondurensis | reverse complement strand
TCTTTTTCTCTAGATGAAGTAGAAAAGGTCCTCCTGGCTCTTCAAGGGAGAGACCACAGAAAGCCTGTGGGTTGGGCTCTTACCTGGTGGCTGCACAGTCGGCTTCGTCAGGATGCAGCGTGACTAGGTAGCACCTGTGTGAGGGGAGAAAGGTACCATCACTGATCCTCTTTCACAGGGCAGCCAAGGACAAGATTTGTGCAGACCAGGCAGCCATAATGGCAGGTCACTGAAGAGAAAACTAAAAGCTAAATTTGGCAAAAAGCCTTTTCTTACAAGTTGAAGCACGTGAAATGTCTAATATTCACCTTTTTGGGTAAAGAATGGAGTAAAATGCAGTCAAGGAATATGATATTTTATGGCAAAGTATGAGAAAAGAGTATTATATTATATTACTTTATCATTCTTTTGTTCTGCACTCGTCTTGATAAATGATTAAATAGGCAGAAAATCAAAGCTAAACTATCCATTTCTGCAAAATATCTTTAGTAAAAGAGAAAGACTTGACTTCCGGCCAAAATGGAGGCATAGGTGG
>NW_028092183.1:0-543 GCF_014824575.4 Sturnira hondurensis | reverse complement strand
TAGTGCTGGACTCATAGAGTAATCTTGATAATATTCTACCCTCTTCAATTTTTGGGAAGCATCTGAGAAAAATATTCTCTAGTATTACCAATTCTCTCATGAGGTCCCCTGGGTTTTTTCGGTTGGGAAAATTTTAATTGCTTATTCAATCTCCTTCCTCATTATTAGTCCATTCAGATTTTCTGGTGTTTTGTTTTTTTTTTAATTCAGTCTTGGTAGGTTGCATGTTTCTAGGAATTTGTCCATTTCTTCTATGGTATCCAATTGTTCATAATATTATCTTTTAAAAAATTATTATTGTTCAAGTACAGATGCCTCCATTTTACCCCCCCCACACCCTACCTACCCCACCCATCCCCACCTCTCACCCTCAAACCTACCCCCTTTGGTCTTGTCCATGTATCCTTTATACATGTTCTTTGATGTTCCTTCCCCTATCATCTCTCTCCCCCTTCTCT
Organism: Sturnira hondurensis; assembly: GCF_014824575.4. Taxonomy (NCBI): domain Eukaryota; kingdom Metazoa; phylum Chordata; class Mammalia; order Chiroptera; family Phyllostomidae; genus Sturnira; species Sturnira hondurensis. The sequence goes on along the minus strand of NW_028092183.1, from coordinate 85 downwards.
CTGGTTACTGTCAGTTTGTTCTTTATTTCAACGTCTCCGATTCTACTTTGCTTGCTTGTTTGTTTTGTTGAGTAGTTCCACTTGT
>NW_028092182.1:0-1768 GCF_014824575.4 Sturnira hondurensis | reverse complement strand
AAAATTCCATACTGTTTTCCATAATGGTTGTACCAGTCTGCAATCCCACCAACAGTGAACTAGGGTCCCCGTTTCCCCACAACCTCTCCAAATTTGTTGTTTGCTGCTTTTTTTTTTTTAGTTTATTTTCTGTGGTATAAGTTGGTGACTTATTTTCATTTTTTTTTGCATGTATAGGTTCAGTTTTATCAACACCATTTTTAAAAGGACTATCTTTACTCCATTGTACCTTTTTGTTTTCTTTATTAAATATTAGTCTTTCACATGTGGGTGAAATTTTATGTGTGGGTTAATTTCTGGGCTCTCTTTTCCATTCCATTAATCCATCTGTCTTCTATTATGACAGTACATCCCTGTTTTGATTAAAAGGTCCTTGTTCTATAGTTTCATTTCAGATATTGTAATCTCTCCAACTTTGTTCTTTTCTTCTCAAGGTTTCTAAAGCCTTTTGGGTTCTTTTACTTTTAGTTCTATATACATTTTTATAATATGTGGTCTAGAATGTGTGACAGATGCCATTCTGGTTCTTATAAGAGTCTGGATTTGTTCTGATCATTAAGAACCAAAGAATTACCTGAAGCATTTAATCTGTCTTGTAAAAAAAAAAATAGAAGAGCTGTGTAAATACAAAAACATTCAGAAAAATACTGCACAAGGACATTTATATCAAAAATTTGTCTGGGATTAAAAATTTTAAGGCATCTTGAAGTTCCTTTTAAATATGAGTTGTCAAGAAAATACTTGGACATCAGCAATCATGTCCAGTTTGTCTCTTTCACCCACTACTGTGTCCACAGTGCCTCAGATAGTGCCTGGTAGGTTTATAGTGTGCACTCATCGCACGTCACAGAATCTACAAATGAACAAGCAATGAAGAATCAAAATGCTTCCTGAACACACATAGAGAATATTTCTTATTGACTAGAAAATACAGCAATACCACAAAGTTACCATGACTGCAGAGGCCCTTGTAAACCCATTGTTGTTGTAGTCACACCAGAATCTCTCTGGAGCATTCCTGCTGTAGGCAATTTAGAAACTAAATTAAGTTAAATGGAAAAGTATTTCAATGATACTGAAACTGACTTGGTGCCCCTCTGGGAGACATTCTGGTCCCAGTGTCTCAACAATAGGAATGGGACTGGAGTGTTTCAGCAGCGTCAAGCTCAGCAAATACTAATTAAATTTAGGAACATGTAAAAATACAACAAAATATCTGATTAAAAAGTAAGTACCGATAGCATAAACACTAATCTGACACATATTCTGGGTCATAGGTCTCCTAGTTTCACATCAGCAATCGTGGATAAGATCATAACACATGTGTTCAGTTACTTCCTAGGAATTAAGTTGCCCAGAACGAGGAAGCTGTGAACACCATAGAATGAAATATTTTTACTACCAGATTAAAATATATCTTCTAAATTTTCCATAATAAGAAGTCAAAAGTTGATACACTTAGATTAACAAAACAAGGTCAATATTTTAACTGGTTTGGTAATATTTTCTCATTTTTTATTGTTGTTGGAATTCACTTATTTCTATTTTGCCACCTCCCTTTCCCCTACACCACCTAAAACCTCTTCTCACCCTCAATCCTATCCCCTTCGGCTTTTTCCATGGGGCCTTTATTTATGTTCCTTGAAGACCAATTTCCTTCTTCCATCCCCCCGATCCAACATTACCTCTGTGGTTCCTAGTCTCTGGTTACTGTCAGTTTGTTCTTTATTCAATTCTGTAAATGTACCACAGTTTTTCTTGAATAAAC
>NW_028092181.1:0-828 GCF_014824575.4 Sturnira hondurensis | reverse complement strand
CTTGTTGAGACAGCATCAGCACCCACCCAAGTTGGGCCTGGGTCCTCCCAGATGCGCCTGTGGGTGTTCGTCATGGTCTGCTTTTCCCTCTGCAGGAGCCACAGCTGTTTACCGAGCGACGGCTGAGTGCCAGGCCCTGCGAGGCAGCTCCCCATCATGGAAACACCGCGATGGAGAGATTAGTGTGCCTCCCCTGCTCCCAGGCAGCGGAGTGACTACCGCTGGAAGGAACGCTCTGGAAAACCTGTTAGGGCAGGGGCTCGGGCCAACCACACAGCCTTGGTGTTGAGGAGCGGGCTAAGCCACTGCAGGGGGAAGCTGCCCCACGGCCTCCCTTCTCGCCCTCCTTCCCCTGCTCTCAGTGTGCCAAGGCACGGCCCGATGGCGCTCAGGGAATATTCCTCGAGAAATGAATGAGCCGTGTGAACCACCAGCCCGTCTGGGTGCAGGAGTCCCTGTTTGTCCAGCCCCGACAGAGCATAGCAGAGCCGTGGCTTGAACAAGGTTGCTGTTGTAGGTCACTTCTTGCAACTGTGAGCTGGGCATGTAACCGCTCCAAGGTTCAGTCTCCTAAAGAAATGCAGGGCAAATAGCCGTAATGGTGACGATGGTCGCCAGTGATGGGGGAGCCCTGTGCTACACGCCAGGCTTGGTTCTGAAAGTGCAACCTGCGAGAACTTATTCAGTTCTCACATGAACCCTCCCTGTGAGACGGGGAAGGTCATCGCCCAAATCATGGGGCGGGGGGGGAACGGAGACACACAGGGGCTAAGGCTCTTGCCCAAGGTCAGCCCAAGGTCACACAGCCAGGCAGTCTGGCATCTGGGT
>NW_028092180.1:0-3537 GCF_014824575.4 Sturnira hondurensis | reverse complement strand
ATGAGTCTATAACCTTTGGTTTGAAAAGGTAGTACTCTGCATGTGACTCGGGCGGTGGCAATATCCACTTCCCACACAGCCAGGGACGTGGACTTGGGAGCCTCAGAACTGCTGGGTAGGAAATTCCCACCTTGGTTTTCACAGTCTGCCTCTCCAAGGGAGGCCCTGCCTTCTCTTAATCTTTCAGGAAAGGCTTTAAAAGAGTCGAGAGTCCTCTGCCTCTTCCCTCCTTTTATGAGGACTCCTTATACCTCATCCTTAGGGCCAAAGCCATGACACATTGATGAAAAGGAAGGTGGGGATCTCTTCCTGAAGAGAAAGAAAATGAAGTGGGTTTGGGGAACTGGAGCCTGTTGCACACCACCAGTGGAGAAGGGGGTGTGAGTATCACCCAGCCATGGAGTGTGCCTTGTTCCCTGGTGGGAGAGCACAGCCGAGAGCAGTCTGAAACACCAAAGATGAACAAGGAAGATGGCTTTAGTCCAAAATGATGCATTTATGGGAAATTTAGAAAACTTGGGCATTTCTATCTCCTGAGGCCCTAAAATGTAGCCAGTGTGTGCTGTCATGGAAACCAAGGGGGGAAAGCCCCCCTGGCTAATGGGTAGGAGAAAAGGGACACAGGAGGACCACATGTCATAACTGGTCCCTTTTTTACCTCAAAATAAATAAGTAAATAAGTAAATACAGGAATAAATTGGCTTGTTGTTAATTTGTTTGCGGTTATTCTGTGTTTAAAAAGAGAAGGGAAGAAGGATGTGTAAGAAAAAAGCAAATAATTAAAGAAACTGATCTGCATGAGTTACCAATACACCCTCAAACTTTTAGAAAAGCAGAGGGTTTTCCATACAAAAATAATATTAATCAAGATAAAGCTTACTGTAACAGTATTAAGCCCCAGGAAAAGACAGAAAAGAGGGAGAAGGGAAGGGAAGGGGAGGGGAGGGGAGGGGAGGAGAGGGGAGGGGAGGGGAAAAGAGAGGAGGGAAGGTAGGAAAGAAGAGGAGAGGGAAGGAGAAAAACAGGGTGATCATAAATTAAATAATTATATTTTTAAAAAATCCCGTGCTCTAAGTATCAGTCCTGTTACTATCAAATCTTAAAGAAACAACCATGTTTCTTTAAGAAACACTCCTGGGGGGCTGGGCAGACACCCTGATGGAAGGGCCCCCAGGCTGATCGTTTTCTTCAGCATCTGCTTGAAGATGTGCTGGTCAATTAGACGTCAGGAGCATTTCTTCTTGCTTCCTAAGGAGACGCAAGTCATGCTCGGGTTTTAATGGACAGGATGACGACTAGGAGAGCTGCCTCTGACAAACTGTCTAGGAAAACCAAGCACAACTTTGGTTTTAGTTCAGCTGATGGTGCTTCTAATGACCTTATTTTCTTCCATCAAAAATGTAGGGTATAGCATACACCACATACCTGTAAAAAGAGAAAATAGCCCTGGCTGGGTGGCTCTGTTGTTTGGAGCATCATCCCCATACGCCTAAAGTTGGGGGTTTGATCCCTGGTCAAGGCACCTACGGGAGGCAACTGACCTATGTTTCTCTCTCCACCCCTCACCCTTCCCCTCTTTCTCTAAAATCAATGAACATATCCTCAGAAGAAGATTAAAAAGAGAGAGAGAAAATAAAGTGAGCTCAAGACAAAGCACAACCCCAACAAATCAGCCATGTGTCTGCCTTTCCCCATTCTCACATGTAGCTCATGCCTCCAGCACTGGTCCCCTGGTCATTTCAATACCCTCCTAACTGAGGCCCTTGCTTCTGCTCCTGCCCTCACTCTGACCTCATCAGCTCCAACCTTAACAACTTCTCAGTGCAGCCTGAGAACCCCCAGTCTCTTCAACACCTTCAAGTTCAGGCTTCTGGCCCATTGTCCAGTCCTTTTTCCTCCTATTAGCTTTTTAACCACACCAGTCTCTTTGCAGATTTTAAAAAATGCACTGTCTCTGTATTCCTGAGAATCTCTTAACTGCTGTTTGCATTTCCTTTATGTGCGGGTGAGACTGATCCCCATAATCATGTATGTTTAAATGTTACTTCCTCAAACAAGCTCTCCCTCACTTCTGTTTTTAATTAAGTGTTTTTGTTCTACCCTCTTTTTATTACTGTTCTTACTCTTTTTGAAATGATTACACTTTGTTATCATCTCTTACGTGTGTCCTTGTTAAATGTTCACGTCTATCTTTCTACTAATCAGCTGAATGAACACCTAGTGCACCCATCACAGTAGCAGCCACACAGCATCCACCACGAGGTGGCGCCAAAGCACAGCAGGGACGGGGTGTGGCTGGATCCCAGGACCCATGGACTGCAGGCTCCATTTGGCTGGTGATACTGCATTTGAATTTTTGGACCAGCTCCCTCCCTAAACATTTGAGAGAGAGTTTTCATAATATTGTATTCTGTTCTGATTCTGCACTCTAGAAGAAGATTGATCTGTGAGAGGATTAGAGCATAGTTTGGATGACCTAAATATATCTTGGTTCTACAGACCACAACTCGAAAGTCTTAGAGATATAGAACTTACATCAAAATAAATGACTGTGCTAATAAGCACATTTATACTGAGACCTACGTGGGATGTGGTGGCAGATCCCCACCACGACGCATTGTTCTGCAGCAGCCAAGATGCTTAGTTGCCTGGGACTGTGTCAGAGACTGAAGCTGCCAGAGGGGGTCAGCTTAGATGACTCCAGAGAAGTTCAGTCTTGAGAATACATGCTCTGGAATCCAATTGAAATGTTTCTGAAGATATGCAAGTTTTGTAAGAATGATAGTTTAGAATTATTGGTATTACTCTTCAGGAGAATACCAATTCTCCTTTATGATAACAACAGTGAAGACTATTCCAAAAAATCCAAAATGATGGGAAACTCCTAAACTCTTTTTATGAAGCCAGCATCATCCTAATTCCAAAACCAGATAGAGACACAACAAAGAAAGAACACTTCAGGCCAATATCGCTGATGAACATAGATGCTAAAATTCTCAATAAAATATTGGAAAATCACATCCAACAATACATCAAAAAGATCATACACCATGACCAAGTGGGATTCATCCAAAGGATGCAAGGATGGTTCAATATCTGCAAATCAGTAAATGTAATACACCACATAAACAAAAGCAAAGACAAAAACCCCATGGTCATATCAATAGATGCGGAAAAAGCTTTCCATAAGGTATGACACCCTTTTATGATAAAGGTACTCAGCAAAGTGGGAATAGAGGGAGCATTCCTCGATATAATAAAGGCCATATATGAAAGACCTACAGCCAACATCATACTCAATGGGCAAAAAATAAAAGCTTTTCCGCTAAGATCTGGAACAAGACAAGTTTGCCCACTTTCAACAATTCTATTTAATATAGTATTGGAAGTTTTAGCCTCAGCGATTAGGCAAGAAAAGGAAATAAAAGGCATTCAAACTGGAAAGAAGGAAACAAAACTGGCATTGTTTGCAAATGACATGATTGTGTACATGGAAAATCCTATAGACTCTACCAAAAAACTTCTCTAACTAATAAA
>NW_028092179.1:0-522 GCF_014824575.4 Sturnira hondurensis | reverse complement strand
GACCTGCTGGTTACCTGGGTGGCGGCCAGCCCACCACTCCTCTGGGCCTTGCCGTCACCTCCTCCTGCCACCCAGGTACTGGGATGGGCACGCACAGCTCTCAGACTTCAGGAACCAGCCTCTCCTGCTGGCTATCCGGGTTAGATGGGGTGAGAGGCAGATGCACATTTACCCTGGTGAGGTGAGATTCCCCTCATTCTTCCCCAAGTGTGCCCTCCTGCCTGCCGGCCCTCCTGAGAGTGCCAGCGAGCCCACCCCCAGGCCGCTCCGCCGGGATCCCGAGGTGCCTGCCGCAAAGGGCCCCAACCTTCCCCAGATGTCCACAGCAGCAGCTGGTTGGTAACTTTTCTCCAGTTTCTCCAGGCCTTTCCTCCCCCCCCCCACACACACACCAGTGCGAGGTCCAGTTCCTACAACAAAACCCTCAGCCCACAATGCGTAGGGCGGGTCTGCTTCCGAGACAGGATGCCGATGATGCCACAGCACAGGAAGCGACGGGAGGGTTCCAGGCCTCTGTCGTGG
>NW_028092178.1:0-1267 GCF_014824575.4 Sturnira hondurensis | reverse complement strand
CAGAGAAGTCAAGGAACTTATGTATATGACCATGGACGTGAACTAAGAGGGGAATGCTGGAGGGTTGGGGGTGAAGGGAGGAGGGGATAAAGGGGGTGAAATTGGGAAAACTATAATAGCATAATCAATAAAATATACTTAAAAAACAAATACTTTGAAAATGCTATGTTGGGACTTACTACAGCCAAACGTTCAGTCAGCCCAGGACCCAGCACCTCCCTTCTCCTTGCACTCCCCAGAGACATGTGCCCATGCGTGTGCTGAGGTATATGAGGAAATTACTCACAGCAGCACGATTTGTACAATCTGGGTGTAACAAATGCCCGTGAGCAGCAGAGGACAACAAGTGCGGGCTGTTCACGCAATCCCACCCCGTGCAACCAGGAGAGTGAACAGACCCCAGCCACACACCACAGTCGAGATGAGAACCAGGACAGGACGCTGGGTGGGAGCCGGGTGCAGAGCAGTGTCCACTGTGATATTCCGTCCTCTGAACAGCTGACAGAGCTCACCCTCGGTGTCAGACACCCAGAAAGCGGTCCCTCGGGCTGGGGCGGTTTGGGACTGAGTGAGACCCAAGAGGCCCCCTGGGTGCTGAGTGTTCCCTGCGTGTTCATCCCACGTTCCCTTTGTGGGAGCCCACCGCGCACTTGTGATGCGTCCACCGCTCTCCGTGGGTGTGGGCCTTCACGAAATTATGCTTTTGTGGAGTTTTGAAATAGTTCTTTCTAAGCCAACATAGAATTACTGTTACTGGAAACTTTTAGAAATGCTGAATTGAAATAACCACTGCAAGTTTTTTAAATCCAAGGTAACAAATTTCTGTGTTGGAAACATAAAGTCTGACAGGAGAGCGGTCAGCCTGGGAGCTGACTCCCAGATGGCCTTGGAAATGGCGGACAAGCCAGGACTAGGAATCAAACCCCAGCAGACGCCTGGGAGGGGGTGTGAGAGATGCCCCTGAGGAGTGCATGAGTGACCCACGGACAGTGGCTAGTGGACTGGCTGGACAGTCAGGAACTTGAGGAAAACGACCTGGGAGCTGAGATGGGGAGGAGACATGTGCTGGTGGACCAGTTGCCGTGGGGGGAGGGGGTGGAGATAGTGGAGTGGGAGGCGATACCAGCAGAGAGTATCTGTGTGTGTGGGGGGGAGGGGGCTGGTTGTACTCAGTGGGGAGGGGCCTGGACAGATGGGGTCACTTAGCCTCTCCCTACCACACAGGGTTGCTCATGGGGTCCCTGCACACTGTGCCCACCTGGTGGAG
>NW_028092177.1:0-1119 GCF_014824575.4 Sturnira hondurensis | reverse complement strand
GGAATTACTATGCAGAGCTGTATGCCAAGAAATTTGAAAATCTAGGTGAAATAGACAAATTTCTAGAAAAATGTAATCTTCCAAAACTCAATGAAAAAGAAGCAGAAAACCTGAACAGACCAATAACAGCGGATGAAACTGAAGCAGTAATGAAAAAACTCCCATCACACAAAAGCCCTGGGCCAGATGGTTTCACAGGAGAATTCTACAAAGCATTTAAGGAAGAGCTAACCCCTACTCTTCACAGACTATTCCAAAAAATCCAAAAGGAGGGAAAACTCCCCAACTCTTTTTATGAAGCCAGCATCATCCTAATTCCAAAGCCAGATAGAGACATAACAAAGAAAGAAAACAACAGGCCAATATTGCTGAGGAACATAGACGCTAAAATCCTCAATAAAATATTGGCAAATCGCATCCAACAATATATCAAAAAGATCATACACCAGGACCAAGTAGGATTCATCCCAGGGATGCAAGGACGGTTCAATATTCATAACTCAGTAAATGTAATACATCACGTAAACAAAAGCAAAGACAAAAACCACATGATCATATCAATAGATACAAAAAAAGCTTTTGATACCGTACAACACCCATTTATGATAAAGGTACTCAGAAAAATGGGAATAGAGGGAGAATTCCTCAATATAATAAAGGCCATATATGAAAGACCTACAGCCAACATCATACTCAATGGGAAAAAACTAAAAGCTTTTCCATTAAGATCAGGAACAAGACAAGGTTGTCCACTTTCACCACTTCTATTCAATATAGTATTGGAAGTTTTAGCCACAGTGATCAGACAAGAAAAGGAAATAAAACACATCCAAATCGGAAAGGAGGAAACAAAACTCTCATTGTTTGCAGATGACATGATAGTGTACATGGAAAATCCTACAGCCTCTACCAAAAAACTGCTCAAACTAATAAATGAATTTAGCAAAACAGCGGGATACAAAGTCAATATCTAGAAATCAAAGGCATTTTTGTATACCAACAATGAAACAGCAGAAGCAGAAATCAAGAAAAAATCCTATTCAATATAGCAAAAACGAAAATAAAATGTCTGGGAATAAACCTAACCAAGGAGGTAAAAGACCTGTATACAGAAAACTA
>NW_028092176.1:0-907 GCF_014824575.4 Sturnira hondurensis | reverse complement strand
ATCACCAGTGTCTTGAACTGTGCATCTGAGAGGTTTGCTATTTCCTGGTTGCTTAGTTATCGGCTCTGGGGCTTTGAGTTCTTCTTGAGCCATAGTTTGGACTGTTTGTGCCTGTTACATCTGAGGAGCAGAGCCCTGAGTGTTCACCAGGGTGGGGCAACTCAGTCGCTGGGTTGTGACACTGTATGTGGGGGTGGGGCCAAAGGAAAGCAATGGCGGGTCCCCTCAGCTGTCTCCCACTGCCACCACAGGCCATGCAATGCGTCCCACTGCTTGAGAATGTGCGACTGTGGTCAGCCCACTGCTGGCTTTGCTGCTCAGCCCGCTGCTGGAGGCTGCACGGTCCATCTCACTGCTCACTCCCCTGCTGGTTTATCTGCTCGTGAATGTGTGACCGCAGCCAGCCCACCACCCCAAGCCCTCACTGGGTCAGCCCGACACGGGGCTGCCTGGGCACCTGGGTTGGGGGATCTTTCTTGCCTGTCCCCACTCCGCTGCTGGCTCCACCCCTCTTACCCGTCCAGTTGATCAGTTGGTTGTTGTCGGACTTCCATATAGTTCAATTTTCTATTCTTTGGCTGCGTCTTTGTTTTCCAAACCTTTGTTATGTTCAAACTTGGTTGTGGGAGAAGGCACAGTGTTTCCACCTATGCCTCTATCTTGGCAGAAGTTTTTCTCCACAACCTCTCCAACGCTTGTTATTACTTGTCTTGTTGATACTAGCAATTCTAACAGGGGTGGGGTCGTATTTGTTTTTGTAGTTTTGATTTACATTTTCTTAATAGCTAGTGATGTTAACACATTTTCATATATCTGATGGTGCTTATCTGTCTTCTTGGAAGAGATGTCTGTTCAGGTTCTCTGCCCATTTTTTAATTAGACTGTTAGTTTGGTATTGAGTTGCCTG
>NW_028092175.1:0-692 GCF_014824575.4 Sturnira hondurensis | reverse complement strand
TCCCTGTTAGAAAGGTCCAGACCTGGTGTTGGATTTAGGGGACATGTTCCTGTTTTTTTTCAGAACTCTTGTTCCTTAAGAAAAAATAATCCCAGATGTCCAGGTTATTGTTTCTTAGAGTTTAACAGCAAAGTATCATTATTGTAGTTATCAGCTACCATTTCTGAAATTGGAAGTAAAAGATAGAAATAATGCATAAACTTTTTTGAAAAAAGTGGGACTTAATGCTTCAAATATGATTACAAAGATCAACTGATAAATTCATGTGGGAGATAAGAATATAAAGAAGTCGTTCAGCCCTACTAATAATCAAGGGAATGAAAAATTAACATAATGGTATACCTTTATGCCTCGGTTAAATTGGGGAGGAAATGTAATATTGAGAGTACTCAGAAGTCCAGTTGGTGCATTGCAGATGGGTGCCACACTTAAAAAAAAATGAGATTGACATGTGTATTAGGCTATAGTAGCAATTATTATTTCTTTTAATTATATTTTTTTGACTATGCTATTACAGTTGTTCCAATTTTTCCCTCTTTGCCCCTCTCTACCCAGCAGCCCCCACTCCCTCAGGCAATCCACCAACCATTGTCATGTCCATGGGTCATTCCTGTAAGTTCTTTGACTACTCCATTTCCTATATTGTACCTTATATCCCCATAGCTATTCTGTAACTACCTATTTGTACTTCT
>NW_028092174.1:0-613 GCF_014824575.4 Sturnira hondurensis | reverse complement strand
ATTTAGTGACTGACTCCAACACTGTAGGCTTTACTCTGTTTCTTTAATTGTCGTCTCAAGTTCTACTTGGTCATTAAAATCAGTGCTTCAGGAAAACATCTCCAAAGGCTCACAGAGAACATCTATTACTTTCTGTTCTGCCTAGCACAATCTACTTTCATGAACTGACTTTCTTTCAATAGGGTAGTCACAGCCAAAATCACTTGGATCTGATTTTCTTCTTCATAAAAGCAAACATAAGACACATGGCTGGCTACTCAAAGCACACAGCGCTTTTAAAATGGTGATCAATCTAGAACAGACACATGACCCAACTGGCCGAGGTCTGCTCTTAGGAAGAAAAAAGGAGAGGGAGGGAGGGAGGGAGGGAGGGAGGGAGAGAGAGAGGAAGGAGGCTTTCTCATTCTGAAACCATCAGGATATGTCTCTGCCCACTGCAGTCAGAGCTCGTATAAGCAGAAAGCTAAGTTAGGAAAGAGTGGAGCCAAAAGTTGATGAGAAAGAGATATGAAGAGATTTGAACCCTCGCCTCCAAGAATGTTTAAAGCCAGCTTCATCCTGGACTTGCCAGAAATTTAACCCAGTACATATCTTTTCATGCCACTGTTGGAGC
>NW_028092173.1:0-996 GCF_014824575.4 Sturnira hondurensis | reverse complement strand
GCTTAGAGTTATTGGCTCTGGGACTTTGAGTTCTTCTTGCGCCATCTTTTGGTCTGTTCCTGCCTGTTACATATCAGGATCGGAGCCGTAGGTGTTCACCAGAGCAGGGCAACTCAGTCACTGGGTTGTGACGCTGTATGTGTGGGCGGGGTCAACGAGGAGCAATGGCGTCCCGTCTGCCGCCTGCTGCTGCGGCCTCCACAGGCACCACAGCCACCACAGTTACCAGGCCCACGCATTTCGTACCACTGCACTCGAGTGTGCCACCGCCGGTCAGCCCTCCACCACTGGGTTTGCCCCCTGGGGCCTGCGTGGTCCATCTCCCTGTGCGCAAATGTGCAACTATGGTCAGTCTGCCCCACACCCCGACTGGGTCCGGGCCACTTGCGCGCCTAGGTCTGGGGATCTGTCCTGCCCGACCCTGTCCCGCTGCTGGCTCCACCCCTCTTACCGGTCCTGGTTGAACGGGTTCATTGTTGTCGGACTTCCATATAATTCAATTTTCTGTTCTTTGGCTGTGTGTTTGTTCTCCAAACCTTTGTTGTATTCAAACTTGGTTGTGGGAAAAGGCACAGTGTTTCCACCTATGCCTCCATCTTGGTGGAAGTGCAAAACATCACTCTTAATAATATATTTTTGGCTATGTCTCCTCAGGCAAGGGAAACAAAAGAAAAAATAAACAAACGAGACTATATCCAACTAAAAATTTTTGGCACAGTCAAGGAAACCATTCAGAAAATGAAAAAACAACCTACCAAATGGTGTAAGATATTCACCAACAATACATCCAATAAGAAATTAATATCCAAAAAATATATAAAAGGTTCATACAAATTTAACACCAAAAAAAAATCAAAGTTTAAAAATGGGCAGAGGACCTAAATAGACATTTCTCCAAAGAGGATATACAAATAGCCAACAGGCACATGAAAAGATGTGAGTAGTCAATGTCACTAGTCATTAGGGAAATGCAAATGGAAAGCACAATGAGCTAAC
>NW_028092172.1:0-857 GCF_014824575.4 Sturnira hondurensis | reverse complement strand
TTATTATATGAAATGTTAAAGGGACTTCTCTAAGAAAAAGAAGATAAAAAAGATGAACAGTGGAAGGACAGCAAACTCAGTTATTAACAACCACACCTAAAACAAAAGCAAACTAAGAGGACAGCTAGATCAGGAGTGGAACCATAGAAATGGAGATCACATGGAGGGTTAGCAACAGGGAAGTTGGAGGAGGGGAAGGGGGGAGAAGGTACAGAGAGTAAGTAGCATAGACGGTGGGTAGAAAATAGATAGGGGGGAGGGCAAGAATAGTAGGGGAAATATAGAAACTAAAGAACTTCAGACACGTGGTCATAAACTAAAGGGGGGGAATGGTGGGGGAGGGGATGTAGAGGGTGGAGGGGAATGAAGGGGGGAAATAGGACAACTGTAATGGCATAATCAATAAAATATATTAAAAAAGAATAAATCTAAGAACAAAAAATGAGTTTTCATAGCATAATCACAAAAACTTAAAATATTTTATCTAATAGCTCAGTGTGATCAAGACATTCCTTCCCGGCTTTCATAATTGCTACTAATGATGGGTGACAACAAGAGCTTCATCAGAGGAGGAAGTTGAGTGTGGAATGGTGTCAAAAAAGGCTTCATGAGAGATGTTGTGATTAAGCAGGACGTTGACAGGGCTAGAATTTCTGTTGGTAGCAGGCGGCAAATTTTAGAAGGATAGCAATACTGTGCGTTAATGTTCATCTCTGTGTCCCTAGTGCTTAGCCCAGTTCCTGGCAGAAAGAAGACAATGAGTAAACACTTACAAAAATAGATCAAAGAATAAATGAGCAGCAATCAAAAGGAACAACACCAAACCTATCAGAGGGTCATTGAGGCCAGTTTGGAGG
>NW_028092171.1:0-2189 GCF_014824575.4 Sturnira hondurensis | reverse complement strand
CTCTGCCTGCCTAACTCCCCCGCCCAGCCGAGAAGTGGCGACTCCACCTCCTCGCGGGTCAAGAGCCTTTCTCAGATGGCACCAGCCACTTCTGCCCTTTGCTTCTCTGAGTCACCTGTGGCCACGTGGGACCACGACTGTCTCTTCATTTGTCAGCCCTCCCCCCTCTTGTTGTGACTTTGGAGGTCTTGTGCCCTTTAAGGAGGTCTTCTGTGTCCTGGGATTCTCGGGGTGTTCTCATGTTCCCAGAGCCGGCAGGCAGGGTGTGCAAGGTACATGCCACGCGATTGACGAGCCTCACCAGGAACTAGCGCGCCAGCCCACCCTGGGTGCGCCCACGGGGAAGCCGCCCTGCTGGCAGCTTAGAAACCCTTCACTGGCTCCCAAGCCCAGATTCGAAGTCTGTTCTGAACACGCACACACTGGATTCCTTCCCCACGCGTGGCAATGACTGCAGTTTCGTTTCCAATTTGGGTGGTGGGTGAAAGTAACCTAGTAAAAGAAGAGTAGGTTTGAAGACCCTACTCGTAAAAGAGGATGAAGAAGCTGGTCTCGGTCAAATCATCGAGTCCATCCAGTAAAAGGCTAAAAATGGAACCACTAGGAGCAGACATAATAATCTCTCATTTAACCAGAGTTGCTCATCAGTTGTAAATTACTTCTGAACAGACCACGTCCTTTTACTGACCCATAGGTCAGTTAAACATGAGACTAGCTCAGATTAAACTCAGGCGTCCGGCATTTCCACGTAGCACGCAGGCCACCGCGGAGCTCTTGCTTAAAGACGGCGGCTCGAAAGCCAGGCCGCCTGCATTCCAATTCCTCACCAGCTGTGTGACCCGAGGTAAGTTGCTTCACCTCTCTCTGTCTCATTTCCCTCACCTGTAAAACAGAGGCGATAACCGAATCTCCCTTCTGGGGTTTTTGTGAGACATAAAATGAGTTCACTTTGTGGTTTTAAACCTGGGTGGCATGTTAGAGAGATCAGGGGTCGGGAAGAGGGGGCTTCCAAAAAGCACGAATGCCCAGACCACTCCGGACAGGCCACAGCAGAACGCCTGGGGTGAGGCCCAGCCCCCCCCCAACGCCACTGTCTTCCAAGTTCCCCAGGTGGATCTACTGTGAGTGAACGAACGGATCTCCCAGCTGGGTGACAGGCACTGTCCAGTCACGGTCAGGGCACAGGACGGTCGTGCTCAGTGTGCAACGCCATGGTCTGGGGCTTCAGGACAACCTTGGCCTTCTCCTGGAATTACTGACTTTCCTGCTATTTTAACTGTGCTGTGGGAAAGCTTCTGAAAATGTGGTGCTTGTCATCCCACACTCTTTTTCTCTCAATGTTTTTAACTGACACACCCAGTCAGAAATCGGAAAAGAGAAGTATGCAAAAACATGCGTAAGTCTCCTATAATCCCACACTGGACTATTCCCAGTTGTTGGGCCCACGTCCAGAGTTTAGTAAACAGGTGTGTGTTCCAAAACTGGTGGTTCAACGTTTACTATTTTATAATAGGACTTTTCCACATTAACATTCCCCAAATACTTTTATAGCAATAAGTACATTTCAAAGACTTGTTCTATTTTAGAGACCACTATGACTGATATATTTAACCATACCCCCTCTTTTTTAAAAATAAATAAGCTTTTCTATTTTTTTAAAGATTTTATTGGACTTCCGCCAAGATGGAGGCATAGGTGGAAACACTGTGCCTTCTCCCACAACCAAGTTTGGATACAACAAAAGTTTTGGAGAACTAGGACACACCCAGAGACCAGAAAACCGAATTATACGGAAGTGCGACAGCTACGAACCGTTCAACGAGGACGGTAAGAGAGGTGGAGCCAGCAGCGGAGCAAGGTCGGGAAGGACAGACCTAGGAGCGCAGGCAGCCCGGAACTAGTCGGGGTGCAGGGCAGACTGACCAAGGTCGCACATTCGCGTGCAGCGAGACGGACCACACAGGCCCCAGGGGGCGAACCCAGTGGTGGGGGGCTGACAGCGGTAGCACACTCGCGTGCAGTGGAGCGGGGCGCGTGGCCCTGGTGATAGTGGTGGCTGTGGTGCTGGTGGGGGTCGCGGAGGCGGGCGCTGGAGGGAAGCTATTGTCCCTCTTTGACCCTGCCCCCACATACAACGTCACAACCCAGTGACTGAGTTGCCCTGCTCTGGTGAAAACCTAGGGCTCTGT
>NW_028092170.1:0-944 GCF_014824575.4 Sturnira hondurensis | reverse complement strand
CCAGTCAGGTTGGGGATTGGGCTTGGCTGAGAGGCACGCTTTCTGGAGAAGTTTTTACTGGAAAGTGGACTGAGGTGTTCTCCTGTGAAGGCAACTTGACTTATTTCTCACACAGCCACAGGACAGTACCAGATCCCATTGGACCAAGGCAGCCTGTCAGGTGGGCGGGCGCCTGCACCCCAGTCTGGTAGCCTGGCTGGTGGGAGGGTGTGTGCCTAGGCCTACGACCCAGCCCACAGGGGGTCCTGCCAAAACCAAAAAAACGGATTGGACAGTTTGAAACCAACAAGGAAGGAGTTTTTGTTGTTGGTTTTTTTTAACTTTTATTTTTAAACTTTTTTCAGTAATCGTATATTTTTTTTTATTTTATTGTTGCTGTATCTTTCAGTACTCTGTTCCTCTCCTTTCTTTTTTCCTGTTTTAGTCCTTCTTCATTTCACCCCAAAATTATTGCTTTTTCCTCATTTCTCTTGCCCTTTTTGTGTGTGTTTGTTTGTTTCTTTGTTGCTTTCTATACCACTGTATATACTTCACAACACATCTCTCGGGTCTTAGCCCACTTTACAGTTTCCTGAATTCTATTACTGTAGTGATTAGCTCTACTTGCTCACACGCTACATTTATTTACTATTCTTTAGTCTCACCTTACCTCAAAATCTGACCACCCCCAACCTCACTGCTTTCTAGATACAACACACAACCTTTCCCTCCCCAACAAGAGACTTATCTTTGGTCTATCCTTTCCTAGAGGTGGCAAATTGGGTTGAAGGTTACAGTTAACACTATATAGAGCCTAAGATCTTATATCTCTTCTCTACCTGCTGTGACTGTAAATATCATAAAGTACTCTCCTGCTGTCATAAATCATTTTGCCTCCCCCTCCAGCTGATCACACACACACAAAGAAAGAAGTAGGTGGAAGCAGAGAACATCAAGATACCTGC
>NW_028092169.1:0-346444 GCF_014824575.4 Sturnira hondurensis | reverse complement strand
AACTAAGTCGCTGGGTTGTGACGCTGTATGTGGGGGCGGGGTCAAAGAGGGACTATGGCGCCCCATCCGCCGCCTGCCGCCACGGCCCTCACCAGTGCCGCAGTTGCTGCTGTCACTGGGCCCACGCGTTTCGTCCCACTGCACACGAGTGTGCCACCGCCGTCAGCCCTCGCCCCCTGGGGCCTATGTGGTCTGTCTCACTGTGTGCGAATATGCGCCCGCAGTCTGCCCTGCACCCCAACTGGTTCCCGTCTGCCTGCGCGCCTGGGTCGGGGGCCCTGTCGTGCCCGACCCTGCTCACTGCTGGCTCTGCCCCTCTTACCGTCCCCATTGAACGGTTTGATGTAGTCAGACTTCCGTATAATTCAATTTTCTGTCCTTTGGTTGTGTCTTTGTTTCTCCAAACCTTTGTTGTATTCAAACTTGGTTGTGGGAGAAGGCACAGTGTTTCCACCTATGCCTCCATCTTGGCGGAAGTCTGGGCTTGTTCCTCACTGGGTTTTCAAAGCAACTGGACAACTGACCTGATTTTTTCTACTCTTCAGTTCTCATTTTCCCTTCTTACAGCTGAGGCTTAAAGATTTACCTAAAGCACTGGCTCTCAACCCTGGCAGCACATTGAATTTGTCCTGGGGCTTTTAAAGAATATGAGGCTTCACCTCTAGAAATCCTGATTTAATTGGCCCAGGATCATGAGTAGAAACTAGGGGCTATTTTGATTCCCTCCCCCAGGATACATTAGGCAATGTCTAGAAATATAACTGAGAAGGAGGTGAACTGGCATAGAGTAGGGAAACTCTAGTGATGTTTCTAAACATCCTGTAATGCACAGGACAGCCTCTCATAACAAAGAATTGTCTGACCAAAATGTCAATAATGCCAAAGTCGAGACTCTGGCTTTAGGCAGGCCCACATATTAATATGTATGAAAAATTCCCAAAGTGAGTTTCCAGGTGATAGCTTGCCCACTATTCTGTATCTGTGGTGAGAGGGCTGAGTAATAATTGGACAATTCATATCAAAAGGCAATTGTGAATTTTCAAAATATGATTCTAGCTCTTCACTGATAACATTTTTTGAGCTGCTAAGAAGATGTTAAATAGAAGGGTTTGAGGTCCTTCTTCTTTATCTTGTTCACTCTGTGGAGTAGTATTGAGGACACTAAAGGTGTCAATCAGCCTTTCCTTGGCAACAGGGAGGTTTGCAAGAAAAAGAGCTTATGTATTACTTGAAAAGCTCCTGCTCTGAAACACTTGGGAATCTGATTGGCTTTGGAAACACTGGAAGCTTTCCACAAGTGTTCAAGTAATTGGGGCTTTCAAAGGAGAAAGTACATATGTGAAGGCCTGAGAGGCATGAAACTGGAGAAGGAAAAGGTAGAAAATGTAACTACCCAGTTCAGGTTCATGAGATGATGTAGGGCCTAGGAAATATTAGTGGAGGTTCATTAGGGCATGTGGAAAGCACTCAGGAGAGATACTAGGAGGGTTTATAATGCAAGGATTCAAAACAATGTAATGCAAAGAGACAAAGAAAACATTGTGTGGAACAGTGTTTCTTACAACATGGGCCTTGAATCATTTACAAAAGAACTTTCTAGGTTATTTGTTAAAAATACAGAGTTTTCAGGCTCCACCACCAAGATCTTTTGAATTAAGACCAGTGTCGGGCCATGGAACCTGCATGTTTGACAGGCTCTCCAAGTATCTCTGATGTATACTTGAAGCTTGAGAAGTACTGTTGTAACTTTCACTCTAAAAGGAATATGATCAAGATGATATAGTAATCTAAAATAAAGGAGGCCCTTGCCTTAGGAAAGAACATCTTCCTGAGAAATTGTGTGTTATAGAGTTTTTCTAAATTTACATTTATTGTAATTGCACCAGTGCGACCCATTATTACTCAAAAGAAGCTAAAGGTTTGGACTTTTTGTAGAGTGAATGTTCACATTCCACTGATCTTTAAAAATGTTTAGGGGGATCTAGATTAACTTGAGACTTCCAGCTAAGATGGAGGCATAAGAAGATACACTTTGCCTCCTTGCACAACCAAAAGAAGGAAAACAACAAGTCTAAAAACCAAAAATAACCAGAATTGCCATAAAATTGAACTGTATGGAAGTGTCCAAGGACTTAAGGAAGAAACATTCACTCAGACTGGTAGGAGAGGTGGAGACAAGCAGCCAGGGTGAAGAGGACATGCAGTAAGATGGTGGCTGGAGAACTGGGAAGGCAGGGCAGTGACTGGCAGACTCTACAGTCCCACATTTGTGTATGGATAATTCAGGAGGAACAACTGGGGAGCGAGACAGACCACACAACCCAGGGTTCCAGTGCAGGAAAAGAAAATCTCACAACCCTTGGCTATAACAACCTGTAGGAGCTGCAGCAGAAGGAGGAACTCCCAGCCTCACAGCATAGTTCAATGGAGAGGCCCACAGGGTTCTAGAATGTACATAAACCCACCTACCCACCCAGGAAACAGCACCAAAAGGGCCCAATTTGCTTCCAGGTAGTGGGGGAAGTGACTGAAAGCTAGCCAAAATCTGAGCAAGCAGCATTGTTGCCTCTATGACCCCTCCTCCACAGACAGCACCACAATGCAGTGATGAGGGTGGCTCTGCCCTGGCAAATACCTAAGGCTCCACCCCTCACAACAAAAGAGGCATGCCAAGACAAAAAAAATATGGCCCAAATGAAAGAACAGATCAAAACTCCTGAAAAAATAAAACTAAGTGAGGAAGAGATAGCCAACTTATTACCAGTGTTCAAAACACTGGTAATCAGGATGCCTACAGAAATGGTTGAGTATGGTCACAAAATAGAGGAAAAAAAGTGAAGACTATGCAAAGTGAAATAAAGGAAAATATACAAGGAACCAACAATGAAGGGAAGGAAACCAGGAGTCAAATCAGTGATTTGAAACAGAAGGAAGAAATAAACATTCAACCAGAACAGAATGAAGAAACAAGAATTCAAAAAAATGAGGAGAGTTTAAGAAACTCCAGGGCAACTTCAAAGGTTCCAACATCTGAATCAAGGGTGCCTGAAGGACAAGAGGAAAAGCAAGAAATTGAAAACTTATTTGAAAAAATAATGGAGATCTTCCCCAATCTGACAAAGGCAATAGACTTCCAGAAAGTCCAGGAAGCTCAGAGAATTCCAAAGAAGTTGGACCCAAGGAAGCATACGCCAAGGCACATCATAATTATGTTACCCAAGATTAAAGATAAGGAGAGAATCTTAAAAGCAGCAAGAGAAAATGAGAGAGTTACCTACACAGGAGTTCCCATAAGATTGTCAGCAAATTTCTCAAAAGAAACCTTAAGGAAAGAAGGGGCTGGAAAGAAGTATTCAAAGTAATGAAAGGCAAGGACCTCCATCCAAGATTACTCTACCCAACAAAGTTACCATTTAGAATGGAAGGGCAGATAAAGTGCTTCCCAGACATAGTCAAGTTAAAGGAGTTCATCATCACCAAGCCCTTATTATATGAAATGTTAAAGGGAGTTATCTAAGAAAAAGAAGATGATAAAAACTATGAACAGTAAAATGACAACAAACTCACAACTTTTGACAACTGAACCTAAAACAAAGAGAAAAACAAAAACAAACCAAGCAAACAATTAGAATAGAAATAGGATCACAGAAATGGATATCACATGGAGGTTTATCAGTGGGGAGGGGAAGAGGAAAAAATGGGAGTAAAGGTACAGGGAATAAGAAGCATAAATTGTAGGTACAAAATAGATAGGGGGAGTTTAAGAATAGAATAGGAAATAGAGAAGCCAGAGAACTTTTATGTATGACCCATGAACATGAACTAAGGTGAGGGAATGCTGGTGGGAGGGGGATGCAAGGAAGAGGGGGATAAAGGCGGGGAAATGGGACAACTGTAATAGCATAATCAATAAAAATATATATATAATTAATAAAATGTTTGGGGATCTAATTTGTTATAATTGATATTAGCTAGCTCTCTAAAAATGCAGTCATTTAAAAATATTCATGTTTATACTTGTTTATGTGATTCTTTAGCATTTTTTGCCTCTCACAAAAATGTTTTCTGTCAATTTTAACTTAGAAAATGGAGTTAAGTAGGTTTAATTAACTTTGACAACTATGCTAACATGTTTATTATGATTATATAAAGGAGGGTTTTGTGACTTCCATATCTATTCATGTTATGTTCAAACAAAGATCTCACACTGGAGCAAAAATATGCTGATTAGATGAATAACATTAAGAACAAAATTGTATTGTGCTAGGTGTATTTGAGCTTTACACAAAGGACAGATTCAGAGTCCGATTATCTTAGTCTGATTGCTTTGTCATTTCCCATTTTGATAAGTGGTTTAATCATTTAATGAATTGATATTTTGCTATTGAGTCAACAACATAGCAAATTATAAATCTTACTTATGAAAATCTGAAGGCTAGTTAGATTATTATCCATTGTGTTATTTAATAGTATACATATATATATATATACATATATATATATATGTATGTATATATAATTGTTCTATTTTTCTACTGTCCTTAATCACTTCCACTTGATTTGATAAGGCCTTCACAGGCTTTCTGTAAGATTTTCTTTTTGACAGGATGATAATACATGGTACATTGAGAATTACAGCAGTGCCAGCAGAGGAGAATAATGGCTTTATAGTGTGGAAATGTAGAGTCCCTACTTAGGAAATCAAATTGGTAGATAAATGAAATGCTTTCCCAGCTTGTTTCCAAATTATCTGTTCAGTGAAGCCTGTGTCAATACATAATGTTTTCAGTGTAAATGAATCCAGAAGAGTATAGAATAACAGAATTAAAGATTATTAGAGCAGGAAGAGATTTAGAATTTCTCAAACTCAAATGTCTAAAAGGTTCAGGCAATTAACATAAACAAGAGATATTCAACAAACTGTGATATAAAGGGGAATTCTTTCCCCTATTACCTATGGAAATGTGGACTCAGTTTTGAAAAATATTCTGGTTTTTCAAGAGATGCTCAAATCTGAATAGAGGGATTATATCTCAACATAAGAAAAGGCCATATATGACAAACCCACTGCCAGCATCATACTCTCTCTCTCTTTTTAAAGATTTTATTTATTTATCTTTAGAGGGGAAGGGAAGGCGAGAGGGAGAGGAATATCAGTGTATGGTTGCCTCTCATGCATCCCCTGCTGGGAACTGGCCTGCAACCCAGGCATGTGCCCTGACTGGGAATCGAACTGTGATCCTCTGGTTCACAGGCCTGTGCTCAATCCACTGAGCTACACCAGCCAGGGCCACATCATACTCAACAGGTAAAAACTACAAGCATTCCCCTTAAGATCAAGAACAAGACAGGGGCCCTGGCTGGTGTGGCTCAGTGGATTGAGTGCCAGCCTGCAAACCAAAGGGTTGAGGGTTTGATTCCCAGTCAGGGCACATGTCTGGGTTTCGGACCAGGTTCCCAGTTGTAGTCACACGAGAGGCAACAACACACTGGTGTTTCTCTCCCTCTCTTTCTCCCTCCCTTCCCCTCTCTCTAAAAGTAAATAAATAAAATCTTTTAAAAAACCTGAACAAGACAGGGATGTCCCCTTTTAATTCTCTTATTCAACATAGTACTGGAAGTCTTAGCTACAGAGGTGAGACAATAAGGAGAAATAAAAGGCATCTAGATCAGAAAGGCAGGAGTGAAACTGTCCTCATTCACACATGACATGCTATTTTGCATACAAAACCCTAAACACTGCATAAAAACTACTTGATATAATAAATGAATTCTATACATGATACTGTACATAGGGAATCCCAAAGATTCCATCAAGAAACTATTAGAACTAAATAATGAATTCAGCAAAGTAGCAGGATACAAAATCGATACGCAGAAATTGATGGCATTTTTATACACCAATAATGAACTATCAGAAAGAGAAACTAAGAAAACAATCTCATTTGCTATTGCAACAGCAACAAAAAATAATACCTAGGAATAAATTTAATCAAGGAGGTAAAAGACCTATACTCAGAAACTATAGTACATTGAAGAAAGAAATTGTGTAAGATACCTATAAGTGGAAGTATATACCATGTTCATGAACTGGGAAAATTAACATCATTAAAATGTCCATACTAGACAAAGCAATCTATAGATTCAAAACAATTTCTATTAAAATATCAATGGCATATTTCACAGATCTAAAACAAATATTCCAAAAATGTATCTGGAACCAGAAAAGATCCCAAATAGCCTCAGTTATATCACAATACCTGATATCAAACTATACTATAAGGCCACTGTAATCAAAACAGCCTGGTACTGGCATAAAAAAAGGCATATAGATCAATGGAACAGAAAAGAGAGCCCAGAAATAAACCCACATCTTTAGGGTCAATTACTATTTGACAAAGGAGGCAAGAGCATACAACAGTTAAAGGTAATCTCTTTAATAAATGATGTTGGGAAATCTGGACATGTATGTGCAAAAAAAAAAACGAAAGTAGACCACCAACTTCCACTACACACAAGAATAAACTCAAAATGAGTGAAGGACCAAAATGTAAGTAATGAACCATACAAATCCTAGAAGAAAATATAGGCAGTAAAATTTCAGATAATCATGAGCAATATTTTTGCCTATATATCTCCTAAGGTGAGGGAAACAAAGAAAAAAAATAAACAAATGGGACTACATCAAGTTAAAAAGCTTCTGTACAGCTAAAGAAACTATCAGCAAAATGAAAAAGAAACCCACACTATGGGAGAACATATTTACCAATGATACATCTGATAACGGTTAGTTTTCAAAATACACAAAAACCTTACATAACTCAACAGCAGGAAGACAAGCCTTGCTGCTTGACTAATTGATGCTTAAAGGACTGCGTTTTAAGAGTATTTAGTGCTTAAACTAAAAAATTAATGTTTGCTAAAAAACAATATGGAACTGGTTAACTAATTATGATGTATCCAAAAGCAAAAGATAGTACATTCATGTGTTGAAATACTATTTTGCCATTATAAATAATATTATAGAGAATGAAAAAATATGTCAGTGATATGCACAAAAAGCTGGCAATGAACCTGTGTATATTTAGTGATAACATTTTATTATTCATGGAAAGACAGGGAGAAAATAAATGAAAACATCAATGAGGGAGGTGAATGTCATTGTATTTCTGGGTGGTGTAGTTGTGTTTGATTTTAACGTGTTGTGTTTTGTACATCTTTATTCCCCATTCTTTTTGCATCAAGGAAGCATTATCTAGAAAAAAATTAAAAATCAGTATTATAATGAAAACTCTTTGGTTTGTTCTTTTGTCTATAGAGGTAACTGAATGTTGATAAATTGTGTGTTAGTTCATAGTCTTGGGTTGGGTCCAGCCTTTTAGCCCAATGCTATATTTCTATGAGAAGTAGCAGAAGCAAATCAGACTGTGGTAGTTTAAATGGAAAAGTTGTTGGGAAACTTTCCTTACTCCATGCTGCAGTGCGAAGACAAGTACTTTCTCTGACACTTGTTTTCAACCTCCAGTTGCCACTGAATGTCACTGTGGTTCCAAGGAAATACAGTGAAGATTAGACTTCTTTGGTCCTGGTAATGACTGTGGCAACTGGGGCAGAAAAAATAAATAGGCAAATCAGCCCCAGAATTCTCCAGAGGCCTGAACAATGCCTACAGCCTCCTATTTTTAACAGTGTATTTGGACTGAAAAATGAGCAATGAGAACAAAGTGTTTGAGTCAACATTTCTTGACTTCTAAAACTTTCTAAGTCCCATGTAATAAGAACTGAAAGCCTCAGATCATAATTCTGGTCCTGCCAAACCCTGATCAGATTCCTTCAATGGACAGATGGGCAAACTGAGCTTAGAGATGGAGGACAGCCTCAGAAGGCAATAGGTAGTCTAAGTACCTGTTTAGAGCACCAGCATAGCAAGGGCACCAACTAGTGATGACCTTCTTGGAGGCAGAGGCTGTGTAGGACTCATCTGCATATCAGTGGTGTGCAGTATAGGGTCTGGCACATAGTAGGTGCTCATAAAAGTTAGAATGACATCCTTGACTGCTACCCCTTCAGTCTGGATTAGGTGCCCTTCCTTATGGTCTTTGCACTTACTTCTATCATAACACTTATGGCACTGAGTTACAATGATCCATTTACAGGTTGGATGCGTAAGTCTAAGGACTGTATCCTTTGAAAAATTTCTCAGCACTGTTTCTTAGTACAAAGAAAAGAGAGATTTAATAATTCCTTCTGGTTCTCCTCCATCCACCACCATTGAAAAGGGTGGATCATGATAACTGGAAAATACTCCTTTTTGCCCAAATTGTGTGAGTTACAAGTTTGGAGAAGTTAGTTGGGTTAGGGGCAGAAATGAGAGCCACAGGAGTAGGGAAGGTTAATGAAGCTAGGCAGCTCTAAGTGGATGAAGAAAAAAAGTAGCCTATTCTATTGGTGAAATAGTTGAGGAGAGTAACAGATTAAGAGACATGTCAAGAGGGTACTCATAAAAGTTGTGTATGATGTAAATGTTTTCTCTATCTCCATTACGACATCTTCAGTATAACCTTTATTGCTTTGTCAGAAGATTTTACTATAGAGGTGTGCAAAGAAGTGTCAAGATGGGTAGACATAAAGAGATGCTGCCCATGGGGAACTACTTATCTATGGGTTATAGCATCCTAGCACATGTGCCTCTCAGTTCTATGCTCTTTCCAGGAAAGCCAATTTGTCTTATTTACCTAGATCTGCCATCATTGGCTCTCCTGATATCTGAGAGTCTCAGAGGCCAAATGTGACTCTGTCTGAAGTCAATCCCAATTACACAGAGAGAAAGTGACTATCTCTATGGTACTCACCCCCTTCCCTTTAGCCTGCTACTATAACTCATTAGTCATTCCTTTCTGAGAAACAGAAAGGGAAAAATAGAGATTAACCCATAACCATGAGTGCCATTGCTCCTTCCTTGGACTCTATCTTGTCTATTCTTTGTATCATTCTGTGTCCTATCCGAACCATCCCCACTTGTCTCACATCCCCTCAGGGTACTGCTCTGTGTTAAGTCTCCAGGCCGTGTCTCTTCCTGAGGCCAAGGGAATTGAGGGCCATCTCCTCTCTTTCTCTTCCACCTTCATCTAATTCATCAGCAAATTCTTTGGTCCTACTTCAAAATACATGCAGAATCTGATTTCTTCTCACCACCTCTACTGCTACCACCATGGTTCAAGCCATCATCTTTTCTCTCATGTGGACTATTGCAATAGTCTTCTAAATATTTCCCTTCTCCTGCCCCAGTCTTCCACATTATATTCTGAACATAGCAGCCAGGTAACCCTTTCAAAACTTAAATCAAACCATCCAGTTCTCTGAATGCCCCAAGAGCTCCCATTCTTTTAGAGAAAAACCTAAAGTCCTGCGGGGACTTATAAGTCCCTCCATGACCTCACTGACTTCATCTCCTATTATTCTCACTTCTTATTGATAACTGTACTTTAACTGACTTTTTGTTGCTTCTCAAACACACCAGGCATGCCCCCACCTCAGAGCCTTTGTTTAATATTCTCACTGCCTGCAATGATCTTCCCATAGATAGCTGCAGAAATCATTTATCACCTAGGTCTCTGTTTAAATATTGACCAAAACAGCTTTTGTGCAAGTCATTTCCTTAGGAATGTGGTCTCAGTGAGAGGAAAGGTAAGCAAAATAGGAAATAAGGGAGAGCCAATATCAGGGTTGGTTATAGAATTGACCAGAGCTATGGGTGATTATTTTCTCAATCCTGCTGGATATCTGAGAAGACTTATGAAATGTGTCTAGCACCATTATCTGGGGGTTAGAAAGGGAAAAGCATTTCTCCATCAGCTCTCCATCTGTGATGCAGGACTGGATACATAATTTGTGGGACTCAGTGCATAATGAAAATTCAGGACCCCTTGCTCTGTTTAGGTCAAAGGAAGAACTCAACAATGTTACTAGTCCTGTCTTTGTCCCCCCATAGCTTTGCATTTCCTTATTCCAAAGGACCCAGGTAAAGGTATAAGCACTCCCTAGCACAATCTGTATGTCCATGGGGTCGTGGCATTAATATATTGGGGAATGAACAGTGCAGTTTTTCATGTTATTCTTCCTCATGTCTCTGACTTTGCTTAGACTATCTTCCTTCCTTTATTTTATGGCTTTGGTTAGGAGATGGGTACTGACTTGAAAAATGACATGCTATCATAGAAATTGTGCTAAAGACAATTGTTCTTCCCAGGGGTTGTTTTGAGTATGCAAACAGCAAATATAAGGATGGTCTTGACTTTCCAAATGTGGCAGAGAGTGCTGGTTGATTACTGAAATATATTCTTCCCTACTTCCTAGGAACGTGGTGCATGGATATATCTTCTACAGTCTTTTGTGTAGTATGTTTAGCCATTTGACTAAGTTCTCCTCAGTGAAATCAGAATGGAAGTGATGTGTACCACTTCTAGGCTTTAAGAAAGTAAATATGTCTCCTCCACACTATGACTCATGAAAACCTAACTTGAACCAAACAGATGACATTCATTACTTAAGAGATAGAAGGGAAGCCCCATGAAAAGAAACCAGATCCCTAAATGACTATGGATCAGGGCTGCCTTACTTACCTAGACTATGTACTTACATCACAAATATTATGAGAAAGATATATCAATTGTTTTGTTTATTGTTGTTCAAGTACAGTTGTATCCATTTTACTTTCTTTAAAAAAATCACTGCATTGTTAGTACTGTTGTTATAGCAGCTAATAATTTAGTCGTAGAACACTGTAAATGTGCTTTATGTGAACTTATACCAAAGCCCCCAATTCAAGTTCATATCTTTTTTGCTGCAGTTAAATCTTGTGGCTATAAAGGCAAGCCTTATTATCCTTGTAATCAGAGACTGAGTTGTACCCATGGTGGGGATGTTTTCACAGATGCAGTCATACCACTTGTCTTTCTGGAGTGGAAGATGACCTGGCCAAGATCAAGGATCAGAGTGAACTTGAAGTCAAGAGTGAAGTCTGCCTATGGAAAGCCAAACTGGTCCATACTTGGACTGAATCTACAAAACCCTAGTCTCACTAACAATAGGCACACATTAATTGAGTTAATCCCAGGAGAAAAAAATCTGAGTACAATATATTGTTTTATTGAAAAAATATTGAGGAATATTTCAACTTCTGGCCAAGATGGAGGCGTAGGTGGAAACACTGTGCCCCTTCCCACAACTAAATTTAAAGACAGCAAAGTTTTAGAAACAAAAACACAGCCAAAACAGTGAAAATTGAACTGCATGGAAGTCAGACAACAAAGAACCACTGAGTCATACCGGTAAGAGGGGCGGAGCCAGAGGTGGAGTGGGGTTGGGCTGGAAAGATCATTCCATTCCACCCACCCAGGAGTGAAGGGGCAGCTGGTTGACTGCAGTCACACATTCACACGCAGAAAAACCAAGCGAAGGAGCGAACAGTGAGACAGACCACTCAGGCCAGGGCCTTAGCAACGGGAATTAGAGCCTGAAAGCACCAACTGGAAAGACTTTCTCAGGGTCCAGGGGCTGGGAGAGGCTCCCAGGCTCACAGAGAGTTTGTTGGAGAGACCCACAGGGTCCTGGAGAGTACACAGGCCCACACACCCGGGAACCAGCACCAAAGGGGCCCAATTTGCTTGTGGGAAGCTGCAGAGTGGACAGAAATCTGAGAGAGAGTGGAGCAGAGCAAAGCGCCATTTTTTCCCTCTCTGACTCTGCCCCCACATGCAGCGTCACAACCCAGGGACTGGGTTGCCTCGCCCTGGTGAACATCTAAGGCTCCGCCCCTCATACAGAACAGGTGCAAATAGACCAAACATTATGACTCAAGAACAGCTCAAAGCTCCAGAGCCTATAATTCTAAGTGACCAAGAAATAGCCAACCTTCCAGATGCACAATTCAAAATACTGATGATCAGGATGCTCACAGAACTGGTTGATTTAGCCACAAATCAGAGGAACATATGAAGGCTAAACTGGTTGAAATGAGGGGAAATGCACAGGAAACCAATAGTGATGGGAAGGAAACTGGGGCTCAAATCAAGGAAGTGGATCAGAAGGAAGAAAGAAACAACCAAACAGAAAAGAAGGAAGAAACAAGAATTCAAAAAAAATGAGGAGAGACTTAGGAAGCTTCAGGACATCTTTAAACATTCTGACATCCGAATTATAGGGGTACCAGAAGGGGAAGAGGAACAGCCATGAGTGGAAAAGTTATTTGAACAAATAATAAAGGAGAACTTCCCCAGTCTGGCAAAGGAAATAGACTTCCAGGAAATCCAGGAAGCTCATAGAGTCCCAAAGAAGATGGACCCAAGAAGGAACACAGCAAGGTGCATCATCATTACATTACCCGAGACTAAAATGAAGGAGAGAATTCTAGAAGTAGCAAGAGATAAGGGGACAGTCACCTACAAAGGAGTTCCCATCAGACTGTCAGCAGATTTCTCAGAAGAGACCTTCCAGGCAAGAAGGGGCTGGAAAGAAGTATTCCAACTCATGAAATCCAAAGACCTACAGCCAAGATTGCTCTATCCAGCAAAGCTTTCATTTAGAATGGAAGGGCAGATAAAGTGCTTCTCAGATAAGGTCAAGTTCAAGGAGTTCATCATCACCAAGCCCTTATTCTATGAAATATTAAAGGGACTTATCTAAGAGAAAGAAGATGAAAAATATGAACAGTGAAAGGACAGCAAACTCACAGTTATTAACAACCACACCTAAAACAAAAGCAAGCTAAGAGGACAGCTAGATCGAGAAAAATAGAAACGCAGGTCACGTGGAGGGTTAGCAACAGGGGAGTGGGAGGAGGAGAAGTGGGGAGAAGGTACAGAGAATAAGTAGCATAGATGGTAGGTAGAAAATAGACAGGGGGGAAGGCAGGAATACTATGGGAAATACAGAATCTAAAGAACTTGTGACACATGGACATGAACGAAAGGGGGGGAATGGTGGCGGAGGGGTG
The DNA here is from genome assembly GCF_014824575.4 of Sturnira hondurensis. Taxonomy (NCBI): domain Eukaryota; kingdom Metazoa; phylum Chordata; class Mammalia; order Chiroptera; family Phyllostomidae; genus Sturnira; species Sturnira hondurensis. The sequence continues at coordinate 333,450 of NW_028092169.1, read as the reverse complement.
TGCAGGGTGGAGGGGAGTGAAGAGGGGGAATGGGACAACTGTAATGGCATAATCAATAAAATATATTTAAAAAATAAAAAAATATTGAAATAGACTTCTGGACAAGATGGAAGGGTAGGCAGATACACTTTATCTCCTTGCATATTTAAAACATATTTAAATGCATATTTAAAAACATATTTAAAACATACTTAAAAATAAAAACTAACCAGTAGTGCCAGAAAACCAAATGGTATGCAAGTCTCACAACCAAGGACTTCAGAAACATTCATTCAGACTGGTAGAAGAGGCAGAGATGAACAGCTCGGATAGAGAGGATTCATGGCAAGGCTGCAGCTGGAGAATTGGGTGGTCCCATGTTTGTGTACAGATAAACCAGGAATAAGAGCTGGAGAACTGAGACATACTACACAACCCAGGATTCCAGCACGGGGAAATAAATCCTCAAAACCTCTGGCTGTAAAAGCCTGTGGGCATTTTGGTGGAGGGGAAAACTCCCAGCCTCACAGGAGAGTTCACTGGAGAGAAATACAGGGACCTAGAACGTACACAAACACACCCTTTTGGGAATCAGCACCAGAAGGGCCAAATTTGCTTGTGGGTAGCAGGGGAAGTGACTTAAAGCTGGCTGAGAACCGAGCAAGTGGCATTTTAGCCTCTCTGACCCCTCCCCCACAGACAGAACCACAATTCAGTGCCATGGGTTGCCCTGCCCTGGTGAATACCTAAGGTTCCACCCCTTGACATCATAACTGGAGTGCTGAAACAAAAAAAAAAAATGGCCCAAGTGAAAGAACAGATCAAAGCTCCAGAAAAAATAAAACTAAGTGATGAAGAGATAGCCAGCCTATCAGATGCACAGTTTAAAACACTGGTTATTAGGATACTCACAAAAGTGGTTGAGTATGGTCACAAGAAGAGGAAGAACTGCAGGCTATACAAAGTGAAATAAAGAAAAATATACAAGGAACCAACAGTGAGGGAAGGAAACCAGGAGTCAAATCGATGATTTGGAACAAAAGGAAGAAATGAATATTCAACCGGAGGAGAATGAAGAAACAAGAATTCAAAAAAATGAGAAGAGGCTTAGGAACCTCTGGGACAATTTTAAACATTCCAACATCTGAATCATAGAGGTGCCAGAAGGACAAGAGGAAAAGCAAGAAATTGAAAACTTATTTGAAAAAAATAATGGAGAACTTCCCCAGTCTGGCAAAGGAAATAGACTTCCAGGAAGTCCAGGAAGCTAAGAGAGTCCCAAAGAAGTTGCACCCAAGGAATCGCACACCAAGGCACATCATAATTATATTACCCAAGACTAAAGATAAAAAGAGAATATTATGAAAACAGGCTGACAGTGACCAGAGGGGAGAGGGGAGGGAATTTCAGGGGAAATAGGGGAGGGATTTAGAGGAACATATATAAAGGATACATGGACAACAACTGAGAAGGTTGGAAATGGGAGGGAGGGGGAGCACAGGAGTGGGATGGGATGGGAGTAATAGAAAACTGTACTTGAAAAATAATTAAATGAAAAAATTGAAAAAAAAGAGAATATTAAAAGCAGCAAGAGAAAAGGAGACTGTTACATAGATAGGAATGCCCATGAGACAATCAGCTGATTTCTCAAAAGAAACCTTAAGGAAAGAAGGGGCTGGAAAGAAATACTCCTTAAGTCATGAAAGGCAAGGACCTCCATCCAAGATTACTCTATCTATCCAGCAAAGCTATCATTTAGAATGGAAGGGCAGATAAAGTGCTTCCCAGACATAGTCAAGTTAAAGGAGTTCATCATCATCAAGCCCTTATTATATGAAATGTTAAAGGGATTTATCTAAGAAAAAGGAAATGATCAAAACTATGAACAGTTCGCGGTTCGATTCCCAGTCAGGGCACATGCCTGGGTTGCAGGCCGGTTCCCGGCAGGGGACACACCAGAGGCAACCATACATTGATGTTTCTCTCCCTCTCTCCTTCCCTTCCCCTCTAAAGATAAATAAATAAAATCTTAAAAAAATAAAAAAAGCTATGAACAGTAAAATGACAACAAACTCACAGCTAGTAAAAAGCAAACTTAAAACCAAAACAAAACAAAAACAAACTAAGCAAGCAAGTAGAACAGGAACAGAATTACAGAAATGGAAATCACATAGTGGGTTATCAGAGGGAAAGAGGAAGGGAAGAATGGGGGGAAAGGTACAGGGAATAAGAAGCATAAATGGTAGGTACAAAATAGACAGGGAGAAGTTAAGAATAGTATAGGAAATGGAGAAACCGAAGAACTCCTATGTATGAATTAAGGTGAGGGAATGCTGGGGTAGGGGTATAAGGCAGAAGGGAATAAAGGGGGGAAATGGGACAACTGTAGTAGCATAATCAATAAAATATATTTAAAAAGAAAATATAGTGAAACAAAACTTTTACAACTCTAATAATATGTCCTAGACATGGAAGAGAAAAGTCACATTTTTGTCATTCTAACTTAATTCTACGGCTAGTAAAGATTGTATTCTTTGGGAAATTTCACTTGAATGGTTAATTAAAGCTTCAATTTTTTTTTGAGCAAAGCAAAGTAGGGTTGTCAAAGAGTTGCCAAACCTCAAAGACACCTGATACAGGATATTCTGAATCTTTATGGTGCAGAAATGCTATCTTTTTTTAGGTGGCTAGAAATGGAATTTATTGTCTTCCTAGAAATCCATGGAAGGCCTTTGTTGATTTCACGAAAGCAGAATTGTGGGTTTAAGAAATATCACCTGTGTCACCTCTTTGAAGACAGTGAGAAATGTGCACACTTTAAACATGAAAGAAGTAGAGTATGAATTATTCTAGCTCAAAATTCAAAAAGTGATCTTAGAACATGATTCTTTAGCAAGTAAGATTTACTTCTATTTATAGTTGGGGGCATAGGAGTTGATACTACACAAAAAATTAAGCCCTTGTAAGAATTAAACATTTATTTTCTTTCTATAGAAACTTGTAGCAATAAAACATAAACATTTCTTTGAAAAAAAGTCTTTGAAACAACTTTTCATCTCTTTGAAGGGAAAAAGCTACCACCTGGTTAACACCAGGTGGTATTAAGTAATTGATGGAAGTTTTCCAAGTAGGCAGAATGTATGTATTTTGAATTAATTGGGAGCTGTTTGCATATATTTTTCATGAATGTGAATTTTGAATGTGAATGTGAATTACTTCCATACCTGTTCTCTCAGGTATGGAGTAACCAGCATTTTGCATACTGTGAAGTTTCTGTTATTTCACCTCTTTGGAGCATGGAGGAGCAGTTTTGTCCATTCATAGTTAGGTGATGTCTTGGTTAACTTGACTTCATAACCAGCCACCCCAAAACTTAGTGGCTTATAAAGGCATAATTATTTTACTTGCTCACAGTTCTGTTGGTCAGTGATTTGGGCTGAGCAGTTATGTTTTTGGTCCTACCTGGAGTCACTTACGCAGTAAAGTACCAGGAAAGGGTGAAGCCAAACGCAGAATGGGTTCACCTTTCCCTCCTACTTCATTATCTCATGGAAAGGTCTTTCCTTGGTGAAAGCTAACTAGAACCTAGCTGGCAAGAGAATCTTGGAAATGTAGGTTTCTGGCTTCCAACAGTACAGAGAAGATAACAGAAAGTCATGTCTGGGCTTAAGTACCCACAGACAATACTTGACCTCAAAGGAAGTTGAAAGAATTAAGAAAAAATATATATACAAATTGCATAATATGGTTCCTGGCACATAGCAGACACTCATAAAGTGGTAGTGCTATGTGTATTTGTAGGTATAAGTACATGTATGTAATAGTCACTTTAATGCATCTACCTTGTCTTTTTAAAGTAATTCTTTACAACTAGAATGTTTTTTCCTTTCTTTTTCCTCCCTATCTTCTCTTAGACTATATTAATAACTACATAGATTATTTTATGACTTATTTCAAAACATCTGGCTATCAGAATTAGATTTTAAGGCTTTTTTTGTATAAAGTGCTCTAAAAAGATAAATGTAGCATGTTAGCAGCTTCTAATATATTTCATTTACTTCCATAGCTGCAAAATGGGGGGTTGCCACTTGTTTAAGTGTATCCTCATGACTAATTTTAATTTCACTTCTATGCTCTCTGTATGTGTTGTTTTTAAAATTTCTAGCCTTTAAAGTACAATGAAATTTGCATTAATGTAAATATTGGAGACAATAATAGCATGTAAATTTCTTTGTGAAAGCAGCTTCATATTGAGATTCTTACTTCTCCAACCTTGGCTAACTTCTCAGACTTTTTGTAACCATTACCAAATGGTCTCCAATTTCTCTGAATTCAGACAGCTTTTTCATTGAGGCCAGATTTTGAGGTCCATTCACAAAGACAGTTTCTGGCTTGAAGAGCTTTCTCTAAACTTGTTTTCGGGGACATGCTCAGCAGTTGAATAATACCTCTGAGTGACAGGAAATGAATTGGAAAAGTGAGAATAAAATGAAAAAGAGGAAAAATTCCTGTATGAGAAATCAGGAAGCATTCCAAGTTATCTTTGCTTAGACAGTTGTTAAGTGTCAGATAGATACAAATATGACAGCATGGTCTACATTAGACAGCCCATCTCTCTGCTGTTGTGCTCTGTCAAATACATACATAATAGAGTAAGAATAATATAGGTAGAGTAAGGCTACCCTCTGCCTTACTTTATATATGATTGTGTCACTTTATACCTATCCATGTACTTGAAGCATAATCAGGCAGAAATATTTAAAATAATTAAGTGGTTCCTTCTGTCTTCATGGTAAAACTTGTACCTTTTGCTATGGTGGTCAAAGGAAAGAGCCTTTCCTATTTGGCTCTTTGCTTTGGTGGTCAATAGGAAACAGCCTTTTCTATTTGGCTTCTTGCTACCTTTTCATCCACTCTGAACTGCTGCTACTCCCAACTTCTTTTGCTACACTCCAGCTATACTGATTTCTTTATTTTTTTTAAAAATTTAACCTTTATTGTATTTTTCCACTACCATTTAGTCCCCCAGCTATACTGAATTTCACCACACACACCCACCAGCCACCATACATAACTCACTATCAATAATTAACAACCACTAACCACACTCACTAGCCCTGCCTACCCACATTAAGCCCTGCTTTTAGGTATGTCCATTAGCTTCACTCCACACTAGCCATACTCCAAAAGCTTGGCCACCACAATCTATGTTCACCAGATATATATACCATCAGGAGACCTACTTACTCTGACTTCTACTTTCACAACCATCTGGGTCATTGATTCTTCTTAATATCTTATTAAATGTCTTATGCATCAGCCCACTTCTCTCTAATTATTCTGCCTTGCTCTAAATCAGACCATTACCATTTCTCCCCTGGAATACTGTGTCACTCCTGACTAGGCTCCCTGCCTCCAGGTTAGCCTCTCTCCAATCCAACCAATATATGTTGCTAAAGTGACTTTTCTGACATTGAAGTATGACCATATTCCCTCCCTTCTGAAAGACTGTGGTAGCCATTAGTGCTGTCTACTAAATGTATATGGCTCTTCGCCCTTCTAGGCACATTGTAGGATCTCATTTTCCATTCTCTTGAAGTTAGGTGTGGTCATGTGACTTGCTTTAGCTGATGAAATGTGAGTGAAAGTGATGGATAACATCTTGGGGAGGAAACTTGTACAAAAGTGTATTTTTCCCATTCCTTGTTTCTCTGGCTCCAGGTGGTGGTTTCTCTGTTGTGCTGGGTCCACAGGGGAGGGGCCCACAGACTACTCATTTGAGTAAGAAATAAATCTTACTGTTTTAAGTCACTAATTTTGGAGTATTTACTGCAGCATAATCTAGCACATTTTGAGTAATAAAAAGACTGGAGTAAGGCTCCAAGTTTTTGACAAAATATTGATAATATTTTAAAATATGACCTCTGCCTTCCAACCTCATTTAAAATTATTCTTTCTGCATCCTACAACACCAAACTATTGTTCCCGGTATGTGTTCTGGTGCTTTCCTGCTTTGGTTATTTATTTGTTGTTCCACTTAGCCTGTCTGAAAACTCTCTCTCCCTTCTGAAACTCCCATAGTATTTTATCTAGATTATTTTCCTGTTTGTATCAGAGTTTCTTATATATGTTTCTTTAAAAAATATATTTTATTCATTATGCCATTACAGTTGTCCCATTCCCTCCCTTCATTCCCCTCCACCCTGCACACCCCTCCCCCACCATTCCCCCCTTTTGTTCCTTCCACGTGTCACAAGTTCTTTAGATTCTGTATTTCCCATAGTATTCCTGCCCTCCCCCTGTCTATTTTCTGCCTACCGTCTATGCTACTTATTCTCTGTACCTTCTCCCACCTTCTCCTCCTCCCACTCCCCTGTTGCTAACCCTCTATGTGATCTTCATTTCTATGGTTCTGTTCCTGATCTAGCTGTCCACTTAGTTTGCTTTTGTTTCAGGTGTGGTTGTTAATAACTGTGAGTTTGCTGTCCTTTCACTGTTCATATTTTTTATCTTCTTTTTCTTAGATAAGCCCCTTTAACATTTTATATAAATAAGGGCTTGGTGATGATGAACTCCTTGAACTTGACCTTATCTGAGAAGCACTTTATCTGCCCTTCCATTCTAAATGAAAGCTTTGCTGGATAGAGCAATCTTGGATGTCGGTCTTTGGATTTCATGACTTGGAATACTTTTTTCCAGCCCCTTCTTGCCTGTAAGGTCTCTTCTGAGAAATCTGCTGACAGTCTGATGGGAACTTCTTTGTAGGTAGGTGACTGTCCCCTTATCTCTTGCTGCTTCTAGGATTCTCTCCTTTATTTTAATCTTGGGTAATGTAATGATGATATGCCTTGGTGTGTTCCTTCTTGGGTCCGACTTCTTTGGGACTCTCTGAGCTTCCTGGATTTCCTGGAAGTCTATTTCCTTTGCCAAATTGGGGAAGTTCTCCTTTATTATTTGTTCAAATAAGATTTCTACTTGTTGCTCTTCCTCCTCCCCTTCTGGTAAAACTATAATTTGGGTGTTGGAATGTTTAAAGATGTCCTGGAGGTTCCTAAGCCTCTCCTCATTTTTTTTGAATTCTTATTTCTTCATTCTTTTCTGGTTGGATGTTTCTTTCTTCCTGCTGGTCCACTCCTTTGATTTGAGCCCCAGTTTCCTTTCCATCACTATTGGTTTCCTGTGCATTTCCCTTCATTTCACTTAGTTTAGCCTTCACTTGTTCCTCTAATTTGTGGCTAAAATAAACCAGTTCTGTGAGCATCCTGATCACCAGTGTTTTGAACTGTGCATGTGCTAGGTTGGCTATCTCTTGGTCACTTAGAAGTACTGGCTCTGGGGCTTTGAGCTCTTTTCCTGCTTGAACCATAATGTTTTGGTCTGTTTGCACTTGTTATGTATGATGGGCAGAGCCTTAGGTGTTCTCCAGGGTGCAGCGACCCAGTCCCTGGGTTCTGATACTGTATGTGGGGGCGGGATCAGAGAGGGGCAATGGCATTTGTTCTGCTCTCTCTCAGATTTCAGTCCCCTGTGCTGCTTCCTGCAAGCAAATTGGGTCCTTCTATTGCTGGTTTCTCGGTGTGTGGGCTTGTGCACCCTCCAGGACCCTTGGGTCTCTCCAAGGAATCCTCTGTGAGCCTGGAAGCCTCCTCCAGCACCTCAACCCCTGAAAGTTTTTCCAATTGGTGCTTTTAGGCTTTAATTTTCATCACTGGGGCCCTGATTTGCGAGGTTTGTCTCACTGCTCGCTCCTTTGCCTGTTTATTTTTGCCTATGAATATGTGACCACAGTCAGCCAACCTCCTTGCGCCCTTACTGGGTCTACCTGTTGCCACCCCGAGCCTGGGATCTGCCCACCACCACCTGTGTGTCCAAGTTGGTCCGTCTGCTTTTTCTGCTGTGACCCCTCTCAGCCAGCCAACTCTACCCCTCTTACCAGTCTGGCTGAATGGTTTGTTGCTGTCGGACTTCTGTACAGTTCAATTTTCTGTCTGTTTTGGTCGTGTTTTTGTTACTAAATCTTTGTTGTATTTAAACTTGGTTGTGTGAGGAGGTACGTTATATCCACCTATGCCTCCATCTTGGCCAGAAGTTGTTTCTTGCCTACTCTGTTTCTCTGGAATCTTTTTCATGTCAGGGTCTGAATCATCTTTGTATGCATTTACAACGTTTAGAACAATGCCCTTCATCATTTCAGTGCTGAAATATTTGTCCAATGAATTCACTCTTTTTCTGAAATACAGTATAATTGTAGTTCTGCTCTTAATGTCTGTGGTAGGTCTTTTTTAAAATTAAAAACAGTTTTATTGAAGTATAATTGATATTTAAAAAACTGCACATGGTTTAATGGATACAATTGATGAGTTTGTACACATGCATGTACCTGTGATAACTATCACTTCAATTGAAGTACTAAAAGATATCCATCATCTCCAATTTTTTGTTGTGATAAAATGCTTAAAATGAGATACACCCTTTTAACGCAGTTTTAAATGTATAGTACTGTATTGTTAACTATAGGCACTGCAATTACAGGTTTCTAGAAGTGATTCACCTTGGATAACTGAAACTTTATACCCATCAAATAATCAATCCTCATTTCCTCCTCCCCCCAGATCTTGGCAATCACCATTCTATTTTCTGCTTCTATGAATTTAACTATTTAGATATCTCATACAGAGGAATCATACAGTGTTTATCCTGAGACTGGCTTATTTTGCTAAACGTGATGCCCTTAGGGTCCATCCCAGTTCTCACAAACTGTGTGAGTTCTTTCTTCCACTTTTTAGGCTGAATAACATAGCATTGTATGTGTATACTACCGGTGGCAAACACAAGGCCCATGGGCTGAATCTGGCCCTCCACCTGTTTTATCTGTCCTGGCACCTTGTTTCTACATGGCAGCAGTGCTGAGCTCTCGCTTAACTCTTAAGGAGTAGTTACTTTTATACTGCCCTAAAATTATATTCGGCCCTTTAAAGGCAACTGCGAGGCTGATGTGGCCCCTGCTGAAAATGAGCTTGACACCCCTAGTGTACCACACTTTCTCTCTGTTTGATGAGTGCACTGGCCTGCAGTGTTGGTGGCGTTATGGATGAAATATGAGGCAAACTCACATGGACTACTGAATCCTTTGGAGGAAAAGGGACGGCATGGCTACTCTCTCAAAAGAAGAGCGCCCCAAACCTTGCACGGACAGGCTTTTATTGGGTTCAATTAGCACAGGAATACAGGTAGAGTTCATTAATTATTCTTAGGCAGTAAAAATCAAACAATAGATAGCATACAAAGAACTACGAGGGCCTATTCTGAGTCAGGGTCTGTTAGCTAAAGGGCTACAAAACTTGGGGAAAAAAACTCATTTTTTTTGCTTGGATCCATATCATTTAATTGAGAGCATTCTTAGCAAAGCAGGTTTCACAGGATTTTATGTATTCTTTCTTAGGCCTGATCACCCTAGGGGACCTGCCCTTTCCAGCACAGGGCTACACCACCCTTTGTCATTGTTTCAGGCTTAAGTCAAGCAGGGCAAGTAAGGCAGCCAAGAGATTAGGAGACTTCTCATAGACAGAATGAGGACTCAGGCATTGTCAAAGCTGAGGGGCGAGGGTCCATCACCCCCTTTTGCTATAGCCCCCCAGTTCCTTCCCTGGGGCCTCCCCGTGATTGTGCCTGTCTTAGATTGTTTCCCCCTTTGAGGAATCTTACCTCTCATTAGGTAACCAATCAAGCATTGGGGGCCAGGCAGGGTGAAGTAAAATGAGCAGAAGTGGCCCCCCTGCTAGGGAGATAAGCCTTGTCTCCTTAGTGGCTTATGGTCTGAAGGTCTCTCACTCAGTCTTAGTCATGGGGAGTTTAAAGCTTCTGAAATGAGGCAGGGTGGTTGGTTACCAACATATGTTCATTTGTTTTTGGACATTTGGGTCATTTTCATATTTTGGCTGCTGTGCATAATGGTAGAGTTTGTTTTGTGTGACCCAGTAGGTTAGAGAGTAGCTCTGAGAAAGGGTAGGGTAAGTGGTTAGGGGGATGGAAAAGAAAAAGAAAAGGGAACAGTGAAGTTAATCCATTGTTACCTGGCATCTGCTGGGCACTGTAAAAATTTTCTAAGAAGACACTATTTTTAAAGACTTTATTTATTTTTAGAGAGAGTAGAAGGGAGAAAGAAAGAGAGGTAGAGAAATATAAATATGTGAGACAAACATCAATGCCCCCAACCTGTCCTCAACCCAGGCATGTGCCCTGACTGGAATCGAGCCAGCAACCTTTGGTTCACAGATTGGCACTCAGTCCACTGAACCACATCAGCCAGGGTAAAAAGATAGTATTATTGACCCCAAAGAACTACTGTCTAGTTTGGTGACTAAGTATTATGTGCATGAAGCCATGTAAGATAGAAGATTATACTACAGACATGAGTTACTAAAATCTTGTTCTGTTCAGTGAATCTTTAACTGTTTTTGCAATATGCTATTATATCTCTTTGGTTACTGAAAAATTCTCAAGCAAGGTTAGGGACAGCTTGCCTCAATTTAAAAATTGCCATGCATTTAAATTTAGGGTGAAATGCCAATTCACAAAATTGTGATTGTTGTAAAACCAAATGATGACCAATGGCAGGCTGTTGTCAATATTAAAAGAGTGGCTGAGTTGAAACTTGTCCCTAATAGGCTTTCTGTGACTAGACGGCATTTTTAAATTTCAAAGCTCTTTGAAGCAATTTGATATGATTTGAATGTACTGTATGCATATGTGTGTGTATGTGGTGTAGTGGTCAGTGGTGATAAATGTTTAGCAGTTATCTCAGGGAGGTTGAGGGCCTTGATTTGTAGTATTTGACAATTTCAGTGGTGTAAATACTTTCACCATGGCCAATTTTAAACTATCAATTGAATATCACTGAATATGGAGCTGGGAAAAACACACATACAATTAGCTCTCAAAAGCCCCTGCCTGGAAGTTCCAGTACACCACTCAGTGGGAGAGTGGGGTGGTAAGGAAAGGGGTAGATTGAGGGATAGATTGGAAAGGGATATAAGCAAGCAAAAGAACAACTTTAAGAATTTCAAAGAAAGAAGCAAGTCCAGAAGTTTGGGTAATTCTGAACTACCTTATTAGTTTCCTGAGAAACTGAAAGTTGTGGTTGTTAGGCTGCACTGCTAAGGGTGCTGGAATTTTGCCTGAGCTGCCTTGACAATTGTGACAAATCACTTCAATCTTCACTTTAGAGGATTTATCAATACTGAATTTACATCTTCAACAAGTTGCTCACTTTGAAATTAATCTATAGTGATACAAATCAGAATAGTGGTGGGGAGGGGGCACAGGGGAGTGCTGATAACTTCTCTTTTTTAAAAATATATTTTATTGAGTATGCTATTACAGTCATCCCAGTTTTGCCCCTTTATTCCCCTCTGCCCTGTACAACCCCTCCTATCCACAATCCCCTCCTTTAGTTCATGTCCTTGGGTTGTAAATATAAGTTCTTTGGCTTCTACGTTTCCTACATTATCCTTAACCTCCCCTGTCTATTTTCTCCCTACCATTTATGCTTCTTACTCTCTGTACCTTTTCCGCCTCTCTCCACCCCCACTCGTCACTGATATCCCTCCATGTGATCTCCATTTCTGTGATTCTGTTCCTGTTCTAGTTGTTTGCTTAGTTTGTTTTTATTTTGTTTGGTTTTAGGTTTGGTTTTTACTAGCTGTGAGTTTGTTGTCATTTTACTGTGTATAGTTTTTAATATCTTCTTTTTCTTAGATAAGTCCCTTTAACATTTCATATAATAAGAGCTTGGCGATGATGAACTCCTTTAACTTGACTATGTCTGGGAAGCGCTTTATCTACCCTTCCATTCTAAATGATAGCTTTGCTGGATAGAGTAATCTTGGATGTAGGTCCTTGTCTTTCACGACTTGGAATACTTCTTTCCAGCCCCTTCTTTCCTTAAGGTTTCTTTTGAGAAATTTGCCGACAATCTTATGGTAACTCCTTTGTAGGTAACTCTCCATTTCTTTTGCTGCTTTTAAGTGCTTTCCTATCTTTGATCTTGTCTAATATAATTATGATCTTCCTTGGTGTGTGACTCCTTGGGTGCAACTTCTTTGGGACTCTCTGAGCTTCCTGGACTTCTTGAAAATCTATTATTTCCTTTGACAGATAGGGGAAGTTCTCCTTCATTATTTTGTCAAATACGCTTTCAATTTCTTGGTCTTTCTCTTCTTTTTCTGGCACCCCTATGATTTGGAAGTTGGAATGTTTCAAGTTGTCCCAGAGGTTCCTAAACCTCTCCTCATTTTTTTTTTTGAATTCTTGTTTCTTCATTCTGTTCTGGTTGAATGTTTATTTCTTCCTTCTGGTCCAAACCATTGATGTGAGTCCTGGTTTCCTTCCTGGCACTGTTGGTTCCCTGTAGATTTTTCTTTATTTCGCATAATGCAACCTTCATTGCTGCCTGGGTCTTTTTTATGCTGTTGGAGTACCCAATAAGTTCCTAGAGCATCCTGATAACTAGTGTTTTGAATTGTGTATCTGATAGATTGGCTCTCTTCATTGTGTAGTTGTATTTTTTCTGGAGCCTTGATCTGTTCTTTCATTTGGGCCATATCTTTTTTGTCTTGGTGCACCAGTTACATAGAAAGGAGCAGAACCTTAGGTATTCATCAGGGCAGGGCAAACCATGTGGGTGCATTGTGATGCTGTATGTCAGGGAGGGGTCCAAGAGGAAACAGTGATGCTTGGTCCGATCTCTGCTGGTTTTCAGTCACTTCCCCTGCTACCCACAATCAACTTGGGCCCTTCTGGTGCTGATTCCCAGGTGGGTCGGTTTGTGTACATTCTAGGACCCTGTGGGTCTCTCCCACGAACTCTCCTGTGAAGCTGGGAGTTTCTCCCGCTATTACCTCAACCCCCACAGGTGTTTTCAGTCAGAGGTTTTTAGGCTTTTATTTCCTGGTGCTGGAACCCTGGGTTGCACAGTCTGTCTCTCTCCCCAGTTGTCCCTCCCGGTTTATCTGCATGCGAATGTGAGACTGTCCAGTCTGCAATCCACTGCCTCACCTGGTCCACCAGCTACTCTCTTTCCCATCCTTGTCCTCCAGTGGTTGCCTTGCTGTGAGTCCTCTATACTCTGCAGACCATCTTCACCCCTCCTACCAATCTGGATGAATGTTTCTTCTTTAACTCTTTGGTTGTCAGACTTCCATACAGTTCAACTTTCTGTCAGTTCTGGTTGTTTTTGGTTTTAAATTTGTTGTTCTTCTTTTGGTTGTGCAAGGAGGCACAGTGTGTCTACCTATGTCTGCATCTTGACTGAAAGTCCTGAAAACTTTTCATATGTTGATCTGGGTAGTGATTAGTTGTTTGCTATTTATATCTCAGTAATAAATAAGTAATCAGAAGAATTTCCTCACCTTGAACATCCTCCACCCTCCTCTTTAAATGTTTCTTTTAGTATATGTTAGATAAAAAATAGTAGGAAGGGAGTGGGAGACAGGGAAGAAATACAAATGATCTTATTAGGTAATATACATACAAATAACTGTACTATACATGATGTGCTTTTGCATGGTGTAAATCGCAGACACTGTATTATTCATTACTCACACAGTGATACTATCTAGGAAGTTAGGATCAGGTAAAAAACACCAGGAAGTAATGACTTGATATTACATGCAGTAATCTGTTTTCCAAGAATGAATTGCAAATATATTCTGTTTGGAATTATAGAGTATTTTAAATTTTATTCATAAAAATGACTTATGAGATAGAATCCATTTAGTTTAATGGAATATTATAATCATCATTCTAAACTTATTTATATGGCAATCAGTAGAACGAGATGTCTCTTACGAATAATAAAATTAATGTGAATGCCAAAGATTTTCTATTATTTAACTTTGGTAACTGTAAATCATTGTATGTGATATGTGTTTTTCATATTTATGCTTACAAGTAAATCCCACCAGATGGGATAGAAGAGGGGAAAATTATGTTAAAACTTCCAAACTGTTTCTCCCAGATGGTTTTCAGGCTTTATTTTCCACAGTGAAATAATCAGATCCCTAATGAGGGTCAAGTATAGGCCATGTGTAATGAGCAAGGGAAGGCCCATGGCATGGTACTCATTGACCAAACCATTTCAGAGGAGCTGTGCATTTTACCAGGGTATTTGTCAAGCTAGGGCTTCCAGTCAAGACACTGGAAGATCCTGGAGTGGCAATTCCTTTGGAAATGTTAAAAAAGGTTGGGTAGGATGTTGTTGGCTGAGTTTCCTCTAGCAATTAGCCAATCAGCAGGCTTAAAATTTTACTATTATACATTCATGTTTTTAGTATTGTCTCTACAGGATGGCACAATTAAAATATTCTACCACTTACAAGTTGTGTTTAGAAAATTTGTTAACCTGTCTGTGTCCCTGTTTCCTCATTTATAAAATGGAGATAATGAATACCTACATCATAGGCTTGTGATGATTAAATGTGTAAATACATTTCTCACATCAAGGCATGATTGATTTATCATATTGTCAAATCTTTCTCCTAAAGGCACTCTCTCAGAGGCAACGCTCAGAAAGAATGGGTTAAATCAGATACCTCCATATGGTGCTGTGTCTCCTATAGGAAAAGTAGAGGATTCAGGAAAGGAGTGGGAATGGCTCCACTAATCATCACTTTCAGTTACCCACTGGAGGATTTTTTGTTTCCAGTCTCTATCTCTAAGCTTCAGGGATGTTCACTCTGTGGCCCATGGGCCGCATGCAGGCCAAGATGGTTAGGAACGCGGCCCAATACAAAACTGTAAGTTTACTTAAAACCTTTTTTTTTGCTCATCAGTTTTTTTTTTAGTGTTTGTGTATTTAATGTGTGGCTCAAGACAACACTTCTTCTTCCAGTGTGGCCCAGAGATGCCAAAAGTTTGGACAGCTCTGCTTACAGTGTAAAGGGGGTTACACTCTCACCAGTTGAAATAGGGATCCCATTGACCTATAAGCTACAACTGACATCTAAACTCTTTGGGCTTATTGTTTTCAATTATCAGCAGCCAGGAAGAGGACTTGCCATCCTGTCAGACATACTTGATGCTAATCAGCGGGAAGAGATAGGCATATAACGTTCCACAATGAGAATAGAGAGGAATATATGTGGAACTCAGATGACCCATCTGAGTGCCCCGCTGATACTCCCCTTAGCTTACTGTAACTGTGCACAAGCATATGCAATAATCCCACTTTGAGAAGGGTATGGCTTACCAGGGGCTGTGATCTCTCAGGAATGAGGATTTGGCTCACTACCAGATAAACCACCAAAATCTGCCAAGGTGATAGCTGAACGTGAGGGGAGTTTAGAATGGATAGTGGAAGAGGGAAGCAATAAGATCCAGCTGTAGCCCAAGAGCAACTGAAGTGGGGGTTGGGAGACTGTAGTTTATGCCACTAACATCCCTCTTCTAAGGCCCACAAAAGCCATGGATGAGTTTCTCCCTGAACATGTATGGAGAAGTAGATCTGGCAATTCAGGGATGTACTATAGCAGACCTATAAATGTGTCACTCAGATCTCTCATCACTCAGATCTCACTTCAGGAAAGGATTTACTGCTCAGTTGCAAGGAGAGTAACTATTTGACATTCACCAGCTGTCAGCATCTTCAGTGTCAACCTCAACTTTTGTTTTGTATTTTTTACCTTTTTATTTAAAAATTTTAATTGTATTTTATTGATTATACTATTACAGTTATCTGGATTTTCCCCCCTTTGCCCTGCTCCACACAGCACCCCACTCCTTCAGGTAACACCTCCACCATTGTTCATGTCCATGGGTCATGTGTATAAGTTCTTTGGCTACTCCATTTCCTATACTGTACTTTACGCCACTGTTGCTATTCTGTAACTACCTATTTGTACTTCTTAATCCCCTCACCTTTTCACCCATTCTGCCTCACACCCCCTTCCATATGGCAACCATGAAAATGCTCTCCATATCCATGATTCTGTCTCTGTTCTTGTTTGCTTAGTTTGCTTTTTAGATTTAATTGTTGATAGATATGTATTTTTGCCATATTATTGTTCATAGTTTTGATCTTCTTTTTCCTAAATAATTCCCTTTATCACTTCATATAGTAATGGTTTGGTGATGATGAACTTTAGTTTTTTCACGTCTGGGAAGCTCTTTATCTGCCCTTCGATTCTTAATGATAGCTTTGCTGGATAGGGCAATTGTGGGTCTAGGTGCCTGCTTTCCATGACTTTTAATATTTCTTGCCAATCTCTTCTAGACTGCAAAGTTTCTTTCCAGAAATAAGCTGACTGTCTTATGAGAACTCCTCTGTGGTTAACTAAATTCTTTTCTCTTGCTGCTTTTAAGATTCTCTCTTTATCTTTAACCTTTGGCATTTTAATTGTGATGTGTCTTGGCATGGGCCTCTTTGCATCCATCATATTTGGTACTCTCTGTGCTTCCTGGACTTGTGTGTCTATTTACCAAATTAGAGAAGTTTTCTTTCATTATTTTTTTCAAATGGATGTCCAATTTCTTGCTCTTTCTCTGGTCCTTTTGGCACCCCTATGATGCGAACGTTGGACCTCTTGAAGTTTTCCCAGAGGCTGTTTATACTATCCTCATTTATTTGGATCCTTTTTTTTCTTCTTGTTTTTCTGACTGCATGTTTTTTTTCTTCCTTATGTTCCAAATCATTGATTTGGTTCTCAGCTTCATCCAGTCTATTGTTGTTTCCCTGTCAATGGCTTTCTATTTCAATTAGTGTATCCTTCATTTCGGACTGTGTCTTTTTCATGCAGCTGAGGCCCTCACTAAGTTCCTTGAGCATCCTTATGACCAGTGATTTGAACTCTGCATCTGATAGAGTGCTTATCTCTATTTTAATTAGTTCTTTTTCTGGAGTTTTGATCTGTTCTTTCATTTGGACCGTGTTTTGTGTTTCTTTGTCTCCTCATTTTGACAGGCTCCCTGTGTTTGTTTCTATGTATTAGGTAGAGCTACTTTGACTCTGTGTTGGAACTGTGGCCTAATGTAGTAAGTGTCCTGTAGGGGCCAGTGACACAGCCTCCCCTATCACCCAAACTGGGTACTTGAGGTGCACCCTTAGTTTAGGCTGAGTACACCCTGCTCTTGTAGTTGAGGCTTGGTTGCTGTTGGCAGAGTTATGGGAGGGATTTACTGAGGCTGGTCAGCTGCAAGGATTGACTGTGACTACTGACCACCAATCCCCACCCTCTGGAAACTCAACCATGCAAGGACAGGGTGGTGGTACTCCAACATAGTCTGTATCTGTCCACTGGGTGTGCTGGCCCTGGGGTTTCCCAGGTAGTGCAGGCAAAGATCATCCCCCACCTGTGTTTTGCCTGGGGTCATCCTGCCTGAGCTATAAAGCAATCTGAGATGGCTGCTACTTGTGCTGTGCTTGGAGATTTCCAGGTGAAACTAAGCTGAGAAGCCAAGCTGGCTATTGCTCATTCTGGGCCTGGGGCTCACTGTGGCCAGCTATTGCTTGTTTGAGATGATTTAAGAAGTTGTGAGGCATGAGTGAAGACCAGTCATTCATATGGAAAAGCATCTTGGGTGAGGCTGGCTGTAAGTTGGATGGGGAAGAGTCTCTGGGTACTCCAGGGTGGGCCAAACCGTGTTAGCCAGGTTGATGGAGTCTCAGATATGGGTCCAGCTTGCCTGCTCTGTGGTAGTAGGGTTTAGAAAAGGGAGAATGGCCTATGCTCTCCTTGATGACAGATACTTCAGTTTCTCCCTTTATACCACCGGTGCCTTTCAAGGGGCTATCATGGCACTGTAGCTTACAGGGAGTGAGTCTGAGTAGGTGAGTCTGTGTGGGTTTTTTTAAGATCAGCTGCTTAGGGTTCCAGCAGTTTCTTCCACCGACTCAATCCCCGCTGGTTTTTGCTGCCAAAATTTATGGGGACATATCTTTCCTGGAAACCTGGCCTGGGGGAGCCTGGTGTGGGGCTGGGACTCCTTGCTTCCAAGATATACCTCCCTAATTTTTATCTACCACATGTTGATATGGGATCAGCACATTATATGTCAGCACCCCTCCTACCAGTCTGTATGGATGTGGTTTCTTTAATTCCATAGTTGGCAGACTTTTATTTAACCCAATTTATGATGGTTCTGAGTGATGGTTGTTCTATATTTTAGTTGTAATTTTGATGTGGTTGTGCAAAGAGTCAAGCCTTGTCTGCCTACACCTCTATCTTTACTGGAAATGGCCTCAGCTTTCAAATCAAGGCCACACTCTTCTTGGACTGGCCTCTGGACAATTCTTCAATAAGACAGTGTTACAATATCTACCCATTTCTGTCCAATGTGGGACTTGTCCAGTGGGAATCTTTGCTCCAGAATTATTCGGTTGGGCTGGCAGAAACTTTCTCATGTCTGCATCAAGTCAGATGACTCCCGCAAATCGTGCTTCCTCTCTTCTTCACAAATGTCATTCCTAATATGTCTTTGTGTCTGCTTTCTAGACAACCCTTCATTCCTGCATTCCAATTTTTCATGAGGCCAGCTACTTATGTATGATGTGGTATGACCAACGAATCCCATGGTCATGGGTCCACCCCCATATCTCCTTTGATATGAAGTAGTTCCCCTTGTTGAATGCCGTGCTATGTGAAATTTTATACTTGTTGATCAAGCATTCCATAAAACCCCAAATAGTGGTTCTGGGTGAAGTTATGAAATCCATACCCAAAATATATATTTATCCGTGTGATAATGAACTGCTGGTCCTTCCAGGATAGATAAAGCCCATTGTATTGAACTTGCAACCAAGTGGCTGATTGGTCTCCTTGGGGAATGGTGCCATACCAGGGCCTCCACACTGATTATTGTTGTTGGCAACCTACACATTTAGAAGAAGCAGTATCCAAACCACCTTAAATGAGTGGAGTCCATACTTTTGGACCCATGCATAATCCCAGTCTTTACCATCATGCTTCTCCTCTAATGAACCCATTTTGTCAGTGTTGGGGTAGATGATGAGGGCTGGTTAAATATCAACTGGCTAAAATATCTAGTCTACTTGATATATAGTATCTCTCCCATGGTAGATCCTCTCTGGTGGACATTAACATTTGATACAAAAATCTTCACAACTCATACCCGCTTCCATACATCAATTCACATACCTCTGGGCCAGAATCTGTTTTCTTTGATCTTCCCAATTTTCTCCGTTTTGGGCCCTGACCCAGCCATTCACCACTGCCTATCAGTCTGTATTTATTCTCATCTCGGATTGTGTCTTCTTTCATACAAAGTAACTGGCAAGTACACATCCTGTAGTTATGTCCACTGGGTATTTTTCCTTCTCCACTGTTTTTCAAGGTTAACCCTGAGTGAGGGTATATTGCAGCCACTTTCTATTTTTGACCCTACAAATATATTAAGATAACTCATCTGTAAAACAAATTCAAGATATATCTTTTTACCTTCAGCTGGTTATATAGGACCGTATCAGTATTGTTATCAGTGTGAGATGAGGGAGGGGTGCTGGTGTAACTATAGAGGGTGAGGTGAATGTCTGGGCTACATTCTCATGCAGCTTGTTTGTGTCTGCTGGTTTAGCTTGTGCTGCACTTGGCATCTGGAGGTGCCATTTCCATATTACCATAAATTACTGCTTAGCCTACTTGATGTTAAGACTTGGTTGATTTGATAGAACCCAGCACATGACAGGCATTTCTAGATGGTCACTGTTTCATAATCAAGCATTATTATCTGTATCATGGCCTGATAGCTTGCCAGGAGCTATTTTTCAAAAGGCTTTCATTATCTTGCTCTAGAACTTGAGAGGCCTGCATCATGATCCTCCCACATCTTTTTCATAAATTCAACCTTGCATTTCTTTCAGAATTAAAATGTTCAGCAAGACAGGGTCTGCCAGGTAATATGGTCCAAGAAGCAGGGTTGCTTGAATCATGGCTTGGAACTTCTGTAGAGCCCTTTCCTGCTCTGAACACCATTCGAAGCTGGTAGCCTTCTGTTTCACCTACTATATGAGACAGTGCAGTATTACCAAGTGTGGAATATATTGCCTCCAGAAACCAAAGAGACCTATTAGGCATTGTATTTACTTCTTTAAAAAAATATTTTATTTATTTATTTATTTTAGACAAAGGAGATGGAAGGGAGAGAGGGAGACATCAATGTGTGGTTGCTGCTCGCGCCCCCCTACTGGGGATCTGACCTTGCCCACAACCCAGGCATGTGCTCTAACTGGGAATTGAACTGATGACACTTTGGTTTGCAGGCTGGAGCTCAATCCCCTGAGCCACACCAGACAGGGCTTGTATTTATTTCTTTGTAGTAGGGTTAACAAGATTTAGCAATTTGTCTTTTACTTGGGAGAGGATATTCCTGCATGCTCCTGATATTATACCTCCTAATAACTATAGGGAAGTATTAGGTCCATGAATCTTTAAAGGGTTTATCCCTCATATCCTGGGGCATGTATCTTACTAAGGTCATCGTTATGCTAGTCACCTCATAATCATTCTGCTGGATCAGCATGATGATGTCAATTGGTGTAAGAGATCAATGAGATTATGTCTTGAGAGATGTCCAAATGGTTTATAGCTCCTTGGATTCCATTGTGACAGCAGGTGTGAAAATTAACATAGCCTTGAGGACTACAGCAAACTAAAATGGTTTAGCACAGCAAAAGAAACCACAGCAAAACAAAGACAATCTACGGAATGGAAGTAGATACTTGCCAATGCGACATCTGGTAACAAGTTAATATTAAAAATTTATAAAGAATTCTGACATCTTTTTTATTTCTTTCTTTTATTATTTTGAAACTTTATTTAATTATTGTTCAAGTACAGTTTTTTGTCTTATACTCCCATCCCAGCCCCCCCCCCCCCACAGTGCTCCCCACCTCCTTCCCATTTTCCCCCCACCCCACCTTGGTTTTTGTCCATTTGTCCTTTATACTTGTTCATGTGAATCCTTCCCCTTTTCCCCTGAAATTCTCTCCCCTCTCCCCTCTGGTCCCTGTCAGCCTGTTGTGTATTTCAGTGTCTTTGGTCATATTTTGCTTGCTTGTTTGTTTTGTTGCTTAGCTTCCTGTTAAAGGTGAGATTATGATATTTGTCTTTCACTGCCTGACTTATTTCACTCAGCATAATGCTTTCCAGTTCCATCCATGCTATTGCAAAGGGTAGGAGCTCCTTCTTTCCTTCTGCTGCAAAGAATTTCATTGTGTAAATGTACCATAGTTTTTTGATCCATTCATTTACTGATGGGCACCTAGGTTGCTTCCAACTCTTGGCTATTGTAAATTGTGCGGCTATGAACATTGGGGTGCATAAGTTCTTTGGGATTGGTGTTTCAGAGTTCTTAGGATGTACCCCTAACAGTGGAATTGCTGGGTCCAAAGGCATATTCATTTTTAGTTTTCTTAGAAAATTCCATACTGTTTTCCATAATGGTTGTACCAGTCTGCAATCCCACCAACAATGGATTAGAGTCCCCTTTTCCCCACAACCTCTCCAAAATTTGTTGTTTGTTGCTTTGTTTATGATAGCCATTCTCACCAGTGTAAAGTGGTATCTCATTGTGGTTTTAACTTGCATCTCTCTCATAGCAAGCGATATTGAGCATCTTTACATGTGTCTCTGGATCCTCTGTATGTCCTTCTTGCAGAAGTGTCTGTTCAAGTCCTTTCTACATTTTGTAATTGGGTTGCTTGTCTTTTGAGAGTGGAGTCATGTAAGTTCTTTGTATATGTTGGAGATTAAACCTTTGTCTGAGGTATCATTGGCAAATATGTTTTCCAAAACCATTGCTTCTCTTTTTATCTTAATACTGTTTTCCTTAGCCATGCAGAAGCTTTTAATTTTGATGAGATCCCATTTGTTTATTCTTTCCTTTATATCCCTTGCTCTAGGAGACATATCAGTAAATATCTTGCTGCATGAAATATCTGAGGTTTTGCTGCCAAAGTTCTCCTCTAGAATTTTAACGGTGTCATGGCTTATATTTAAGTTTTTAATGCACCTTGAATTTATTTTGGTGTATGGTGTGAGTTGGTGCTCAAGTTTCATTTTCTTGTACATTGCTGTCCAGTTCTCCCAACACCATTTGTTGAAGAGGCTATTTTTACTCCATTTTATGTTACTGCTCCCTTTGTCGAATATTAGTTGCCCATAGAGACTGGGGTTTCTTTCTGGGCTCTCTGTTCTGTTTCACTGGTCTATGTGCCTGTTTTTATGCCAATACCAGGCTGTTTCGATTACAGTGGCCTTGTAATACAGTTTGGTATCTAGTATTGTGATCCCTCCTACTTTGTTCTTTCTCAAAATTGTAGCTGCTATGCGGGGTCTTTTATGGTTCCATATAAATTTTTGAAGTGTTTGTTCTATGTCTGTGAAATATGTCATTGGTAATTTAATAGGTATTGCATTAAATCTGTAAATTGCTTTGGGTAGTATGGACATTTTGATGATGTTAATTCTTCCAATCCATGAACACGGTATATGTTTCCATTTATTTGTGTCTTCCGTGATTTCTTTCTTCAGTGTTTGTAGTTTCCTGCTTACAGGTCTTTTACCTCCTTGGTTAGATTTATTCCCAGATATTTTATTTTTGTTTTTGCTATATCAAATGGGATTTTTTCTTGATTTCTGCTTCTGCTGATTCATTGTTAGTATACAAAAATGCCTTTGATTTATGAATATTGACTTTGTATCCTGCTGTTTCCCCAAATTCATTTATTAGGTTGAGCAGTTTTTTGGTAGAGTCTATAGGATTTTCCATGTACACTACCACATCATCTGCAAACAATGACAGTTTTGTTTCCTCCTTTCCTATTTGGATGCCTTCTACTTCCTTTTCTTGTCTGATTGCTGTGGCTAAAACTTCCAATACTATATTGAATAGAAGTGGTGAAAGTGGATAACCTTGTCTTATTCCTGATGTTAGTGGAAAGAATTTTAGTTTTTGCCCATTGAGTATGATGTTGGCTGTAGGTCTCTCATATATGGCTTTTATTATATTGAAGAATGCTCCCTCTATTCCCACTTTGCTGAGTGTTTTTTATCATGAATGGGTGTTGTACCTTATCAAATCTTTTTCCACATCCATTGATACGATCATGTGATTTTTGTCTTTGCCTTTGTTTATGTGATGTATTACATTTACTGATTTGCGAATATTGAACCATCCTTGCATCCCTGGGATCAATCCCGCTTGGATATGGTGTATGATCTTTTTAATGTATTGTTGGATGTGATTCGCCAATATTTTGTTGAGGATATTAGCGTCTATGTTCATCAGTGATATTGGCCTGAAGTTTTCTTTCTTTATTGTGTCTTTATCTGGTTTTGGAATTAGGATGATGCTGGCTTCATAAAAAGTTTGGGAGTCTTCCATCATTTTGGATTTTTTGTAATAGTCTGTGAAGAATAGGAGTTAGCTCTTTCTTAAATGCTTTGTAGAATTCTCCTGTGAAACCATCTGGTCCAGGGCTTTTGTGTGAAGGGAGTTTTTTGATTACTGCTTCAATTTCATCTGCTGTTATTGGTCTGTTCAGGGTTTCTGCTTCTTCTTCATTGAGTTTTGGAAGATCATATTTTTCTAGAAATTTGTCCATTTCACCTAGGTTTTCAAATTTCTTCCCATACAGTTCTTCATAGTAATTTCTTACAATCCCTTCTATTTCTGTGGTATCAGTTGTAATCTCTCCTCTTTCATTACTGATTGTGTTTATTTGGGTACTCTCTCTTCTTTTTTTCATGAGCCTACTTAAAGGCTTGTCTATTTTGTTCATCTTTTCAAAAAACCAACTCTTGGATTCATTGATCCTTAGAATTGTGCTTTTAGTCTCTATGTCATTTAATTCTGCTCTGATCTTGGTTATTTCCTTCCTTCTACTTGCTCTGGGCTGTCTTTGATGTTGTTCCTCAAGTTCTTTCAGGCATTGGGTTAGGTTGTTTGTTTGAAATGCTTCTATTTTCTTTAGGTAAGCCTGTATTGCTATGAACTTCCCTCTCAGGACTTCCTTGGCCATGTCCCATAAGTTTTGGGTTGTTGTGAGTTCATTTTCATTTGTTTCCAGAAACTTTTTGATTTCTTCCCTAATTTCAATCTTGACCCATTCATTGTTTAATAGCATACCATTCAGTCTCCGTGATTTGGGGTGTTTTCGTTTTTTCCTTTGGGTTTGGTTTCCAATTTCAGTCCCTTGTGATTGGAGAAAATGCTTGGTATGATTTCAATTTTCTTGAATTTGTTGAGGCTCGTTTTGTGTCCTATCCTGTGGTCTATCTTTGAAAATGTCCCATGTGCATTTGAAAAGAATGTGTGTTTAGCTTCTTTGGGATGAAGGGCTCTATGTATATATCAGTTAAGTCCATTTCATCTAGGGCGTTGTTTAATGCCACAATATCTTTGTTGATATTTTGTTTGGAAGATCTGTCCATTTTTGACAGTGGGATGGTACAATCCCCTACTATAATTGTGTTGCTGTCAATATCTTTCTTGAAGTCCTCTAAGATTTTCTTTATATATATTTGGGTGCTCCTATGTTGGGTGCATATATATTTACGATGTTAATGCCTTCTTGGTGGATTCTTCTCTTGAGTATTATGAAGTGACCTCTGGGCCTCTCTTTAGGCCTTTTTTTGAAGTCTGTTTTGTGTGATATGAGAATTTCTACCCCAGCTTTTTTTTTCTTGTCCATTTGCTTGGAAAATTTGTTTCCAGTCTTTCACTTTTAGTCTGTGATGGTCTTTTGTCCTGAGGTGGGTCTCCTGTAGGCAGCGTATATGTGGGTCATGCTTTCTTATCCACTCAGCTATTCTATTTCTTTAAATTGGAGCATTTAATCCATTTACATTTAAAGTTATTATTGATAGGTACTTATTCATTGCCATTTTTGTACCTGTGTTCCTCTTGGTCTCTCTCTTTTCCTTCCTTTCCTTAAAGCAGTCCTTTTAGTATTTCCTGTAGAGCTGGTTTGGTGGTGGCATGTTCTTTTAGACTTCTTTTGTCTTGGAAGCTCTTTATTTGGCCTTCTATCTTGATTGAGAGCTTTGCTGGGTAAAGTATCCTTGGTTGCAGGCCTCTGGTTCTCATTACTTGAAACATTTCTTGCCATTCTCTTCTTGCTTGGAGTGTTTCCATTGAGAAGTCAGTAGCTAACCTTATTGGGGCTCCCTTGTATGTTACTTCCTTTTTCTCCCTTGCTGCCTTTAAGATTCTCTCTTTCTCTTGGAATTTTGCCATTTTAATGATGATGTGTCTTGAAGTGGGCCTCTTTGGGTTCCTCTTGAGTGATACTCTCTTTGATTCCTGGATTCGTGTAACTTTTTCTCTCATGAAATTAGGAAAATTTTCCATCATTACTCTTTCAAATAGGTTTTCTATCCCTTGTTCTTCTTCTTTTCTTTCTGGTATTCCTATTATTCGGATATTATTATGTTTTATATTATCTTGCATTTATCTTAGTCCCTATTCATTCTTTTTGAGCCTCTTTTCCCTTTCTTGCTCTTTCTGGGAGATTCTTTCTACGGTGTCCTCCAACTCGGTGATCCGATCTTCTGCCTCATCGATTCTGGTCTTCATTCCTTCTACTGTGTTCTTCAGTTCCGAAACTGTATTCTTCATTTCCTCTTGGCCTTTGCTGATAGTTTCTATTTCCTTTTTCATGTTGATATAGTTTACGGAGAGCTCATTGTAGCTCCCCTGTAGTTTCTGGTAGCTCCCTTCTAGTTTCTGGTAGCTCATTGTGAGCTCTTTGAAGTTCCTGATAACTAGTGCTTTGAATTCAATATCTGATAGCTGACTTGCCTCTCTTTCATCTGACATTATTTTTGAGACTTCCACCTTTTCTTTCATTTGGGCATTGTTTCTTCGTCTTCCCATTGCTTATGAGACTCTTCTTGTTGGCTTCAGCTTCTTAAATTGATCTGTTCTGACTCCCTAGGTTTATGGTGTGAACTTCTGTGGTAGAATACCTGTGAAATTCAGTGGTACAGTCTCCTGCAGGTATCTTGATGTTCTCCCCTTCCACCTACTTCTTTCTTTGTGTGTGTGTGTGTGATCAGATGTGCTGGGCTCCCGATGAGTCCTCTGTGACAGACTCCCTGACGCTGGCCATAGACAGAAGCCTCTGGGCCCTGGAAGCTGCAGCAGCACCAGCTTCGAGGTCTTTATGCGCCGGTCAATGCCTGCCACCAGCCTGGCTGCCTCCGTCCTTACTCGCATTCCTGAGACCCCAACGACCTGCAGCTGTCTGGTTTGTCACTGTCCCTGGTCTCTTATTTTCATAAATGCTGGGAAATTGTTGGTTGGGAAATTGATTGCGCTGTTCTTCAGTAAATCTGCCAGAATTTTCTCCCAGTGGTACGAGAACTGGAGTTGCTCCATCCTACTCCGCAGCCATTTTCCTCTCCTCCTCAAATTTATTTAATTCTTATTCAAGTACAGTTTTCTGTTTTATATTCCCTGCCCTGTCCCACCCCAGTGCTCCCCACCTCCCTCCTATTTCTGCCCCCCACCTTAATTATTGTCCATGTGTCCTTTTTACTTATTCATGCGAGTCCCTCCCCTTTTCCCCTATAATTCTCTCCCCTCTCCTCTCTGGACCCTGTCAGCCTGTTCCGTATTTGAGTGTCATTGGTCATATTTTGCTTGCTTGTTTGTTTTCTTGTTTGGATCCTGTTAAAGGTGAGATCATATGGTATTTGTCTTTCACCGCCTGGCTTATTTCGCTCAACATAATGCTCTCCAGTTCCATCCATGATGTTGCAAAAGGTAGGAGTTCCTTCTTCCTTTCTGCAGCATAGAATTCTATTGTGTAAATGTACCATAACTTTTTGATCCAGTCATTTACCGATGGGCATCTTTGTTGCTTCCAACTCTTGGCTATCGTGAATTGTGCTGCTATGAACATCGGGGTGCATAGGTTCTTTTGGATTGGTGTTTCAGGGTTCTTAGGATATTTTCTATATTCAAGTCATCATGATTCCTACTCTTTTTTAAAGATTTTATTTATTTATCCTTAGAGGGGAAGGGAAGGAGAGAAGGAAAGAAATATCAATACATGGTTGCCTCTCATGAGTCCCCTGTTGGGAACTTGCCTGCAACCCAGGCATGTGCCCTGACTGGGAATCAAACTGCGATTGTGTGGTTCTCAGGCTCGTGCTCAATCCACTGAGCTACACCAGCCAGGGTGAAATGAGAGCTTCTTTATAAGCTAAAGAAACTGTTGGGATTTCACACTTAGTTTTTAGTTGTTATATGCCCTCAAGTTTTTATGATCTACTTTAGGGGCATGAATGTAACTTAATAACATGCATCTAATTCCATTTTCTTTATAATTCTCCCATACAATATAGATGCTTGAATCATTCCACCAGCTAATGCATCCTCTCTACTGGCACTTTCTTTTAAAACACTACAGGTAGAAGCTTTAACAGTTGGGTTGCCTTGTGCCAGGGGCTATATGTACACAACTTTTCACCAAGAATAGGGCTCTCATTATCAGCCTAGTGGTGAGAAATCCAGTCCCCTAACTCCATCTATGACCTGCTTTCTTGGACCTTTTCTGGTACCAAATGTCACAGGTTGAACTCTCAGAGGAACAGGTACTGAGAAGGAGTTAGAAGTGCAAAAGGTTATTTAGGGAATAATACCTATGAAGAAATAGGGAGGAATAAGTTGTATTGAGCCATGTGACTGGGATGTCCACATGAGAATGTCTTTGCCAGGCTGAGAGGACTCTCTGAAGCAGAGGCTGCTCCTTAGAGAAGTCCTATGCTGGGCAAAAATGGCCAGGCTCTTGTATCACTCCTTTACTTGGTCATTAGCTGGGGGTTACTCTGAAAGGGTGTGACTTTGATTATAATCACTTTGCTCAGTCATTGACTATAGGCTGTCCCAACAAGAGTGTGTCCTCATTGCAAAAGATGAGTCCAGTTCTGAATGTGGTAACAGCTGGAGGCTGGGTAGTAAATCCTTTCTTGAAGTGAATATGGGATACCAGAGGTTTATAGCTTTGTCACATGGACTGAGCCTAAAACCACTGTGTATGAGCTGAATGTGTCTGTTTAGACTAAAAGTTATATTGTCCACCCACTATCCAGTGTATGAGTCTTACAAAGAGGATTAGATTTACACATCTGAGTGTTGTATGAGTGAGTGACCTTGATAAAGTGCAGTAGCTTGGGACATTGGCCAGTGAGGACATCCACAGGGGTGGTAATAGTGACTAGTCCAGGAGATAGTCCACATTTAAAGGAATCTGAGGGCTTGGCTGCATGGGTGATGGGGATGAGATAAGACTTCTTTTGGGAGAAAAACAACATTGAATGGCAGGTTGCGGGAAACTGCCTTTGCTGATGGATTGACAATGTGGAAAGTGGACCTCTTTGGACAGAAAGTTTATGATTTTTTAAGTTTTGATTTTGTACAGTACTAGGTGGTACTTCTCTATTCTCATCATTACTGCCTAACGCATACCTCATTTTTTTCCACTCCCATATTTCATTCAGTTTTTCACTCATTCATTTGTTCATCAAATTTTACAGCTCTATTTCAGTTATGGAAATGACTAAGAGAGACTCTGTCCATGGTTTTACCCCATGAACTACTGAGGAAGATGAAACATTATAGTGCTATGAGAGAGGTAAGCACTACTGCAATGGTGCTTAATATGGAGAAACAGTTTCTAACCCAGTCCTGTGGGGAGAGGATAGTCAGGGCTTCATAGAGGAAATGATGCCAATTTAATCTTAAAAATAGAGTATAAGTTATTCAGGTATAAAAGTGAAGGGAAGGGAATTCCAGATAAAGAAGTATATAGAAACATATGGAAGAATGAAAAAAACATGGCAAAACCAGCAATTTTAAATATGACAGGGTCTTAGTGGATATTTGTGATGAAGTAGAGGATAGAGGTAAAGGGGTGGTAGACAATAAGACTGAAGACATGGGTAGGAGGAAGATAATGAAGAGCTTTTTATGAAAAACAAAGGGGATTTACTCTTGTGCTGAAGGAAAATAGGGACCCCACTGATGCTGAGGAGTGATGAGATCAGGAAAATCACTCTGGCTGCAATGTGAAGGGTGAATTGGAGGGACAAAAACTGGAAAAAGAGGGACAGTTAAGAGGATATTGCTTTAGCCATATAAAAAGTGTGACAATCTCAAACTAAGATAGATATTCGCAGAGGTAGATGGATTTCAGAGAGATCAAAGGAGCAGAATCATCAGGACTTAAGTGAAAATAAGGATGAGGGAGGGAGCAGGCAAAATTGATTACCAGGTTTCTGGACTGGGTGAACATGTTTATGGTGGTGATTGACTCTGCCCCACATTCTTCTCTTTGGCCCAACTTTCTGTGGTGATGTCAAGGAGAAGGAATACTATATTTTGCCGTGTACAATGTGTAGCCATGTTTTTGGCCCAAACTTTTAGGGAAAAAAATCTTTAATTTTAATTTTAAAATTCAATTATTTATTTATTTATATTTAAAACAAAACTGATTGTCATCTTCCAGGGTCTTATTTTGCATACAGATATCATTATTGCTTTCTAGAGTTATACTTTTAACACATAAGCATAAATAAAAGAATTAAAAACATTTATATAGATGTGAAATTTACACTTCATATGTGTAATGTGCATCCTTATTTTTCCCTTAAAAATTTGGGCCCTGGCTGATGTAGCTCAGTGGATTGAGGGCTGGCCTGCGAACCACACAACTGCAGTACGATTCCCAGTCAGGGCAAATGCCTGGGTTGCAGGCCAGTTCCCAGCAGGGGACTCACGAGAGGCAACCATACATCGATATTTCTCTCCTTCTCTCCTTCCCTTCCCCTCTAAAGATAAATAAATAAAATCTTTAAAAAAATTTGGGCAAAAAGTGTGCATGATACATGGTAAATACAGTAAATCTGAAGAACGAGCTATTTAGAGTACTCCGTACACTTATACAAATATACACGCTTGGATTTATATACACCAAATGTACCCATCCCATTCTTTCCCTGTTTTTTCTTTGATTGCATCCAGGTTCTAACTAATATTTCCCTCAGGGTGATCTGAACCATCTCCTCATATTATGTTTCAGGATGTGATTTGGGGATGTTTAGTTAGCTTGTTTGGAGTCTGCATGTTTCTTTTTTTGGTGATAACAGTAGTTGGTTTTTCCCCACATTCATGCAAAACATTTTATGATTCTGGGATCAAAAGGATAAGAAGAATCACATATCTATTTTCACTACATGTTATAGCTGTACAAGTTGATATTAAACTGACCC
This sequence comes from Sturnira hondurensis, assembly GCF_014824575.4. Taxonomy (NCBI): domain Eukaryota; kingdom Metazoa; phylum Chordata; class Mammalia; order Chiroptera; family Phyllostomidae; genus Sturnira; species Sturnira hondurensis. The sequence continues at coordinate 303,181 of NW_028092169.1, read as the reverse complement.
ATCTGTTTTTCATTGTCATTGTATTGTGGGTTCTGCTTTTTAATACAAGCCTATTTTTCTCAGATTATCACATCCACAAATTTAAAAGTTTGTTAGATTTATTCTTATATTTTATTTTATAGTCTATTGATGAGATTTTAAGAGATTTTAAGAGATTTCAAGAGAGAATCTCAGTGGGAGCTCTGGTTTAGTAGTGGGCTGAGAGTAAGAGCAGAGATAATAGTTTATGTGTTGGAAATGTTGAGTTTGATGTGTTTATGGGATAATCCAAGTGAAGAGGTACCATAGAAATTTGGATATATAGATGTCTCTTGGCTTACAATGTGGTTATGTCCTGATTAACCCATTGTAAGTTGAAATTATTGTTAGTTGAAAATTTATTTGATACACCTAATTTACTGAACATTATAGCTTAACCCAGCTTGCCTTAAACATACTCAGACTACTTACATTACCTAACATTGGGTAAAATCATGTCACTGCTGCTGCCCATCATCATGAGACAGTATTGCAACACATAGCACTAGTCATGGAAAAGATTAAAATTTAAAATTTAAAGCAAAGTTTTTACTCAATGCATATCACTTTTGTACAAACAAAAAAATGAAAAATTTTAAGCTGAATCATCATAAGTTGGGGAGCATCTGTATTGGTTTGGAGCCTAGAAGAGAGTTTTGTGATGAAAATAGAGACTTGAGAAGAATTATAATATAGGTAGAAATGGAAAACTTGGGATAGCACCCTAGTAGAGTATACAAAGAGAGAAGAAAGAAAGAAATATGGTGAAACTCAGGAGAACATTGACATTAAGAGAAGCAGAAGAGAAATTAGCAGCAGTAGGCTAGGAGGAAAAGTGGAAGATAGTGCTATCACAAAAGTCAAAGGAATAAGGATTTCCAAGATGGGAGAGGTTAATAGCCACAAAGTCTGGAAAGAGGTCAAATAGGATAATGACTATCAAGTAGGGTAAAGTAGGAGTTAGCAAGCTTATTCTGTAAAGAGTCAGTTAGTAAATATTTTAGACTTTGTGGGCAATACTCTTGCAACTACTCAACTCTGCCATTGTAGAGCAAAAGCAGGCACAGACAATATGAAAGTGAAGAGGAGTGGCTGTGTGCCAATAAAACTTTATTAACAAAAACAGGTGGTGGGCCCGATTTAGCCTAGGGGCTAATGTTTGGTATTCCTTGCTATAAAGTATGGATTACAGTTTGTTGATGACTTTGGAAAGGGCAGTTCCTATAGAGTGGTGGGTCAGGGGCCATAGAATAATAATTGAGGAAGAGGGGATGGGGAGGATGTAACAAAATGTTTTGAAGCTATACTGTAAATGGGGGAAAATGTATGCCTCAGATGCCTTCTACTGGTTTAGAGAGCATTTCCAGTCATTCAGGAAAGCTAACACTCTCATGGGAGAAGGCTTCAGTGCTGCTGGAAATGTTTGTAAAATTGTTTCCCCCTGTCTGCCTACATTCAGGCTTCTTATGAGCTGCTGCCTGGGCTTTAATTGACTTGTTCAGGCTTAATGAATATTTATTAGAAAAAAATTTAAATCATCCATTTGCTACAGGATTGAAACTCAAAGAAACAACTGCAGGGACAATATTGCCAAAGCTGCTGACATGGGGAGAGGATTATTTCTTAGGCTGTGATTACAGGTTCTTTTGTGCTTTTATAGCTCATACATCATGACTTAATAAATAAGCAAATATCTCCCGCTTGGAGGGTAGGCAAACTGGCAAGAAAGTGGTCTTTCTGAGGTACACAGCCTCTAGAGGCTGACAGGGCTGGTGTAACTCCTCAGTTGAAAAGGCTCAGTTTTTGAGGCACAAAGAGAAATTCAATGAGGCTCCACTTGATTGTATTGGGAAGGGCAAATTCAAGTGAAGGCACAGAGGTAGAGTCTTTATTTTGGGTTCCTTATAGTTCTTTCTGTGAGCAGAACATTGGGCAAGAATGGATGCAGATTCTTCCTTAGTCACAATCTACTTTGTCAGCAAGACTGCAAGCCCTCTGAGGGCAGGAGTCAAATTTCATCACCTGTGCTTTCCCCTTAGCCTGAAGAGGAGAGAAAGAGAGTGTGTAGCCTTCCTCAACAGTCTTGACCAGGTGATGCTCAGTTACAATGACAATGACTATGGAATAGCTTGGGCATCTTGCCAACTCAAATGGATTTGTGAAACCTCAATGTTGAAGATGCTAAAAAAGTGGTGGTAGGTTTGGGGGAATGACATATCTGGCAACCTCCCTTTACCCTCTCCTACAACAATGGCCTCCCAGGGAGGCTTTTGAGGAAGTCCAGGTGCAATGAGTTCTCACTAAATATAATTGGCTTGTGCATGACTCTTAGTATTAGATGTATAGGAAGACTCCTAGCAAGTATTACATTCTTTAACTTTCAGTTCTAGAGGCAAGTTTTATTAATTCTCAGTGTCACCCACCACTCTCTTCTAAGACTTGCCTTTCCTTTAGTCCAGAATGATAGAGGTGGAACTGCAAGCCCTTCAAGTACCCCCAGATTCAAAAGAATCCTGGTGGCATGCTAAGCTCTGTGTGCACCCACAAGTGAATGTAGACATATTGCTGCTGAGTGTCATACCTGCCAAGTTATCTAATAATAAATTGGCACCCAGGAAGTCTAGTTCAATAGGGTGAGGATAAGAAGAGAAAAGTATGGCCCAGAGTAGCTGAAGAGCTGATTCAGGTTTTGAAACTCTCTAACTAATAATAGATTTTGGTAGTATAACTGGTTTCTGACCCTAATGAGACAGTATATTCATGGATCTTCTACTTTACTTAGTCTGGATTCTGAGGAATAATGATTTTGCTTTTTCTTCTTATTTTTTTGTTCTCTTCCTCTATGTTCATCTCCCCAAGTCATAGTCAACACTTTTCCCAGTATCAGGAAGATGATTTACAGCAGCATTTCTTCCATGATCCCACCATGGCTTCCTTAAATACATTTGGCCTGATCGTATGTGAGTCTTAATAGGGAAAAGCAAACAAACAAACAAACAATGTAGAGACCAAAGAGGCATTCTCATATAGTGCATAGGAGGAGTGTGCTATTTGAATTTCAAGACCTTTTTGCAGACCTGGTTGGTAAGTCTGACTGTATGTATAAGCAAGATAAACAGCCACCACCTGTAGTCTAGTTTGAGAAAGACTAAAGTACTGACTTTGCTTCCCCTTTCCTCCAAGGAGAACCCCCCCCCCCAACAAATCCCACCTAAACCCAAATTGAACTTCACTATCATCTACCACAGCACCTGAGATTAGTTTGTCCTTTGGGATAAGGAATTGGAGTTCCTGTTAAAGTAGAATTTTATTATTTTGGAGGATCTGGGGACAAAATATAGTATAGTAAGCCCTCACTTGTTGTTGATTGGTTCTGTGCCTTTAAGCAAAATGATGTATAATGAAACCAATTTTACCATACACTAATTGATATAAACAAGAGTTAAGTTCCTACAGCATCTCATTAATGTTATAATGAAACAACGTTGAGCTAAATAATGTTAATTGAGGACTTGCTGTACTTGAACTAATTTTATCAGACACCAAGGGGATCGTCATTCTAGTCTTTGAAACTGACTCACATGAACAAGTATAAAGGATACATGGACAATAACTAAGGGTGGGGGGTGGAAAGGGGAGGGAGGTGGGGAGCATGGGGCAGGGGGCAGGCAGGGTTGGGAATATAAGACAGAAACCTGTACTTGAACAAGAATTAAATAAAAATTATATTAAAAAAATAAATAAATTAAAAAAAAACTGCTCCCTAGAGAATCAATTCTCTTCTGAAGGGGCTGCTGTTGTTATGCTAATCAAAGGGGAAAAAAGCAGTTTGAAGGGTTTTAAGGGGCGTGTGGTTCACTAGCTAAACGATGTATCAGAGGACATTGAAAATGGTGGTAATACACTGAAGCCCAGCAGCCAAATTAACTTGGTGTGTTATATTAGCTTATACTTCAGAATCTTCTAAGAGTTTTCCTTCCCCACACTTAGTTGTTTTCCTCTCCAAGGTCTTGTGTTCCTTGTTCCCTTGCTTCCTATCCCCAGATACCTTTTAACAAATTTTTAATTGTTGTTCAAGTACAGTTTCCTGTCTTATACTCCCATCCCAGCCCACCCCCTCAGTCCTCCCTACCTCTCTCCCATTTACACCCCCCTAGTTTTTGTCCATGTGTCTTTTATACTTGTTTCTGTAAACCCTTTCTCTTCTCCCCTGAAATTCCCTTTCCTCTCCCCTCTGGTCCCTGTCAGCCTGTTCTGTATTTCAGTGTCTTTGGTTATATTTTGCTTGTTTGTTTGTTTTGTTGATTAGGTTCCTGTTAAAGGTGAGCTCCTACCCTTTATGACAGCATGGATGGGACTGGAAAGCATTATGCTAAGCGAAATAAGCCAGGCAGTGGAAGACAAATACCACATGATCTTTCTTCCTTTATCTCTATCATCTCAACCTCACTCTTCTTCTTTTCTGTCTTGGTTGCAAATTATCCCCTTTACCTTCCTCCTGTCATTATTCCCTGTTTTCTATGGTGATCATAGTGTAAATCTTGTTTATATTTAATCACTCACTTTATTTATTGGATAACACTATATTCCATGGTTAGTATCTAAAAGATAGGTGGCGAATACAAGGCCCACGGGCCAAATCTGACCCTCCACTTTGTTTTATCCTGCCTGGCACCTTGTTTCTATCTGGCAGCAGTGCCAAGCTCTTGCTTAACTATTAAGGAGTAATTACTTTTGTACAGTCCTAAAATTACATTCAGCCCTTTGAAGGCAACTGTGAGGCTGATGTGACCCCCAGTGAAAATGAGTTTGACACCCCTGCCCGAAAATACAGACTAGACCATTAGCCTTTTGTTTCTTTCTCAGAAACGATCTAAGATCAGTATAGTCATAAGTGCATTATTTTTTCCTCACTCTAGGTGACAGGAGTAAAAACTTTCCCAGTGGAGCATTGTTATTGTCAGTAATTAAGGCAGCAGCACAAAACTGAGTCAATTAACTAAGAGTACTAGGACATATACTTTGTGATGATATGGGAAAGAAATGGGAAATGTTTTTGAGGTTTATCAGTCCTGAGTTTGGGCACTTTCAGGAGAGATCAGATTTGGAAATGGGAGAATTGGGACCAAGGTTAGGGCCAAAGGTGGAAGGAGACAGAGTGGGAATTGAAAGCCCTGAAGTCAAACTTTCTCCTTTGCATATGAAGTGAGGTCTTGCTTCCTGATGTTTGTAGACACTGGTCTCACTGTTTGTGGTTGTTACAAACCTAATCTAAGGCCTTCTTGGTACAGTTCCACTTCTGACTGCAGTTGCAGTTGGGGTGGGAAGAGGCATAATGCTTTGTGAAAATCACCTGTGAGGTGATTGTTGCATTGGCAAAGCTTCTGGCAGTAAGTAAATTAGTGAACAATTACTTCTTGGCATCTGCATACAAACAAATTTTACTCAAAGCACAGAAAGGGAATTATTTCTTTACAATTTTATTTACAAAATGTATTAAAACTTTGTACAATACCTCATGGCAATGAGGCTCTGTAATTTATGCCCACACATGCAATTTACGCTTTTACGGCCATTAGTTTGCTTGGCAATTTTTCTGTTCACTGAAGTACAGCTTTAACAACAAAAGAAAAGAATTGGAAAAAAATCCTCATGTGACTACCGCCAAACTCCCATAGCTTGAAGTTAGTAGCAGAAATTTGAAGCAATCAATTTTTTAAACATGCAAGTTTTTAAAAAATAACAAACCAATTTACCCGCCTCTTCATTCTCAGTGAAGTGTCCTCTCTGAAAAACTGATTTGAGTCAATAAATGTACATTTCTCTTTATACAGTGCCTATGCAAACATTTGTGTGTAGGTTGGTTGGTTTGTTTTATACAACTTCATAATTGCACAGCATTAGCTTCCCGCACTGGGACGTTATAGCATTCAGAAGTTGAAAATCACAGTTTCATGAAAACAAAACAGAAACACAACAGCTTTCTTTTTTGTTGTTGGTGTTCAATACCATTTCAAATTTGACAGGTGAGTTATTCACTTATGACACACTTTTTAGAATGAAAGTTTATATTACACTTTTCTGGAAACATTTCGTTGGATGAGACTTCTTCCTTTCTTTTCTGAAGACAAGAGCAAATATGCAGTGAGTCAACTAAGCATCTAAAGGTCACACTTAGGAAATAAATTTGAGCTCCTAGTTTTTACAGCCTGGAAACTTCCCAATGCATGTCACTGATGAGAGCAAAGTACTGAACTACAGAAAGCATACGTTGTTATATAGGAGCTAATTAGTGAGCGGAGAGTATTTCCTCCAACTGTTCTGATGATGCCAGCGGCAGGTACACAATTAGTTACTCGATAGCCCGTGGAGCAGTGGAGAGATCTGAGAGTCAGTAGAGAGACTGCTCTAAGCAAGGACCTGGGAGTGATGCTGAGGTCCTCAGTTTAGCAGTAGGTTTGGGAATGCATTTTATTCTTTGCAAACTAGAAAAGGACACATGCAGTCTGACGGAGAGCTGCAAGCAGTAACAGGCAACAGCTGGTAAGACAGACCTAGCAAGAGTTGTCAGATTGAGAACTGTGGTCCATCCACTGGCCTGCCTGCAACGCAGTCCTGTCTCGGTGGTGTATACTTGAAAGGCATACTTAGCAGAGAAAGCAGAGCTAAACACAGTGTTGTTTCTGAGAAAGATATTCTAAACACATTTGGGAGTATAGGCAGCATTTCCCTCACCTCAATGCTAAATACTCAGCTATATTGACTTAAAATGCACACTGAAGCAAGAAAAACATCTGTGGGTTGAAATTCCAGGCTTCTTGGAAAGCCCCGGGGATCCGTTTTAGGAAAGCACCGAGAGGTATGCCTGATTATGCCCGTTCCCTCGCTACACACAAAAGTCAATTTTGAAAACTCTGTTCATCCCTTCACTGAGTGGGAAGTTATCAAAGCATTTTCACAGAACCATTTCAACAACACATAGAAGTCACTGTTTAGTCCCTTTTTGTTCAAAGTGTTTGAATTTTCTTAATTGTTGCATTTACATTCTAAAGATATACACATTTCAGCAACGTAATAGGGTGTACAGAAAGAACATCATCACCAACAGGAAATACCAAAAACATCTGGTCAGCAGATCCTAGAAGAAATGCCAGTCTGTTTTCCCACACACAGGGAATCAAAGATTTTATTTTCAAGAGAAATTATTTTAGCTAAGATGGGCCTACTTGCTGAATTAGAATTTTAAATTTCTGTGTGTGTATTAAAGAACATGGTGTCTGTATATTGTGCAGTGGTATCAAAGAATGGCTTTTGTTGAATTGACTTTTTTAAATAAGATTTTATTCGCATACTGGAATCTTGCATGTCCGTTTTTTGTTGGTTCTTTTTAAATTTTTTTTCAAGCAAAGCAAAAAGATTTCAATGATGGTTTGCATTGTCGTGAGTCTCAGAGTGTTCCATAAGGCACTGAAGGAAAAAAAAATCAGTTTTTCCTATTGAAAGGTCATTGCACCATCAGCAATATTCGTGTCATGCCCGACACCAAGGAGAGTGAATTCTGGCTCAGGATCCTTGAAGCAGCCACGTTTTCGGTGATTCCTCTCATCACATGCCTCTGGTGGGAGGGGATCTGCAAAGGCAAGGGGGGAATTTAAATTTGAATGGGCCTTTTATTGGGAACTGAGAAGTTTATTATGGCTTAGTCTATCTTGGACAAGAACTGCAGCTATTTTCTCAAAGTGGCACCCCTGAGACTGCACCCAGTTTGACTGGCTTTAGGCAACAAATTTGTTTGAATTCTTGCACCTAATTCAAGTGCTTTGCAATAAGTTAATAAATTCAGTTCCTTCACTGCTATGCACTGCACTAAGGAATATACAGGCATTGCATGAAGTCTAAATCAAGATGTTAGTCACTTAAGATGTGGGCATACTGGAAAGTCTTAGTAGTATTTAACTGTAGACATTCAGGACAACTGCACTTCGGAGTGTATTCTAATAACAGAACCTGTGACCAAGGACTGTTTACAGGGTACAGAGGGTACATAGTATTCTATGGCTTGCTCAATTGAAATCCATTTGCTTGTGAGAAGAAAATTTGTTGGTCATTACCAGAAAGGTAACAGTTTGTTTTTCTTAATACCTATAACCTTAGTTATTAAAGTCTGAACATAGCATGGAGACTTTAAAGAGAAAGCACCTTCCAGGAAATGGCCAGAACAGTGATACCCATGAAGGGGCTTGGCACCCTTGGCACCCATGGGGGCACCCCTGATACTGTGGGTTGATCGAGATGCTGATGTAACTCTCCTCTTGGAGGCATTAACTAGTGCATAGGATTCATTTATTCTTGGCTCTGAAAACTTGAGGTCATTTTGCGGTCTCCTCTTCAAGTTCACATCCTCCCTCCATCCTTTACCTCTACACTAAGGGGACACTTCTTCTCCTGAGCTAACAATGAAGCTTATCCCAAAAGAATGACATAATCATTTCCTACCACTGGCCCTGGAATAAAAGTGTCAGTAAGAAGACTGTCGAAGATGCACTTGAAGGCAAAAAGTCCCAAAGTGGGCAGAAGAAGACTAATGTGAAAGTGAATAAACCTTTTCCTTGGGATGCTCAGACCCCTGAGTCATATCAGTGTCAGCAGCTTAAAGAAATTTTATATCTAGGGCAGAAAGATCAAAGTCTCCTCCTCCCTTCTCATTGGCCATAGCATGTCATTACCTAGCTGACTAACTTTGGGAAAGCCACCTAATCTCTCAGTACCTGCTTCCTTCTTTTAAATAAGGATAGATGACATATTATCACTGAGGTAAAAGTTCTTTGGGAACAAAGAACATCACCACTTTAGTTATCCAGAATGTGTTTTTCACTTAATATAGGATAAAGTCTTTAAGCAGAAAAATTTCCCCAGCAAGAATGTCTATGCAAAGGCTGCAAAAGGAAGATTGGTGACTTTGAAAATGGGCTGCATGAACCAGCTTAATATTTTCTAGGAAGACTGTCTTGGAGGAAAAATGCTACTCTTTTCTTTCACTTCGGCATCTTAAAGTCTTGAAAATAAGGATTTCAAAAATATTTTTGAAGTAACCAAAGAAGGTAGAGGTAGTTCTGAACAGTAATGAAAAAATTGGAAAAGATTTCTTAAAACAATTAGAAGTGAATCTGAAACCCTTGGCAGTTGGTCACCTGCCAAGACATGATTGGGAACCACAGTTCCAATGGTATATCAGTAACTCAGAGAGGCAGCAGGGAGTCAAGAGGCCATCTGCTTCTTAGTGGGTGCTGGATATGGGGCTGAGGCACATCATCCCACAAAGAGGCTAAAAATCCTGACTCAACTCTCACCCACAGAGGACTTCCTCCTCCTTCAAGGATGCCTTTTTATTAACCAGATTTCACTTGGATCATATTTTTGCAGGTGATTTGCCCTTGAGTCATTTTTCCCTGAAGAATTAATGGTACCATAAACTCCCATGGCTGTCTCTGATAATTACCATTAAAAGTTAAACCTCAGGGTGGTGCCTCTTCATCTCTGTGCCCCTGAGTAGACCCTGACAGATCTAGGCCAACTCATTGAACTGGAAACCTAATACTAGGCAACAAATTAGAAGTCACTAGGAGATATTACAGAACTTCTCGGGAAATAAAAGATGTATGGATGAAGAGCTCAATCTTCACTTAACCAACATTCCTCTTACATTACATCACTGAACTGGCTGAGGACAACATAGAGGTTTCTATTTCAGGCCCAGCCTGCTTTGTGCCTCTTGACTAGCACATGTAAGGTTTTTCTGGCATCCTCTGAGGCACTTTTTTTCTGGTCTGGAGACTTCTCATAGGCTTGGGGACAGATTTGTCTGCAGAGGCATTTCTCAGGTTTGCTTTTCATCTGAGGGATGGTTGCCAAGGTGCTAGCTAACTGGGCTGTAACCATATTGGCATAGGTGTCAATTAAAATGTGATTTTTGCTGTAAGTAGCCTGAATTTTTGCTTCACAAAATGGATCAACCAAGATGACTAAATGGCAGCCAGAACCAGAACTTGTATCAAGTTCATTTCTGCAGCTCTTTTTCTCAGGTTTGATATTTTGGGTCTCTACTTTAGGACAACATTCTGCTCAAGGGTTTGCTCATCTCAGTTCCTTTCCTTTCTTTTCCTTTCCTTTCCTTTCCTTTCCTTTCCTTTCCTTTCCTTTCCTTTCCTTTCCTTTCCTTTCCATTTCCTCTTTCCTTCCTTATGTTCTCTCTCTTTTCCTATTCCATCTCTCCTTTCCTCCTTCCCTCACTACTTCCCTTCTTTCCTTAAGTTATATGTTCTAAGATAATTTTCTCTAGAATATTACTGCTCCCTGGATCAGCAGCATCAACATGACCTGGGACCTTGTGAGAAATGTAGACTCTCAAGTGCTATCCCAGACCTATTGAATCAGATCCCTGGGTAACTTTTATAAGATCCCCAGGTGACTCACATGGACACTGACATTTGAGAAGCACTGCTCTGAGGCTTTAAGAAGACACTGAGGCTATAATGGTTGGGGAGTAGGGACCTAGATCCTCAGATGGAATGGCTGGTAGTAAAGAGGGTCTGGAGGCTATGTGACCCTGAGCCCTGATAACCTTTTATTTCAGAAAGATTCTTTCTGTGGAAAAGTAGGAGTGATTGAATATACAGCCTCATGTAGAGTGCATAAATAGGGCATATGGAGGCTTGGTGAAGTCAGTCCCTGAAGACTTTTTGTAAACAAGTGGGACATAAACTTAGAATCTGCTCTCTGATAGGATCCCACTGGGATTTCAAGGTTCCCAGGGACTAACAGGCCATGGGTGATTAGAGGCCACATGGTTTAATAAAGAATACAGCTATAGGATAAAGAAGGGTTGGGTTCTAGTTTCAGAACTGCCACTATCTAATTGTGTTGCCTTAAACAAGTCACTTGGTGTGGTCTTAGTTACTTAAAAGGGAAAATACTTTCTGACACATTGCCCTAAATGATACAATAGAGTTGAGAGCACTTGGAAAATGTTATGTAGATTTTAGGTGGGTTATTTCTTTGGATGCCAGTATCTCAGAATTTGGGATAATTAAGCTAGGCTGAAATCATGTACCACCCTATGAAAAAGCAAATAATATGCCCCAAATTGTAATGGGCCTATATAACCTAATCAAGAATAAAGTATTTTAAGCACATTAGCACATTAAATGATTTCATACAAACAGTGCTAATTGCAAATGATTCCATGTACTGTACACTTTGTTAGTGGATTATTTCAGTATACTAAATACATTGTGGCAAAAGTTTGCAGTGTGCAGCAGAAAATAACAACCTTCAAGTTTATGAAACAATATAATGCTTTCCATGGTGAAGACAAATGATTTATTTTGATTAAATGTTATTTAAAAAGCAGCTTAATTTAGATTCACAACATGAAATACAAGGTGATCAAAACAGAAACAAAATGCATTTGTAGAAATTCAAGCACATTGACATTAACTCATGAGGTAAAAAATAAGGCCTGTGAAGCTGCTAAATGTTCTATTCCACTTAAGAGAGGTATGTTAGTGATGATAGATGCACTTGAAGGTAACAAGATTATATTCTTTTATACACTTCCAGAATGAATGCATTATCATAATTCAAGTTTGCCTTTGAACACATCTGAGTTATTGGCAATGGTGGTATTGGAGTTTGGCTATAGCTGCCAGTGTCAGGGAGGCATCAGTCAGGTCCATCTAAGTATGAATTTGTGGCCGCCAGTAGCAAAGATTGTTACAATCTAGCCAGTAGATTGTTCTTTGGGAGAGGCTTACCTGAATATTAGTTCCAACTAAGGGACAATGAAAGAACCCAAAAATCAAAAAATCGTCTCAGGCTTATGCTTAAGAGAACTACTGCTCCTTCATGGAAGCATTGCATTTCTCAAGGTGGCAGTGCCCCATTTGCATTTCTCGTTTTAACACCGGTTCCAGAAAAGTTGCTTTCTCTAGGGATGCACTGTCCAATATGTGGCTAGTTACTAGTTACTAGCCACATATGACTATTCAATACTTGACATGTGGCTAGTATGAGTTAGATGTGCCATGAATGCAAAATATACCCCAGATTTTAAGACTTAGTATGAAGAAAAGAGTATAAGATATCTCATTTATTTTTGTAATTATAACATGTTGATAGGATATCTTGGATATATTGAGCTAAATAAAATAGATTATTAAATTGATTTTGAATGTGGCTATTAGAGCACTTAAAATTACACTTGTGGCCATATATATGGTTCACAAATATTTCTACTGAACTGTGCTGCTCTAGAGAATTTTTTCCTCTTGAGTCACAGGCCACAATATAATTACAACTATGCCACTAGAAAAGCACTATTGCCTGACAAGAAAGCACAACCATTGTTTTCAAAGAATCAAATGGTTGCAAAGAATAGACAATGCTTGAGACAATAAACAAAACTAAGAAACAAAAAAAGAAAAAAGATTAACACACAGCAATGTAAGACTGATTAGTTTACTAGACCTTAACCGTACCCCTAGATCTTAACACTCTCTGTTCCATACACGTTGTAGCCTTCTCTGTATGTAGCATAATTTTGAGTGTTGGTGGCAGGAGCAGGCTTAAAGTTTTGGGTGTTCTTTGTGAGTTTCATGCGTTTGGACTCTGCCCGTGATTTGTAACAGAATTCTATCAAAGCCACCATCATGGCCAGCCCCAGACCTCCAACAAGTATATAGAAAACGCCTGCCACATTGCTGAGGCTCAGAGCGCTGGTCTTGTCCTAAGAGAAATGAACAATACGATTAGTTCTTGGGGAAAACAAAGGCAATGGTACATTATGATACATTACAACAGTATAGGATAGTTCTAAGTTGTAAAATAACTAAATATTGATGTAAGTGTTATGACTCAACTCTGGCAACTGACTGATGTGTAACAATGGCCAGCAAGATGATAGATTGTGCTTCTGTTGACAGTTGTGATACTCACCAATATATTCTTTTATTTTTACTCCTTAAATCCTTTAGCACTTCAAAATAGTGTCAACAACTAAATTAAACAGTGCTTGGCCATGGGAGCAAAAGTGTAAACACAAGCACAATTTATTTGTCTTCTAGACACAATAAACACCATTTGCCAGAGTTGAGCTGTGACATAATCTCTATAAATGTAACATTCTTTTCATTTGGAAACTTGAAGCACTCTTTCCCCTCTCTGCCCCGCAACACCCCCTTTTTCTCCCTTGTTCTCCCTGTAACAAACTTGACAACAACTAGTCTTTAAGATACTAGGTGAGACTGTTAGATGTTCCTGATATTCTTATCTGGAGAGTTACTCCACAAGGGTTGGTTTCAGGATTAACTCTCCCCTTCCTTCTGGTGGTTGAGAAATTGCTCCCTTTGGGGACTGGTTGCTAAGCGTTCATCCTCAGGGCAGCAAGTCTTTGTGCTGCTGGCACAAAGGCATAGCACAAAGAATTGGCTCCCTTTCAACTTCCTGAGAGTTTAAGGAAAGTGTCAGGAGGACCCACTGGGTCCTGAATTGGCTCTATACAAATGAGAAAGGTTTTCTAGGAGGCTGGTGATTTAAAAAAAATTCAGCTCATTTTTAGCTTTTATTCTAGGGAATGTAGCAAATAATTTTAAAAAATAGTATGCTTATCTGCTTTGTATTCAAAATAGGGGAAAGATTGAGGAAGCTGGTCAGTGACTTTCAGGTCAAACTGTGTGAATCTGACTGAGTTATCTGCCTGTATGAAAAGGCAAAAACTGAACTGCTGAACAATGGAAAGAAAAAAGTTGGTGCCTTGAGCCCTACCTTGAGGTAGGACACACCAAGGGCCAGGAGCCTTTCTTTGAAAAACACAAAATAAAATAGCAGTTTGTAGTCTTTTTAGAAGGAATGTAACCATTTTGCTGCTGAATGTAATAAATGGAATACTGAAATTAAGTCAATGAATTGAGAATCTTATTCAAATGATAACACAGTGAGCAGATGATAGCCATTACTGGCACTTAATGCTCTGTGGCTGAGCTAGTCCTGGCATCATTTAAAGAATTAAATGTAAAGACAATATGACCTTGTCTTGATTTTGTTTTCATAGAGCCAGTCCTGTACTTGTTAACCTTAATAAAAAGGCCAATTGGAATTGGATCACATGGATGGGAAGGGGTTAGGTGTATGCTTCATGTCTACGACAACCTTGCAAATAATCATTGTTCTAGGATGAATAACAACTAGACAAGTGGTAAGAATTTGTCACTTATGGAACAGTAGATCATTTCATTAAAAAGCTGGTGAGGCTATCTCCAAGCATGTTCCATAGTCTATTAGGAAATGGACCAATTTCTGGTAGCCCTCCCTCTGCTGTGAGACTTTTATATGTGCTTGGTATTTGATGGGGAAAAGTGTCCTTTGACATAACCCATGTAAGTTGTAGCAGCAAGAACAGTTTCAAGTTCCATGTACTTAAGTTTTACAGAATTCCCTGTTGTGGGGTGTAGAAAACCAGTAGCAAAATGGTTCACTGCACAGGGAAAATGAGTGGCATTTCATGAGATGAATTAACTGATACCACAATATTAGTTCAAAAAAAGGAAAGGCAAAAATCAAAACTAAAAATAACTTTCTTAGGGGAACAAAGGGGAGCAGGAAGGAGGCAGGGAAGAGTGTTTCATGCTTATCAATGTGATGTCATCCTGAAAATGTATACCCTTAAGGAGCATGCGACTAAATTTTAAAAGTATTATGTACAGAGATTCAAATGACACCTTTGGAAAAGAGAAGTGTGACAGATTTAATGAGATTCAAGATCCAAATAGATGCTGAACTCAATACAACAGCAGCTGGGAGGAGGCTAATCATTCTGCTTACAGAGACCAGTCTTTGTTATTTACTTCTTTGACCCTTTTCAGATTGGATTGACATAATACAATAATAACCAAAGGTATTTACAACTGCAAAGTCTCTGACACTGTAAAAGGTTAAGAAAAAGTACTGTCACAACTTGATCTTTCTTTCTTTTTTCTTTTTGGTCATTGTTATATTTTCTTTTTGAACTTTGGAAATGTGAAATACAGTAAAACCCCCTTATAACACAGCTACTTATTTTATAGATTTGGAAATGCAGTGGACCAGATTGAGTCCCATAATCATAACAATAGCTTTATAGCGTCAATGGTTGATGTCACATGGCAGGCCTCTTGAGGTTGGTGTTTGCCTTATTCCTTTAACACTGGTGTTATAAAAGGGTCCCACTGTGTCAGGGGGTGTGTGTTGGGAAGGAAAGCTGTTTTAGGGTAGAAAATAAACAGTGGTTCAAAATGTGATTGCTAATCAGTACAAAAAGACCTTCAGCGACTGACCTTACTCCCGGAGTCCTTGGCTCCACATTCCCCCTTATCGTACCACCATTTGTTTTTCAGCTTGTCTAAGATGCCTTGTTCACTGAGTTTCAATACTGCAAGGTTTACAGGCGTTCTTCACGTGGGAAATAACATAAATAACATTATATTATGTTATTTTATGTTATTCAAGCTTCAAACTACTTTAAAACTATAGAAAGCGATAAAGCAGGGGGCCCTGGCCACAGAGTAATTTTAGACACTGCAGGCAACCTGAGCATTACCTTATAAAAAGTTAACACTACAGCAACGCTATATTTACCAGGGCCTGCCCATATCGCTTTGAGTAATCGGCACACACTGTTAAATAATGAGGATAGAAAAAAAGGCACTCCTCACATAGGCTGTGTGTGGTGAGGAGGGTCTCCCCTCAAGTGACAATCGTCGGCGGCAGCTTGCAGTAGCTTTGTGATGGAGACGTGTTAGGTTTGATCTAACTGGGTGTCTTGTTGCACTTCCAGACAGAAAGCAAGTTCTATGGAGGAGTGGGGAAGGGGACCAAGCCAGGTTGGGAAGTATCTCCATATGTGAAATGAGACAAAAAGATGACTCCAAACAGAAGTAAAATAGATTCTGCGTGAATAACATGACTTCTGATTGATTGTCTCTTATTACACAAATATGTTGTCCAGCTGAAAATGAACTCAGAAAGAACTGTATTTCATAGATGTCTTCACTCTATAAACTGAATTCCTATACACATCCTGGTTTTAGTATTAAAAGTATAATGTGAACCTCTGCATTTCGGATAAGAGGAATACTTTCAACAGTGGTAGAACTGGTCTGTGGATTGTTTTTGAGTTACTGAGTGGCTATATTGCTGAGATCGTCCTATGTCTGTGATCGACTCAGGTCACCAGAGGATTAACCACATTGTTTACAGCTAGATTATTAATATGGCATGACCTAAAATGGCAAACCGACTCTGCTACTGTGGGTAGCACTCTAGAGGAACAGTTTAGGTAAGCTGTTCTGGGAAGATAAGACTTTCTTAACTGAGAGGGTAGTACATCCCCAGGAGGCTAGGCCTTGGCTCCCTAGTCTTCCACACCTTAAAGTATAAGGAATGCAGTTGGAGCCACTGGACAAAGTACAAGAAACTTTAAAGTAGAAATTTCTTTAGCTATAAAATGGGAATAATGACCTTTACCCTGGTGGCTTCCTAGAGCTAATGAATTTTAAATAAAGTATCTCTAATAACTTTAGATAATTAATGCATTATATATAGAGGGTGGCATAATTTAATTACGAGGCAATCAACTACTGTGTTTTCAGATTCATGTGAACAATATTGCCAATACCAGTGCACATTTGTTTAAATGCCACTAATTTACAAGGAGGAAAGCAGACACATTTATGTAATTATGAGTATGCCATAGATTTTCTTAGCTTATTTTGGATAAGTTAAATGCACCAATATATATGTCACTGACAAGATTTCCTATAGTCATAGTGATCTGGCCCCTATCAGAATAAGTCCCTAAAACCTATTTCCTTTCTTCCCCACTTTGCTGTTGAGAGCAGAGGGAGCATATCAACCTGGGATATCTTAAGAAATGTATCATCATTTAAAAATAATATGCAATTTTACAGTATTTGAGATTTGAAAAACTATAAACTTTTAGTGTCAAGGAGGTGACACGTTCTCAGTTAGTGCAGGGCTTGGCAGCCAGAACATCTCCATTTAGTATCTCACAAGAAAATTGAGGTCCTTCTGTATTTTAAACAAGTTCCTTCAGTCAATGCTCACAGTCTTAGGCTTCTCAAATGCTAACCATAGATGCTTAGAATGCAAAGAAACAAAAGATACTAAAAACTTTGAGCCTCTTTAAGATATTATAGGCAGTGAAACTTAGGTCTTAGACTTTTAAAGGACAGACAGGCCACCTCTGGCCTTGACATAAGTGTTGGAAGTACTTTCTCCCCTAATTTCCACTGTCTGGCTCCCTTATCTCTCTCTTTTCCCTATTATTTTTTTTATCACCATCACCTCTCCCCCAGTGCTCTATGCCTTAAGCTGGACACTGGCACCTAGGCTCAGATTGCAGGGGAGATGCTTTCTGATGGCATATAGATGACTGATTCCATCGGGACCACAGGAAAAAGTACAATCTGCTTCCTTTCTCCTTTATGTGCTTCCTCTTTTCTTATTGCAAAGGACCCAGTGTACTCAGACTGCTGTCTAAGCCCCGACTAGCCTCTATCTTCCCTCAAGGTAGTGTGTTCTTCAAATTACTTCATTCAATTTCTTCAGTACAGCTCCTCTTACTAGATCTTGGGAACAGAGCAGTCTGTTAAAGGCACTCATACGTAAGGTCCAAATAAAGATCTATCCCTGGAACTCTTGGATTTTAAAGAAGTTTGTCAACCTTTAAATGATCTAGGTTGATAAAAGTGTGACATGTTAGTTTAGGGCAGTAGTTCTCAAAGCATGGCTCAAGAATCCCTGGAGGATCCCTGAAACCTTTTCACCAAAGGGTCTGTGGGGTCAAAACTATTTTTATAATAATATTAAGACATCCTTGCCCTTCTCATTCCTATTCCCTAATGATATACAGTGGAGTTTCCTGGAGGCTACATGCCATGTGCTATCACAACAGGTTGAATAAAGCAGTGGAAATGACAATCCTGTTCTCTTATATTAAGTCAGACATTGAAGAGAGTTTCAAGAACACAGGACAATGCCAGTCTTTGCAAATTTATTTTTGTTTTGGAAAATCATAATTTTAAAAAATAAAAGTACATTAATTATGTTAAAATATTAGGCTTATTATTTTGACACTGAATCAATGAATACATTCTTTTAAAATTATTCTATTTTAATTTTGGATATGCAAAATATTAATAGATAAACAAAATGTGGAGGGTTCCCTATAATTTTTAAGTTTATAACAGAATTCTGGAACAAACATTTTGAGAAGCACTGGTTTTGGAGGAAGGAAGGTTTTTCCTGTGCCAGGCCTATTCTAGGCTGCCACCATGCATAGGGTTAGTATGTCAGCAATTTAGCATCCTAGTTCTGATAAATGACCTATCCCTGCCTTAGGATATCCAGTGGTTTCCACTGAATGGCTGGTAACTGCTCTCTACTCTAATGGTCTCCACATTACAGTGGAGGTTATCTTAGAGCAATGGTTATCAGTTTGGGATCATTTTGTCCTCCAGAGAATATTTGGCAATGTCTAGGGTCATTTTTCATCATCACAAATGTGTGGAGGCATGCTACAGACATCTAGAAGTTAGAGGCCCGGTATGCTGCTAAACACCCTACTATGTACAGGACAGGCCCTCAGAACTGAGCTCCAAATATTAATTGTGCTGAGGTTGATAAACCATGCCTTAGAGCATCCAGACCTCATTCAATGCTCCAAGACTTTAGAGAAATTAGACAAATGATATACTCTAGAACTTTAGTCTTTCATTGGAAAAAAATCATAGGACTTATGAAATCTGGCAGAGAACTAATGTGTATTTGGGAACTTCTAAACAAAAATGAAGGAGAAAAACAAACATTTCAAGCAACAGCAGTCAGGAGCATAAAAGCTGTAATGACAAATTACAGATAATACCATTTAAAAAGTTTAGGATAGCTGCCAAGAAAAAAAACAACTTTAAAGGCCAAATGTCTTAGAGCAGTATGTTGCTGTGGGGTGGAATATATTCCCAAGATAGCAGAGAAAAACTGCTGTACTTTTCTCTTTTACTGTACCTTACTGTATGCACTGCTAAGCCCAATTCAACTCAACCAAATCTATTGATACCTTTCCTCCAACACACACACACACACATGCACACAATTTGGTATTTCAAAGGAAGTGGAATTAGGTGGACATTCAATCATTTCAATCACTTTCTCCATGAAGCCATTTTCGTTCCCTGCTCCAATATTTTCTCTCCCTTCCTTCATCTTGTACCTTGCCTAATTATTTATGCCCATCTGTTTTAACTCCCACTGCACTGTACACTTTTCAAGGGCAAAGACCATGGCTCATGTATTTGTATCCACACTTAGAATAATAGTTATCTCCATAAGTATTTATTGAATAGATAACTCTCTTAGCATTTTGTTGTTTAGCCTAGTACTTCACATAATTATTATAACTACTATTATTGGTCAAGCTTAGTGATTATTCTACGAAGGTAAATTTATGGTCACTACTTTTCAAGAAAAAGAATTGAAGTACAGACAGGTTAAGTGATCTGCTCAAGCCTGCACAGAAAATTATGGGGCAGGCCAGAAGGCAAATTAATATACATCCAACTCCGTACTGTGCATTCTCCAATGGAACACGCATAAGGGTAGAAGTTCTCCTTATTTTTGTTCTTCGGGCTTGGATGTAGATAATAATTTTGGGATAATAAAATAGATTATTTAGGATAATAGATAATAAAATTTTCTTTAGGAACCACTGTACTCCAGATAACTATCGGCCTAGCAAGGGCATATCTTGCAGCTGGGGCCTGTCACTGTGTTGTAACAATATGTCTCCAGGGTAATGTCTCAGAGCAATTACTGCAGGCCCTTAACTGATACCTAAGAGAATTATAAGCCAGGAATATTTAGTGCACTCACCTCAATAGAGAACAGAAAGAATTAAACAATGTAGGTCAGATTCCTCTCATGGAAATTAGTCAGGCATTATTTCCTCTGAAGGGCTTGCTATGAACATTTTGCTGAGGAGAACCCTCCTAAGACAAGGGCATGAGTTGCAGGCTTAGGGATAGGACAAGAGAGATTTCTAATATAATTTCAGGGGGCTTAGGAATGTCTGTCTGGAAATATTTTTGTTATTTTTACCTAAAATTCCCCCATGAGAACTGTATACCTTTAAGTTGGAGCAACATTCCTTGTTAAAAGACACAGGTTCCTGAGAAATGGGAAATTAAACAAAGAACTATTTACAAACTTCAACTCTTTGTTCCATTCTGTTTAAAAAGTGTTTAGGGTGGAAAAGACTGTAAAGTTCTCCTAAGAATAAAGTGGTTTACTTAACCTAAGTCACAAACATGTACATGATTGTTGATCAGATGGAGAAGGGTAAAAGTAAACGTGATTTAGATAGCCATTTAAAACCATGGGAAGGCAGTGTTGACCTGTGGCAGGTTGATGATTTCTGAGTGTGGAGAACAGACATGGAATGGTGTCTATTATTTTTAAATAGGGGGTAATAATGTTTTGAAAAAATGAGTTCTATCTTTAAAGAAAACATAACTGGATGATACAAATTTCTGCGTATCTCTCTCATCCACACCTGACAATAACTCAGCTACAAAGGATTGTACTCACTAATTGAAGGCATCAGACCCCAGATGGTGGTTATCTAGGTTCCCAGCTCACTGCTGGGTTGTATCAATCAGCCATTTAACAGTCTAATGTTATCTTAGTGATAGCCAGTCAGCATTATGTATAATAAGAACAACATTTTTTCCTGTGAAAGTACAAAATATTTATTTTTAAAAGTAACTATAATTTTTGATATATGTATTTCAAAAGAACTGTCCAATTTATTTTTCAGTTTTAATTTTAAGATATACTTAAAATAGGTAGTTGGAGCCATATTGGATTCTTTCTTGTGAACAAAGAAATGTGGAGAGAGTGGTGTCAGGGTACTGAGTTTCTTCATAGTGGAAAAGAAGAAAAATAGCCTTGTGAATTACGGTAACAACCAAGTTGATTTTCATAAATGGTGATCCTGGAAGTGCTGAGATAAGAATTTGTACTATGGATATGGCTCTAGGCCAGAAAAATATAGGAACCCAAGAGACTATGGGATATATTATGCTCTAAATGGCTTCACTTTTCCTTTCTGTGCAGGGACACCTAAAGAACAAATGTCTGTTTAATTGATGATGCCAGAAGATCTTCAATAAAGCCCTTAGGAAGGATACATATATGTGTAAATATGTAGGTTATAGAGAAAGACAAGGAGGCCAGAAAGAAGTAAAAGAAGTATATGAGCAAGAATCATATATTTGCATAATTAATTAGAAACCTGCTCTAACAGCACAATATCTGGATAATGAAAATGGAACCTTATCACAACCTAAGCTGGAAGCCCTGCCCCCACCCTATGACTCATCCAAACCTCATTCCAAATTACTAATATTTGTTTCTTGGTAAGTAGTAATTTTTTAAAAAACCAACTTATTAGAATTATCTTTAGGCCAGTAGAGGGAGGACAACTATCTTGTCTCTCTATGGCTTTTTAAATAAAGATATTTTAGGTTTTAATGGTGACAAGTCACCTTTCCCAATAGCTTACTTGCTTTTCTAGCCTTTTCTGGATAGCTCCTAGAATCACTCAGGAAATCACAGGCATGTACAGTAACTCCTCAGTTAAAATATCGTTGATAGGTTCTGTGACTTTAAGCAAAATGATGTATAAATAAATGAATACTACCAAAGGCTAACTGATACAAACAAGAGTTAAGTTCCTACAGCATGTCATTATTCGAGGACCTACTGTACAGATAGGCAGTTGTACACAACTCTGCCCAGGTAGGTCGGGAATTAAGTTGAAGCCAATTGATGACCAAACAGAGAAGAGTCTTTGTTGGGTAAAAAAAATTTACACTAAGGTCTTTTATATTCTTTTCTGTAGCTTGCCTTGGGATATGTGTAGTAAAAGAATTTAAATCTCCATATGATAGCTGTTGTAGCTTGTGACAGTTCAAAATAGGCCCTGGACTATACTAGCATCTGGAGCCTTTTTAAAGAAAATCTCTACCCATTTCTTTTCACAGGGGTTTCTGGATAAAAGATTCTATGAGAATGAGGGTTTAAGTTATTTCAATCCCTCTACCCTTGGAGAAAGCCTGAGCTTTCTCCAGAACTGGGGAACAGACACATATGACTGTTAGCATTATTGGACTCTGGGTACTCATGCGACCCTCATTTTACAAGGGCAGCTACAATGATTTGCAGAGTTATGAACTGCTTAGCTGCTGAAGCTCCCTCTGAAACAGTATTTATATCTTTGTAGTTCACAAATGTAGCTCAAACCTATTTAACTCCTTGCTAATGAGATCATAATTTAATATAAGTGCAAAGAGCAAATTTAATAATGCATGCATGTAACATTAAGACTTGAAAGCTCTGAATCATTATACCAAGGGCCTGAGAATGCTAGCGATTGGAACCTATTGATGAGCATCTATGCTAGAGAAAAGCAACCCCAGAAGTCACTTGTAGATACGTGGGTAAAGCCAGTGCATTTCCAAATTATAAGCTTTCAAATTTAAAGTGATGGACCCTTTGATTCTACAAGTTGTAAATTTCACTGATGGATTTCTGCCAAACTGGGCCTTTGTCCAACCTCTCCCTCTTGATCAGGAATCCAAAACCATTATTAGTTGTGGACTATCTCACATAAGCCATTTAGTCTGAGAAGACTTCTTACTCATTTTGTCACCCACAGAGAGATGGACCTCAGGGAATATGCTAAGCCCCTGGAGAAGCCAATTTTGGTTAAAATGTGGCTACAGATCCTTTCCCTAGCATGTAATTGCTATGATTCACTTGAAAAATGTGGTTTTAAAATCCATTAAAAATTACAGCTATCAAATTTGTTTGTGTTTTCTTATGTACAAGTGTGTTTTCTTTAGATAACCCAATGGCACTGAGAAAGAGAGGCATAGACTAAGAATACAGACAAAAACTGATCTATGTCAGAAACTGACATCACAAGTATTTCTGAAGACATCTAGCTCATTCCCCTGACTCTAGGCAAAATATTCATTGAGAATTTAATTTGATGGACACTAGCATCCTCTTTTTTCCCAGTAGACTTCTCTTGACTATAACCCATAGAACAATAATCAGTTTAGTTTACATCCCAATTCGTTGCATCAAATGGGGCCTATATATCAGATCCGAAAGCTGGTTGCCATGCCAGGACACATACTACCCTCCTCTAGCAAGCATTTGAGCATTCACTTATCTGCATTTCTAGCAGTGATGCTAGACAGGGACATACCAGCAGTCAGTCTCTCCCTCTAATTTGATCTCTCTCCATTTAAAAAAAATATATAAAGTGTACTATTGCCTTATGTCTATATTTTAAGAAATTTCTGCTTCAAAGGCAGATAAAATTAAGCTTTAAGATGTATCTAAACTTGGGCCACACTCTTGCTACTTCTGATCAATAGGGATTTGCCTCATGTGCCAAGGGCCGAATGCTATACCGCTCTCTAGAAAGTCAAAAGAGAAAGAATTTTAATTGTTCTCCATAAAAGAAATATGCCCCCCACCCTGCTCCACCAACCTCAGTTCCCACCCTTATTAAAGGCAATGTAACAGTATCAATCTTTTATGTTACTTTTCCATGGACTGTGGAAAGTACCTTTCAGAGAGTATGGTTCTATAACCTCCCTTTCAAATGAAAGGAAACCAATTGATTTGGTCTTGGAGGGACAGAAAGGGCATAGACATACATCATTTCACTGCTATTAACAACAGTGTCTTTCCTCTTGGTAATTATACAACAGTATGCTTACCTTCTGGCCTTTTACTCTTGCTGCTCTTTCTGTAGCTCTGGTGTTGGACACTTGGTCATTATTTATCAATAAGAAACACATTCAAGTTATCAGGATCACACCAAAGGCAAATAATTATGCCTTAATAATAGAAACCACATTAAGACTACACAGTCAATTTAAAAATTAACACATCACTAGAATAGGTTAATTTAAAAAACATTTTCTTTTTAGATTACAATTTATTTCGGTGGCAGAATTTATTCTTTAACACCATCTGGCAAAATGAATGGCTTTGGCAGTCACTGGACTCATTCAGTTCTTAAGGCAAAGAGGTCCCTTGCTTGAAGTAGCCACTTGAGAGAAAATGAGGGTTTGCTCTTGGGAGAAATACCTGAGTAAGTTCAAGGAGCAAATTTAGTCATTATCAGAAAAGAAAATTGTCAGGTTCTTCATACTTCCAGGAGGCAGCACCAGTACAGAGACATGCAAACCAATGAAGAGCATAATATACTCACCCTACTCTTCAATCCCAAACCAGTCTCGGTGATTCACAGGAACTTCTTCTAAGACCCAGGAAATGTCATCGATCTGTAATGATTCTTGCTTACACATATAACAGTGTCAATAAAGAGTCATTGGGATCCATCTTAACCCTAGGCATCCAAAATGTCTACCTTTAGGGATGGGTCCTGCCAAAAAAAGGTCCATCTTGTTGCAGGTAAAAGGCAAATGCAGATTTACATTCATTATTCAAGGGCTGAGAATGTCAAAGGCTTCTGGGTGTAGAAGAGAAGTGGTTAATAGATGGTGGCAATAGGAGAGGAGAATTGTAGGCATTCATGGAAGAGGAGAAATACACACAAAACTGAGGATCTCGTTTATACATATGGGAAACACAGTATCACTTTGTTTACTTATATACATGTGAATAGGAAGCTGAGGGCATTTGGAAATTGGCCATCCTGAAGTATATACTTTTTAAAATTATTTTTTAATAGAAGACTTGCTAAGCAAATGTATGGGATAAAAAAACATTGCTAGTGATAGGAAGTACAATCACGTTTGAATTTCTTAAGAGAACAAACTATTTTTAGGTACTTTAAAAACACCCATGAGAAAGGAAACACAAATATTGACAGTTTCAATTGCAAGTCATATTTTGAATTTATTGAAACAAGTTCCCTAAGTTCTTTACTAGCGTTACATTGACCAGTATAACCTAGTCCATATATATATTTTTGAAGATAATAAAATTGTATTTATCTATCAATATTCTGGAAATCATAAAGATCATCCAACCATTTATTTAACTAATAAAAATTTAATTGCATATTCCATCCTCATCACTTATGTCTCTATATGCCTTACAAGTTAAGGCACCTTTGGTACAACTATCACTGTGACAAAGGGATCAGAATGGTCCCACTTAAACAGTTTGTTCCAGTCTCCCAAAGCACACAAAGTGTGCTGATTTTCAGCTTAGAAAATATGGACACTAGAAGTCAGTCTAAAACTCTGAATAGAACTAAAGCCAGGGAAATTCTAGGGTGAGGTGGAGTAGGGTTTATAATGCTTTGTCACCTCAGTCACAAATAGCTTGTTTCACTGACCAGACCCCCTCTAGTAAGGTAGGGCTACACAGGAAAGCTAAACCCAAGCCCTTTACATAAGATTAAGGGAATGAAGCATGATGGTGTTTCTGGAGAATTTGTGCATTTGAGGTGACAGGCAGCTATAGAGGGAGGCTGACATGTTTTTGTGGTAATTCAGCAGCTAAATCCCTATTCTGCTGTGATTTATAGTGACAGACTTTCATTGGTTGTGTCACAACCCCCTGGTGATCTGGGTTTATCACAGAAACAATCTATTGGCTCTTAATCACCATATTTGCGCACACGTTGTAATAAAGCACTAACACGAAATGGTGATTTGCAGATTAAAAACTCCCAAACCACAGCTCTAATTTCCATGATACTTGCCTGTGCACTTAGAGTCCATCAAGGAAAGATCAAGTCTGATTTGTTTGGGCACTATTAGCTCAGGTTTGGAAAATTAGTATAAACAAGAAGTATTTTAGGTCTAGCCTGTAGGTCTGGTTCAGGATCTAATTCAGTGACTGACCTTGTATTAATTCCTTGTGTTCAGAAAGGAAAAGAAATATCTATTTCATTAGTTTAAGCATATGCATATTTAAAACAGCTTGAAAAGTTGCTGGTTCCTTCCATAGAATAGTAACTTTTTGAAAATAAGCTTAGAATATGTAATATCTCATGCTAGGGGGGGGAATCAACAATTTAACATAATTACATATTTATCATTATTTAAAGGTTGCAGGAGACAGACAAAGGGATAAGTAGTATAGGGTTTTTCCCCTCTCCTGGCTTCAGAGATACTAGGCGTGGAAGTGTATTTTAAAATGTAGAAGCACTTATAAATGTCAGTCTTTGTGATTACTGTCATTTTTAGTAATCAGTACTGATCAGTAGAATGGCTTAAATATGCCATTTGCCTTATAACCAAGGTAGCTGAGAATGAACCTAATTTTTATGCAAATAGATCACATGCAGTCAGATTCACATTGCTCATTGGGTGGTTAAATGTGATAAACTGCAATCTGTAATATTATCACAAGAGATGACTCTGAAAGTCCACAGAGATTTGTGGCAGCATTAGCTGTGTGACCTTCTCAAAGTCACTACCATCTCTGAGTTTCACTGTTTCTATGAGATAATGGTATATTTGCCAATTGTCAGGTTAATTGGCGATAGGATACAATAAAGAAGTGTAATTCTCCAGCCATTTAACTGATACAGTTAAACCTCACTGATTTAGACTAATGGAGGGGAGGGATTGTCTGAATAAAAAAGTCCTGGATTACAAAATCCGTTTCAAGAATGAGTTTTATTACTTTCAGTCTATTTTGTAATTCAAACTCACTATAAAACATTGCCTTACTGGAGGTTTTTTGTGAGCACTACTTTAGCGATACATTTATAATATGATTATATCTAAGAAATGCTTCCAACATTTGTAGAAGGTTTGTTCTCTTAAGGAAAAATCCAACAGACAATCTAGTCTAAACTCTCCATTTGCTTAACAAATCTTTCTTGGCTGCATCCCTGGTAATATAAAGTTAGCTTGTAGAATGGTCCCTGTCCAGTTTATCACAGATTATAAATTAGAGGGCTCCAAATTAATGAGATTTCATTGCTTTTTCTATCTTCTTCTTCATCGATTTGTTTTTGGCATCACCACTAAATAGTAGTAAAACAGAATCAAGTTCATCTCTTGCCCCTTCTCTCACTCATTCTCAGAAAACAGCAGGTAGCAAGAGGTAAGAAGATAAAGGCAAGCTCCTTGGCAATCCAGAAATTGAATAAGCAATCATTGAATACGCAGCACTGATTATACTATTATTCATAGTTGACAAAATGGTTGACTTATTTCAAAATGTTGGCTGCTGAAATGATTGAAAAAAGTGATCTCAAGGGTACCTGGCAGGTAGCACTATGATTAAAGAAGTTGAAAACACTTAAGATCTACTGAAATATTTTTCTATTTGCATATCGAAAATCATATTATCTGGAAATCATGGGTTGGTGATTAAGTTACTTGATAACTTTGCAGCAGTATCAACTGAGGAAAAAAGGTTGCTTGCTGGTTTTAATTAGTAAGTAGCTGGCCTAAAGTTTTATGGGTCTTCATGATACCAAAACATCTGGGT
The DNA here is from genome assembly GCF_014824575.4 of Sturnira hondurensis. Classification (NCBI taxonomy): domain Eukaryota; kingdom Metazoa; phylum Chordata; class Mammalia; order Chiroptera; family Phyllostomidae; genus Sturnira; species Sturnira hondurensis. The sequence continues at coordinate 275,554 of NW_028092169.1, read as the reverse complement.
AAAATGTGACAATTCAGCCAAATGTGTGTAGATTTTTTTTTAATATAACATCAAACATTTGGTTATTTGAAAACTTCTGGGCACTTGGCATCATGTGGGTGTTTTAGAGTCATCTTGATACAGTCCACAGCTCCTTTTTAACCATGCTGAGTAAGAATGATGGATTCTTCGGAGCAATGTGTGCAATCCAACTCAATTGCCATTCCACAACTCTCACTTCAGTGATACAGTTGGGTTCTCCATGGCCTGCTATTTACACAAGAAAAGACCAGGAAGAAGGTGCTTTATGCTCTAGGCATCAGGTTAGCCATTCCAAAACTCAAATGGGTCAAAAGCTTGGCTAAACTGTCAATGTCATTAGCTTACATAGATGAGAAAGAAAGTTACTGCTTTTTGACACATAGTAAAACCTTGATTAATTGGAATCCGTAAGGGATGAATGGATTTTTCAATAAGAATACTCATTTTGTTTCATTCTTGGCTAATAATATTCTTTTTCCTCAAAATGCTTGTATCCACTTTCTTTCCTGAAGGAAGCAGCCTCATGTTTGAGGGGTAATCCAGATGAAGAGAAGATATAGGAGACAGAGCTGAATGTAACCTATCCACAGGTCTCTTGGCAAGTGATTAAAAAAATCAATTCCTTGTAGTCTTCTCTTCTAGTACTATTGCTTTCTCATGAATGTGGAGTACTGAGAGAGTTCTAAATTCAACTAATTGGGGTACTGGTTATATGAGTTCTGGTTAATCAAGGTTTATAATAGAATATCTCACCAATGCCTAATACGATGATGTGCTGAAGAAAGTTATTCTTAAATTTATTTCTTTGAAAGTGCTCTGTATTGGTGTTTCTAAACCCATATTATACTGCAGACTGGTAAACTAACTTTTCTGTCAGGATCCTGAGGAATGGAGAGGGAAAGAGAGGTGCAGAGGCGTAATCATTGTCTCTGAAGGAGAAAAGTTTTGGCTTGCCTGTCTGTTGGCCTGTGGTTGGGAAACACTCTTCTTCACATTAAGATGCCCATGGATTCCGGGTTGTACAAGAGCCGATATTACATGCTTCAATATAATTCGAATGCCCTTTGGGCCATGGAGGATTCTGTTTTCAGGTCCTCTCCTGTACTTACCCAATGTATTCTTCTATCATTTGATATCATGGCATCTGAGCTTGCCTCCATTTCTTGTTGCTTGGAGGAAGGCTATTCATTCTTACTATCCCCAAAGATCATTAAGGAGCCAAAGGTATGCCAAGTAAGATGGGTTTTCTCATGACGGCCACCTGGATAACAATTTGACCTACCTGGACCAAGAACATGGCTAAGGAAGCCAAATCAGGAATTCATACACACAGTATCACAGTTAGGCGACGCAATTGTTTAAATATACAAAATGTATTTGCAAAGTCTATATATGAAGTGGCCTATTGAAGGAAGACCCCATTTAACTTGAAACCGAGCTTGTACTTTGGCTTTCAAGTTAAATGGGGCCAGCTTAAATAGGCCATCACATATGGAGAACAATATCTCATCGATCAAACACTTAATTGAAGAAACCAACTCTAATCAACCAACCAAACTCTGTGAGCAACATCATGCCTTAGAGGGAGAAAAAAAGACTATAACCTGACTTCCTAATAGATGGATTTGATTTCTCACACTGCTCAGCTAAGGTAATTGGGGATATTCTTAAGGAAAGCCTTGGGCTCTTGAAAGGCTAGGGCAGTAAAATCTACACCGTGGCCTTAATAAGGCAAGCAGTCCGGTGTATGAGGGAAGCGCAGGGGTATAGATAGGGAGCCTCTGTCTGGGAGTTTAAGAAGGGACCCAAGTTAGATCAAAAATGTGGGCAGTGCCCTGAAGTCCTTCAGGTTCCCAAAGCTGCCAGGCAGGGGAATAACCTGGTCATTCCACTTTATGTGTGAGTCTTGTGCTCTCTCCTCAATAGTAAGATAACAGTCTTGCCGATTACTCGTCACTAAGGGTACCCGGTTGTGGTGACATTGAGGCTGACCTTGGAGTCACCGCCCCCGCTGCCGCACTCTCCTTTGTCGTACCACCATTTGTTTTTCAATTTGTCCAAGAGGCCTTGCTCATTCAGTTTTAATACTGCCAGGTTAACAGCATTTCTTGAAACGATAAAACATAACTTGTAAGAAAATGCACAAATGCTTAGGAAATCGTTAACGTATAAAAAGGAGCACAAGAGGACAAATTGGCTAAATTTCACAGAACGTGGAGCTATAAAAATGTCTGTACAGCAAATACAGGGTTAAATATTGGAAGGTGGCATGGAGGATAACATTTGCTCAAAACTGAAGTGTGCGGGATGGGGAAATTGTCTTTGAGAAAAAAAGTAACAAGAACACCACATCCATGCAATTAACATTCGTCACATATGGCACCATAACTTGGCTTTTACCATTTAAATTGAAAAAGCCGTTGAACTGTAAAATTAAAACAGCAACAGTCAGAGAGGACAACACAGAGAGAGAACATTTAAAAAATGGATGCATTAAATAGATGAAACCATAATTTACCGTCTTATTTAACTCCATGGAATATTGTAGATTTTAAACTTTTAAAAGTTACCTCAAAATCCACAAGAAAGAAAATGACAACAAAATGCATCAGGGTAGGTGGAATACTATAACAACACGGATATTGTTATATTATTCCACCCACCTTAATGCTGAGCCTTTAGGGGTTGCCACACCATAGCCTTTGGAATCCAGATTTCCACCAACTTTCATGGTATCACACGGTTTTCTTTGCTCAATGTACTCATTCATGGTTGACTCCAGCAGGAAGGCGAACTTCCCCTTCGACTTCCGCACCCGGGCCACGCCGTCTGCTGTTGTTTTGGTAAACACAGATGGCTCTGCCGATTTCATGTAAGACCACATTTTCTCATAGACAGCAATTTTGGACCTCTGCAACACAGATAAAACTTCTTAGGAGCTACCACATATTAAAACTGGAAGAGGCTTCAGTGCACTGGTTTGCAAAGATTTTTTATTGCAATACCCAATAAGGAAAGCATGTTACACTGCAATCCAATAGGCATATTCACACAAATGTAAACATGCTCCCAGAATAGATTTCTCAAAACCACACTCTGCTTTGTGTGATGTTCTCTGATATATTTTAGTCTATTCTTTTCAAAAATATCTTTTATTGATTATACTATTACAGTTGTCCCATTTTTCCCCCTTTGCCCCTCCCTCCACCATTCTCCTCAGTCAATTCATGACTACGGGTCGTGCTTATAAGTTCTTTGGTTTCTCCATTTCCTATACTATTCTTAACCTCCTCCTGTCTATTTTGTACCTACCAATTACGCTTCCTAATTCCTGCACCTTTCCCTCATTCTCCCCCTTTTCCCTCCCAGCTGATAACCCTCCAGATGATCTCCATACCTATGATTCTGTTCCTGTTCTGGTTGTTTGCTGAGTGTGTGTTTATAGATACAGTTGTTGAGAGTTGTGACTTAGTTTCTACTTTAATGTTCATAGTTTTGATTTTTTTCTTAAATGAGTCTCTTTAACACTTCATGTAATGGCATGGTGATGATGATCTATTCTAATTTACTTAAAAATGCTGATCAGGACCCACTAAATTGATTTCCTGGCTCCACTAATGGGTTGCAATCTAGTTTGAAAAACACTTTCTTAGTTCAATCTTTGTCTTAATGCAGAAATCTCCCTGACAATATTCTCCTATGTGATTATCCTTGAGCTGCCTGAGGGGAAAACAAAAAGGCCACTGGAGGGAGTAGATAACCATTATAATTAGCCTACTACAGCATGGGGCAATAATTTTTGTAAGAAAACACTTCCTTATTCTGAGCTGAAATTTGATTCTCTATAATGCTCACCCTTTATTATTATCTGCTAGAGCTACCCAAAGCAATTCTGTTCCTTCTTCTATATAATGTCCCTTCAAATATTGCAAGGCTGTTACTATTCCCCTTCCTCATCTCTTCATCAGGCTTTGTCTATCTACATCTAATACTATTTCCAGAATGCTCACAATTTTGGTCTCTTCCATAGGCACATTCTAGTTAGCAATGTTTCTTATATTGGAGTTTCTAGAAATAAACACAGCACTCCAGATATATGATAAAGACAGAATGAAAATGAAAACTGCTTTTTTGTCACTGGAGCATTATTTTCTATCAGTGCTGCCTGAGTTTACATGAACATATTTAGTCTTTAGTCCATCCTTTCAACAGTTTTAAAGCACACTACTGGAGGTGTAAAGAATGTAGTAGAGTGAATAGTGTCCATCCTGGTTTAGGTTGAGGCTAAACCAAAACTGTTAGTTCTTTCTACCACATCAAGTTTCCCTCATCTTTGCCATTTTGAAGTTTGAATTTAATTCCATTAAATTTCATCTCTATCCAGGTGGTCCTTAGAACATGTTCTAAATATTTATAGCTCTATAGTGGATATCTGGAGAATATAAAGGAGGCATGGTTTCAATGACTCCACGACTTCCAATTCATTTGGGAGCTAGGACCCGAGGAGTGAAAATCCTAGACAAAAATTTTAAAGTAACATTTGACCAGAGGTGAGATAGCATGGTACAAATTATAAACATATGCCATATTCTATTTTTTCATTTAATATTTTATTTATTTATTTTTAGAGAGAGTGGAAGGGAAGGAGAAAGAGAGGGAGAGATACATTGACTGGTTGACTCTTACGTGCCCCACTACTGGGGATCTGAACTGCAACTCAGGTGTGTGCCCTGACTGGAAATCAAACTGGCGACCTTTGGGTTTGCAGGCCAGCACTCAATCCACTGAACCACACTAGCCAGGGACATTATGACATATTTTCAAGTGTCCTTTTATGGGGTTTCTTGGCCTTCACTTCTGCTTTTTTGATTGTTTATTTAGTTGCTTTTCTCCAGACTTTGGCCAGTGGAATTGCATCTTTTTTTTTTGAGACTTGCTTAGACCTGCTTAAATAATTCCAGAGGGCTGGAATGCTCAGAGCTATCACCATGGAAACTTCACATTGTGTTTATAGCAACCGGATCCTCACTGAGGCCCTCACTGAGTCACTGAAATGGTTCACTGAGACAGGAACATAAAGAACAGAAAATAAAAAGCCAATATGCCTGGAGCCAAATGGGCAAAAGAGAGTTTGGTAGAGGTTAGGAGAATAGTCAGAAGCCAGGTCTTGTAGAGCCCTGTAGGTCATGGTTAAAAGTTTGGATTTGTTCTGTGTGCTAGGAAACTATTGGAGGATTTTGAGGCAGGATGTGATAAGATCTGAATTAAAACTTTAAAGCATTGTTTTAGCTACTGTATGGAGAACTGGCTAAGGTGGGCTAGGGTGAAAACAAGGAGTCTGGTTAGGCAACTGTTCTAATTAGTTTGGGGGAGAGATGGTTGTGGCATGGACTAGGCAGGGAGACATGGAGGTGGAGGGAAGAGGTTGTATTCAACATACATTTTAGGAAGGCGGGGAGGTTAGGGGGTGGAGGGATTGAGTGAAAAGGAAAAAGGACTCGTGAATATGGACAGCAATATGGTGATTGCTGTTGGGGAGGAGTGTATAAGGGGACTGAATGGTAATGGAAAAATACAATAAAGATTAAATTAAAAAATACGTAAATAAACAAATATCATTGGGTCTAATTGCCAGCTAAATCAACCAGGATATATGCTTTATAATCCTTTTTGTTTTTTGCCACTTATTCTCCTTTGGTGTCCACACCAATAAATTTCCCCTTAATAATCAAGGCCTTCTAAGATCAAAATCTCATCCATTGACACTTATAGTCATTACATGTCACAGTATCCTAATCTGACACAGAGAACAATGTCTAAGCCTCATAATGAAATATATTCTCAATGGCTTTATTTCAGCCAGAATTTCCTTGTCAATTGCTCAAGGAATTTAAAAAAACAGTAAATAATTCAGATGCACAGAAAGATGGAAAATTAATGTTAAGAATACTTGTGTATTTGCCACAAAAGTTAAAAAATAAATCACTATGAAATTAGTTGAAGTTTGCTTATGTATCCCTCCCTAATTGCATGCTTCTTCTTCCAGGTTAAAGGTATCAACTAAACTGAATTTGGTTTTCATGATTCATTTACATATATTTATACTTTCATGAGAATAAACTTATCTCCATTGTAATGGCTGTATAGCATTTTGCTTGATGAATCGACCATAATTTATTTACCCAGTTCCCTAGTGAAGGACTCTTAGGTTAGTTTCATTTTTTGTCATTATATTATAGACAACACTGTGGTGTGGGTATGCCTTTATGCCCATACAAAGAGGTATTTCGTGTTCTTCATCTTGGCTCAATCAAATGTAAGTGATAAGGGGAGGGAATTAGAACAATTTGTCTCATACTATTTACAAACAGGCTATTGCTTCCAAAGATAAATTTATAAGCCAAAGGCAAATGGGTCCGTAAATTCTGACCTGAGTACACTGTAATTTGCACTCATTTACTTCATCATTTACCTGACCTCTTTGATTGCTGCTACAGGTTAACAGGTTTATTCTTTTAGGTAATGATGCATTTCTAGGAGAATAAATGGCAGGGATTGAAGTGTGTACCTTAAATGTGTTTGATGTATATGCAGCAGATATTAATGAATGCAGTAAATGCAAAGTTAGTGGCAGAAATGATTGGGCCCTGGTTGACGACTGAATTCTGAAGGCATTTAGGAGGGGGGAAAGAAACGGCTCATAATTGAGAAAAATTAAGCTAACTATCTTCCTAACTAGTATTTAAGTGACAGTATAACATTCAGACCAAAAAAAAAGAAATAAAATCACTAGCCTCCCTTCCTTCCTTCCTTCCTTCCTTCCTTCCTTCCTTCCTTCCTTCCTTCTTTCCTTCCCTGTCCCTGTCTTATTTGGCTGAAATATTGAAGATATTAAAAGGGATTGAATCTTAGCTCAATCATCTGGGAGAAATTTAAAAAATTATGGGCTAGATGTGTAATAGCAAGTTCATTTTTCTTCAACCTGCTATGACTCATTTATTTCACCTCATGGAGTACCATTTTGTACTTAAGAAGGAATAAACAAAGATTATGCAGAGAGACCACAAGAAATTCTCTTAGAACTACTAGATAATTAACAAATAAAATCCCAAAGGAGAAACACATGAATGGAGGGGGGAAAGTTAATCCAAAAACAGTAGATAAAATAGAGCTCTGGCATTCATGAATTCAACAGTCACTGTTCCAACTACTTGTAATAAATAATTAAGTTCAATGATATGGAGAAATTTGCCTTTTTCTTGAGGCAAAAATTTGAATTTAGCCTAGTGAAACTGATGTGTGAACCAGATAATTTGTGAGTGCAGTTAGCCCACCACTTAGACCTAGTATCATTTATCACTGTGCATAAATTATTCCTCTGTAGACCCAGTTAAGTACAGGTAACTATATTGTGTAGTGGTTGAGAGTACAAAGTCACACTGCTTGGGTTTGAGTCCCACTTGCTAGGTGCGTAAGTTAGCCCTATGTGTTTCAATTTTTTCATTCATAAAATGGGATATTTTTTTAAAAACTGCTTACCTCAAAGATTTATTAAGAGTAATTAAGTGAGTTAATATATACATCTCACTTAGAATAGTGCCTGGCACACAGGAAGTGCTGAAAATTACTACATATTTTTAAAGTAAAAACAGTATAATTTATTTAGTGGTAGATTTCAATAACATCATAAATTAATCCAGTTTCATATTTATTGAATCATTAGTTCATTTTATGGAAGAAATCATGCTCGAGAATTATTGGCATATTTGATTCCCTAGACATCTGTGGTCTACCATCAACAAAACTCATTATTATTTCACTTGGATTTTAAAAATCTCGGTGTTGGAAAAACAGGTAGGATGGCAAATTTTTCTTTTAAATTTGTCTTGTAGCCAGTCGAGGTATATACATTAAAATCCCTATTAACCAGAACACTGCAATTGGGGAGACATGGAGAGTGAAATTTTCTGCTTCTCTGAGAGTTAAATTAGAATATCTACTTGGTCAATGGAACATCCAGTTGGAGTTAGTAGAATACTATCTCTATTTTTAGGGATAGACAAGACCTTGAAAACCTGGTTCAGCCTCTTACCCAATGCAACAATGGCTTCTCTTCTCAAATGCCTCTAGCAATGAGGCACTCCCTAGCTCAGAAGAGGCTCAGGATATAACCTACTCCATGGTGGGACAGTTCAAGTTGATACAAAGTTGTTTTTGTTGGTAACCTTTATGAGAGCTTCACTCCCTTCTACTCCAACTTCTGCCTTTTGCTTGAATTGGTCAGTTCTTCCTCTCTGCTTCCATTTCTCCATTGTAAGTAGCGCTGGTTATATTGCTTTTTGTTGTCTTCAGTGGAATCTGAGCTCCTCATTCCCAGTGTTTAACTTAATGCGTGGCATGTAGGAAACTCTCATTATGTATCTGTGGAATTAATAATTGCTAATATAGTAGTTTCACCCAGTGGTCCTAATTCTGTCCTCTGAAATGATACCAAATACATATGCTGTATTTTCCACATGATGTACAGCTTGAAGAGTACCACCACCATGTCACCTATTTGTCATCTCTTTTATAGGTTAAACAGTTTAAGGGCTTTCATCTGTTACTTGTATGACACAAATTCCAGTCATCCTCTTCCCCTTCTGGTCCCCATTTTGTAGATATTTTTAAAATTTCAAAGTCCCTCCTAGAATGTGGCCCCCAGAGTTGACCATAGTATGCTCAATATAGTAGCATGAGAACAAAGGACAATGAGATCATCTCTTCTCATTACCTGAACAGGAGTGTAATTTTTTATTTTGATAATATTCAACAGACATGTTTACATGTTGATAGTGTAGATAATAAAACAGACCAATACACTGGAAGCATAACTGTCAACAGAGATATAATCTACTAATGGTATTAATGGTGTTACTATACTGTCAGCTTTCACACAGTATCACATAATTTATGAAGAGAATATTGATATTTATGAAATCTCTATGCCCCCAAATATACAATGTGTTCTGAGTGACTATTGAAAGGATACAATAAAGGAAAACTCAGGGGAAGACCATTTTAGGTATTTTGCACTCTATTGTTCCTCAAAGGGGGATGGTCTAGTTTCATGTATTTATTAATTTTTTTGGCCACTGTTATCATTATTCCTCTATTGTCCATTTCTATTACTGTATGTACAATACTATCCTAGATATGACTTTCTGTTCTCAGCCTCTACCTTTCTCCCCTGATTTCACTGTCTTCTTCCCTCAGAGGTTGATCCTGTACCCCATTTTGCCATCGGTAGTCCTGGCTCTCATGGATTTTGTAAGGGCTTTTGTTACCCTTGAGCAAGGGATTGTTTTATTTGAATAGGAAACTCACATTCCAAAAAAGAGAGTGGGTTTCTTAGCATTGTAAAAAGTGCCTTTTAGGGGCTGGAGAAGGCTAGCCCTGTGATCGGGACACTAAGAAGCGGGGAAATGGCAAGAGGTTCAAACAAAAATGCCTTCCTCTCATTCATTTTTGCCTTCTCTAATTTTAATGTGGACTCTATTGCTTAAAATTTGGTCAATTTATTCTCTGGATTGTACCTTTAATTAAGAGAATGCCATTAAAAAACTAATATGCATTTTCTTCTGAATTATTTAGCCCCCTTTGAAACTTCTGTTTTTAATAAAAGTTCAGATGGCATTGCTAGCTGGTACAAATTCAAAAAAGGTGGCTTTGGGCCTCTGTTTGCCTGAACTGAGCACTTATAGACCCCCTGTAACTTCCTGTGCCCTCCCTAGTGTTCAGGAGCAAATGTTGCCTCAGTGAGTTTCTCAAATACTGGGATATGGACAGATGATCCTTGCACGGACAACACACTGGAAGGAAAGGAAGCTGTCAATGTAACTGCTTGAGAGAGCTCCTAACTTCCCCTTCTTTCTTCCCTCTCTCTTTTGCCTTTTCTTAATGTTTCACAACATTCGAATAGTATAAGGTACTTTTATAACCCAGTGGAGTGGGCAGGATATGAGAATAGGAAAAGGGCAAGGCCTAGAGGAATGGAACAATTCTCAAGTTCTTTGATGTGGTTATAAGTCTGTGAAGGGGAGATGTTTATGGCAATAGTGTTTTGCGTATCATACAATCTTTCAAGTATTCCTCTTTCTTACTCGGAAACCTTGGTTTTGTTACAACCAGAAGCAGGAAGTAGTAGGATTTCTTCAAACCATATATTTTCATAAGGCTTTCTGCTTGCCAAGGTAATATTGCACATACCATCTTATTTAAACCTCACAACGACCCTGTGAGGTAGGAGCAGCAGGTTTTGTTTGCTCACTGCTTAATCCCCAGCACCTAGAGCAGTGTCTGGCACCCAGGCTCTCAATAAATATTTATTGAACAAAAAATGAATGCCCATTTTATAGGTGAAAGAATCAAGGGTGGAGAGAGGGTAAGCCTGGTGTCAATGCCAAGAGATGCTACAGTGGGCTTTAGCCTACCCACTCATTTACACGAATCTATTCCGAAGTCACCAGGAACAAACAAATCTGGAAAAAACTGTGCTTGATGTGCAAGCACATTCTCTGGAAAAGTCCCACACAGAATGCCACCCTGAAGGGCCTCTTACAAAATTTGGAGGTTGCCACTGGCTCAATAACTTGCCCCAGGTCATACAGCTAATGAGAAGACTCCATCAAAGTCTCCTGACTTGAAGGCTACAAGCAGATTTTTTTTCCCACTATAGGCCCAATCTCTTGATCTCTAACACTGACAATATCCATTTTGGTGAAAGAGATGAATTCACCTTCAAAAATATATTTTATTTCTTATTTAAGCTTTTTCTAAAAAGTAGGGGTAAATTACGAATTAACTCCAATCCTTTCCCACTAAGGACTAGAATAAGTGAATGTTCTTGTTATATATTGTAACCCTGTAACAGTCCACTAATGTTCACATTTCACCTTGTAATGGGGTCAGGGCAATTTGGGGTAGAATAAGAGCATATTTGGCTTGCCAAGTGTATCTAACAAATGTCTTTCTTCCACATCTGATGAGGTGCATTTGGAATAAGGAATTATTACATTTTAAATAAAAAAATTCCACTTTGATCTGGAGCAAGGCACATAGGAAATAGTTTCATTTATAAGGCATGACCAAAACCTAACTTCATTGTCTTTCTTCCCTTCACTTTGGTTGGCTCAGTTCTAAGCATTCAGACAAGTACTGCTTCTCAGTTTCCTTTTGCCTCAGACAATCAGTGACTGCCATGTGACTGTGTGTTGGTGAAACCATGGAAAAGGAAGGGAAGGAAATACTGGCTTCTATTCTTACTTTTAATTGGTATATTATGATTCTGACTGAGTTATTTTGGGGGTTGGGATTTTAGATAACTTCTTTGGAGTTGGAGGTCATTTTTTGCCTAGACATTGATCTTTGCTCTCAAATGTCAAGTCCTCATTCCAAATACTTTTGCCTGAAATTCTCACATTTGTCTCTCAAGTCCAGGGGCAGATTTCTTTCTCTCTCAAAGAGTACTATTTTCAATGTCTTTTTTCCAAAGGAACAGGTGACAAACTAGATAAGTTTCTTTTTTAAAAAAAAATATATTTTATTGATTATACCATTACAGTTGTTCTATTCCCCCCCTTCATTCCCCTCCACCCTGCACACTCCCTCCCCCACCATTCTCCCCCCCTTAGTTTATAACCACATGTCTCGAGTTCTTTAGATTCTATATTTCCCCCACTATTCTTGCCCTCTCCCCTATCTATTTTCTACCTACTTTCTATGCTATTTTCTGTACCTTCTCCCCCCTTCTCCTCCTCCCACTCCCCTGTTGCTAACCCTCCATGTGTTCTTCATTTCTATGGTTCCACTCCTGATCTAGCTGTCCTCTAGGTTTGCTTTTGTTTTAGGTGTGGTTGTTAATAACTGTGAGTTTGCTGTCCTTTCACTGTTAATATTTTTTACCTTCTTTTTCTTAGATAAGTCCCTTTAACATTTCATATAATAAGGGCTTGGTGATGATGAACTCCTTGAACTTGACCTTATCTGAGAAGCACTTTATCTGTCCTTCCATTCTAAATGAAAGTTTTGCTGGATAAAGCAATCTTGGCTGTAGGTCTTTGGATTTCATGACTTGGAATACTTCTTTCCAGCCCCTTCTTGCCTGTAAGGTCTCTTTTGAGAAATCCGCTGACAGTCTGATGGGTACTCCTTTGTAGGTGACTGTCCCCTTATCCCTTGCTGCTTCTAGGATTCTCTCCTTCATTTTAGTCTTGGCTAATGTAATTATGATGTGCCTTGGTGTGTTCCTTCTTGGGTCCAACTTCTTTGGGACTCTCTGAGCTTCCTGGATTTCCTGGAAGTCTATTTCCTTTGCCAGACTGGGGAAGTTCTCCTTTATTATTTGTTCAAATAAGTTTTCCACTCGTGGCTGTTTCTTTCCCCCTTCTGGTACCCCTATAATCCGGATGTTGGAACGTTTAAAGATGTCCTGGAGGTTCCTAAGCCTCTCCTCATTTTTTTGAATTCTCATTTCTTCATTCCTTTCTGGTTGGATGTTTTGTTCTTCCTTCTGGTCCATTCCATTGATTTGAGTCCCAGTTTCCTTTCCATCACTATTGGTTTCCTGGACATCTCCCTTCATTTCAATTAGTTTAGCCTTCATATGTTCCTCTAATTTGTGACTATAATCCACCAGTTCTGTGAGCATCCTGATAAACAGTGTCTTGAACTGTCCTTCTGAGAGGCTGGCAATTTCTCAGTTGCTTAGAGTTATCGGCTCTGGGACTTTGAGTTCTTCTTGCGCCATCTTTTGTGCTGTTCATGCCTGTTATGTATCAGGATCGGAGCCCTAGGTATTCACCAGAGCAGGGCAACTCAGTCGCTGGGTTGTGATGCTGTAAGTGGGGGCGGGGTCAAGGAGGAGCAATGGTGTCTCGTCTGCCGCCTCCCGCTGCAGCCCTCACAGGTGCGGCAGCTGCCACCATCACCGGGGCCTGCGCATTTTGTCCCACTGCACGCGAGCGTGCCACTGCCACCAGCCCTTGCCCCCTGGGGCCTGCGTGGTCCGTCTCCCTGTGTGTGAATGTGGGACCTTGGTCAGTCTGCCCCACACCCTGACCGGGTCCGGGCTACCTGCCGGCCTGTGTCTGGGGATCCTTCCTGCCTGACCCAGCTCTGCCGCTGGCTCCGCCCCTCCTACTGTCCCAGTTGAACGGCTAGTGGTTGTCGGATTTCCGTATAATTCAATTTTCTGTTTTGTGGCTGCGTCCTTGTTCTCCAAACCTTCGTTGTATTCAAACTTGGCTGTGGGAGAAGGCACAGTGTCTCCACCTATGCCTCCATCTTGGCGGAAGTCCCAGATAAGTTTCCAATGACCTTTCTAGTGTTTCTCCCTGGCATGCAAGATCAGATTGCTATTCAAATTTGTCTTCTGCTTCTTTTGCCAATTTACACTATGGATATTTCTTTTTTACTGTTGTTCCATTACACTTGTTACCATTTCTCCCCCTTAATCTCTCCTCCCCTACCCATCCCCATCTTCCACATTCAATCCTCGCCCCATTGTTTTCATCCATGGATCCTTTATACATGTCCCTTGTTTTGACTTTTCCCCTTCTGCTCCCCATTATCCCCCACTCACTCCTCACTGGTTACTGTCAGTCTTTTGTTTATTTCCACATCTCTGGTTCTATTTTGCTCACTTGTTTGTTTTGTTGATTAGGTTCCACTTATAGGCGTGATCATATGGTATTTGTATTTCACCACCTGCTTATTTCACTTAGCATACTGCTCTCCAGTTCCATCTGTGCTATCATGAAAGGTAGGGGTTCTTTCTTTTTGCTGCATAGTTACCATAGTGTAAATGTACCACAATTTTTAGACTATGACTGTTTCAATAGGCGGAAAGTAACATTAGAGGACATAGAAACAATCAACAAGAGCCAAGAGGAAATGAAGAATACAACTTTTGAATTGAAGAACTCAGTAGAAGAAATCAAAAGCAGGCTACATGGAGCAGAGAATCTAATCAGTGAGCTGAAAGAAAAGGTAGAAAAAACTCCCAAGAAGAGCAAGAAAAGGAAAAAAAGACTCAAAAAGAACAAAGGGGGGGTTAAGGAAACTGCAGGAAAACATGAGATGTAATAATATACCAGATATAATAAGGATACCAGAAGGAGAAGAAGAGCAAGGGAAAGAAAACCGTTTTGAAACAGTAATGATGGAAAACTTCCCTAATTTGATGAGAGAAAAAGCCACACGAGTCCAAGAAGCAGAGAGGATCCCAATAAAGAGGAATCCAAAGAGGCCCTCAGCAAGACTCATCATAATTAAAATGGTAAACTTTAAAGACAACGAGAGAATCTTAATGTCACCAAGAGAGAAACAGGAAGTAATATACAAGGGAGCCCTGATAAGACTAGCAGCTGATTTCTCACCAGAAAATTTACAAGCCAGAGGGAATGGTGAGAAATATTCCAAGTAATGAAAATCAAAGGTCTGCAACTCAGACTATCTACTCAGCAAGGCTCTCAATTAAAATGGAAGATGAAATAAGGAGCTTATCAGACAAAAGAAGGCTTGAAAGAATATACCTCCACCAAATCAGCATTGTAAGATATGCTAAAGGGACTGCTTTAAGAAGAAGAAGAAAATCAATGGGAGAGAAAGAGGAATACAGGTACACAGGGAGTAAAAGGGCAATGAATAAATACCTATCAATAATAACCTTAAATGTAAATGTATTACATGATCCAATCAAAAGACATAGAGTAGCTGAATGGATAAGAAAATGTGACCCTTCTTTAGGATGAAAATTTATATATATATAAATTTTCATCCCAAAGAAGCAAAATACACATTTTTCAATGCATATGTAACATTTTCCAAGATAGACCACATGATGGGACACAAAACAAGCCTCAATAAATTTAGAAAAACTGAAATCATATTAAGCATTTTCTCAGACCACAAGAGCTTGAAACTAGAAACCAACCTGAAGGAAAAAACTCAGAAACATTCAAATTCATGGAGACTAAATAGCATACTTTAAACAATGAATGGTTGAATAATGAGATCAAGGAAGAAATCAAAAAGTTTCTGGAAACAAGTGAAAATGAACTCACAACAGTTGAAAACCTATGGGATACAGTAAAGGCAGTCCTGACAGGAAAGTTCGTAGCAATAGAGGCCTACCTAAAAAAGATAGAAACATCTCAAATAAGCTAATTCTACATCTACAAGAATTGGAGGAACAACAACAAACAAAGCCCAGAGTGAGGAGAAGGAAGGGAATAACCAAGATCAGAGTGGAATTAAATGACAGAGAGACTAAAAGAACAATTCAAATGATCAACAAATCAAGGAGCTGTTTCTTTGAAAAAAATAAATGAAATTGACCAGCCTTTACCAGACCCATCAGGAAAAAAAGAGATAGGACCCAAATAAAATCAGAAATGAAAAAGGAGAAATGATAACTAATAACACAGAAATACAAAGGACTGTAATAAATTTGCCCCAGCTGATGTGACTCAGTGGATTGAGTGCTGGCCTGCAAACCAAAGGGTCACTGGTTCGATTCCCAGTCAGGGCCCATGCCTGGGTTGTGGGCTGGGTCCCCAGTTGGGGGTACATGAGAGGCAACCACACATTGATGCTTCTCTCCCTCTCTTTCTACCTCCATTACTGTCTAAAAACAAAGAAATAAAACCTTAAAATAAGGACTCAGAACCAGATGCATATTCTGGCCAAGATGGAGGCATAGGTAGAAACCCTTGGCTTCTTCACACAACCAAAAGGGGAATAGCAACCAAACCAAAATCAATAAACAACCAGAAGTACAAAGCAATATTAATTGAATTTTAATTGATTCCATACTTTGTTCCAGGTTCTGGTTTAGGTGTTTTAATATGTAAACACATGTAATACTCACAACTAAATGAAGTAGATATTATTATCCCCTTTTAAAAGTGCAGAAACAGGGACTTAGGGCCAAGATGGAGCTGTAGGTAGATGTACTGTGTCTCCTCATAAAATCAAATGATGGACAAGAGCAAATTTAAAAACAAAAAAACTACCAGAACTGCCAGAAAATTTAATTGTATGGAAGTCCAACAACCAAGGAGTTGAAGAAGGAACATTTATTCAGACTGGTAGGAGGGGCAGAAACTGGCAGCTGGGGCAGAGAGGACATGCAGCAAGGCAGTGGCTGGTGGACTGGGTGAGGTGGTGGCTGGTGGACCAGGTGGTCCCACATTTGTGAGCAGATAAACCAGGAGAAACAACTGGGGAGCGAGACAGACTGCACAACCCAGGTTTCCAGTGCCAGGAAATAAAGCCTCAAAACCTCTGACTGAAAAAAACCTGTGGAGGTTGTGGCAGTGGGAGAAATTCCCAGACTCAGAGGAGAATTTGTTGGAGAGACCCACAGGGTCTTAGAATGTACCCAAACCCACCCATTTAGGTATCATCATCAAAAGGCCCAATTTGCTTGTGGGTATCAGGGGAAGTGATGGAAAGTTGTCAGAGAGCCCAGCAAGCAGCATTGTTCCCTCTCTGACCCCTCCCCCATGTACAGTGCCACCACGCACTGACATTGGTTGACCTGCCTAGGCGAATAACTAAGTCTCTGCCCCTCATTACTTAACAGGTTTGCTGAGACAAGAAAAATGGCCGAGGGACTTCTGCCAAGATGGAGGCGTAGGTGGAAACACTGTGCCTTCTCCCACAACCAAGTTTGAATACAACAAAGGTTTAGTAAACAAAGATGCAGCCAAAGAACAGAAAATTGAACTATACGGAAGTCTGAGAACAACGAACTGTTCAAACGGACCAGTAAGAGGAACAGAGCCAGCAATGGAGCAGGGTCGGGCAGGAAAGATCCCCCGACCCCAGGTGCCCAGGTAGCCGGGGTAGCATCGGGCAGACCCAGTGAGGATGTGGGGTGGCAGGCTGACCATGGTCACACATTCACACACAGATAAACCAGCAGAGGAGTGAGCAGTGAGACAGACCGTGCAGGCCCCAGTGGCTGACCCCGTGAGGGTGCAAGGCGGCCGGCTGACTGTGGTTGCACATTCGCATGCAGTGGGACGAACCGCGTGGGCCCCAGCAGCGGGAGGCAGCAGAGGGGACTGCCACTGCTCCCCTTTGACCCTGCCCCCACATACAGCATCACAACCCAGTGACTGACTTGCCCCCACCCGGTGAACACCTAGGACTCTGCTCCTCATACGTAACAGGCACAAATAGTCCAAAATATGGCACAAGAAGAACTCAAGGTCCCAGAGCCTATAATTCTAAGTGACCAAGAAATAGCGAACCTCTCAGATGCACATTTCAAAATACTGGTGATCAGAATGCTCACAGAACTGGTTGATTTTAGTCACAAATTAGAGGAACATATGAAGACTAAACTAATTGAAATGAAGGAAAATGCACAGGAAACCAACAGTGATGGAAAGGAAACTGGGACTCAAATTAAAGGAGTGGACCAGAAGGAAGAAAGAAACAACCAAACAGAAAAGAAGGAAGAAACAAGAATTCAAAAAAAAAAATGAAGAGAGGCTAAGGAACCTCCAGGACATCTTTAAACGTTCCAACATCTGAATTATAGGGGTACCAGAAGGGGAAAAGAAACAGCCATAAGTGGAAAACTTATTTGAACAAATAATAAAGGAGAACTTCCCCAGTCTGGCAAAGGAAATAGACTTCCAGGAAGTCCAGGAAGCTCAGAGAGTCCCAAAGAAATCGGACCCAAGAAGGAACACACCAAGGCACATCATCATTACATTAGCCAAGATTAAAATAAAGGAGAGAATCCTAGAAGCAGCAAGAGATAAGGGGACAGTCACCTACAAAGAAGTTCCCATCAGACTGTCAGCAGATTTCTCAAAAGAGACCTTCCAGGCAAGAAGGGGCTGGACAGAAGTATTCCATGTCATGAAATCCAAAGACCTACATCTAAGATTGCTCTATCCAGCAAAGCTTTCATTTAGAAAAGAAGGACAGATAAAGTACTTCTCAGATAAGATCAAATTCAAAGAGTTCATCATCACCAAGCCCTTATTATATGAAATGTTGAGGGACTTATCTAAGGAAAAGAAGATAAAAAATATGAACAGTGAAAGGACAGCAAACTCACAGTTATTAACAACCACACCTAAAACAAAAGCAAACTAAGAGGACAGCTAGATCAGGAGCAGAACCATAGAAATGAAGATCACATGGAGGGTTAGCAACAGGGGAGTGGGAGGAGGAGAAGGGGGAAGAAGGTACAGAAAATAAGTGGCATAGATTGTAGGTAGAAAATAGATAGGGGGAGGGCAGGAATACTATGGGAAATACAGAATCTAAAGAACTTGTAACGACATATGGACAAGCTAAA
Organism: Sturnira hondurensis; assembly: GCF_014824575.4. Taxonomy (NCBI): domain Eukaryota; kingdom Metazoa; phylum Chordata; class Mammalia; order Chiroptera; family Phyllostomidae; genus Sturnira; species Sturnira hondurensis. Next base: position 257,169 of record NW_028092169.1, on the reverse strand, counting down.
GGGGGAATGGTGGGGGAGGGGTGTGCAGAGTAGAGGAGAATGAAGGGGGGAATAGAACAACTGTAATGGTATAATCAATAAAATATATTTTAAAAAAAGAAAAATGGCCCGAATGAAAGAACAGATCAAAGTTCCAGAAAAAATACAACTAAGTGACAAAGAGATAGCCAACCTATCAAACACACAGTTCAAAACATTGGTTATCAGGATGCTCACAGAAATGGTTGAGTATGGTTGCAAAATAGAGGAAAGACTGAAGGCTATGAAAAGTGAATTAAAGGAATATGCACAGGGAACCAACTGTAGGTCTCAAATCACTGGTTTGGACCAGAAGGAAGAAATAAACATTCAACCAGAACAGAATGAAGAAACAAGAATCCAAAATATGAGGAGAGGCCTATGAACCTCTGGGACAACTTTAAGCATTCCAACACCTGAATCATTTCTCCTTTTTCATTTCTGATTTTATTTGGGTCCTCTCTCTTTTTCCCCCCCTGATGAATCATAAGGATGTCAGAAGGAGAAGAGGAAGAGCAAGAAATTGAGAACTTATTTGAAAAAAATTATGAAGGAGAACTTCACTAATCTGGCAAAGGAAATAGAATTTCAAGAAGTCCAGGAAGCCCGGGGAAATCCAGTTAGACCTGAGGAAGCACACACCAAGGCACATCATAATTACATTACCCAAAATTAAAGATAAGGAGAAAATCTTAAAAGCAGCAAGAGAAAAGAAGATAGTTACCTACAAAGCAGTTCCCATAAGACTATCAGTTGATTTTTCAAAAGAAACCTTATAGGCAAGAAGGGGCTGCAAAGAAGTATTTGAAGTCATGCAAGGCAAGGACCTCCATTCAAGATTACTTTACCCAGAAAAGCTATCATTTAGAATGGAAGGGCAGATAAAGTCCTTCTCAGATAAGGTCATGTTAAAGGAGTTCAACATTACTAAACCCTTACTGTATGAAATGTTAAAGGGACTCATCTAAGGGAAAGAAGATAAAAAACTATGAACAGTAAAATGACAACAAAGTCACAGCTATCAATAACCGAACCTTAAAAAAACAAAAACAAACTAAGCAAACAACTAGAACCGTAACAGACTCACAGAAATGGAGGTCACGTAGAGAGTTATCAGTGGGGAGTGGAAGCAGGCATATGGGGCAAAAATTACAGGGAATAAGAAACATACATATTATGTATGAAATAGGCAAGGGGAGGTTAAGAATAGTACAGGAAATGGAGAAGCCAAATAATTTATATGTATGACCCCTTGGACATGAACTAAGGGGGTGGGAATGCAGGTAGGAAGGAGGCATGCAAGGCAGAGGGGAATAAGAGGGGGAATGGGACAACTGTAATAGTATAATCAATAAAATGTATTTTAAAAGATAAGAAAAAAGTGCAGAAACAGAGGTACTGAGAAGTAACTTGCCCAAGGCAAGTGAAGCTGAGAAATCACTCATGCAGACTCTAGAGTCTGTGATCACAAACAGTTTACTCTTCCCAGGTGGATTAAGGGATGGTTGTAAATCATATGCTAGGACTGAACAAAATCCACATAATTTCTGCTTGAAATGGTACCTATACATTAGCAGAAATTCAAGGGGTGTGATATTTCCATTATTACCTCCCTGAAATATGAGATTGGAGACCAAGATGTCTTGCCTTTAACCCATAAAGAAAGCCACACCTTTTATATCAGAAGTCAACAAATAATTTTTCTCTTTATTTTAAGAATGAAAATAAATAAATATGGACTGCTTAGGGCTGTTACAAAGCAAGACTGAACCAATTTTTATTGTTTTTGATACTCCTAATTTTTTTTGTTTATAAAGTTTCTTTTATTTCTTCTTTTTTCACATCTAACTTACTTTTATTTATTTATTTATTATTTTTTAAAGATTTTATTTATTTATCTTTAGGGAGGAAGGGGAGTAGGAGAGAAGGAGAGAAATATCAATGTACGGTTGCCTCTCGTGAGTCCCCTGCTGGGAACTGACCTTCAACCCAGGCATGTGCCCTGACTGGGAATCGAACCACGGTCATGTGGTTCGCAGGCCCTCACTCAATCCACTGAGCTACACCAGCCAGGGCTGTGATACTCCTAATTTTTTTTACTCTCCCACCTGGGCAATGCCACCTCTTCCCCACTTGCCTTACCAGGTATATAAGATGCCTTTCGCCGGCCCTACCCATCTCACAGAAAAGGATTGGAAACATTCCCATTATGAAATAAATGATGAAAAACAGCCTAAAAACAGCCTGAAGTGTGATCCCTTTGGAGGAGAATTTGCATTTCAGCAAAGATCAAAACATAGGTAAAGGAATAATAACCTAATGGTGGACACTCAACTGGTTAAGGGAGAGGGGTGAGAAAACAGTAAAAAGCTAAATTTGCTAAGTATATACCCTCAGCTTTAGATTGCAAAGTGTATTTTGGGGAAAGAGAATGGGCCACAGAGAAAGTGTGCCTGCCATGACCTTTCATGACTAACTAGAGCAAAGTCTCAAATTCCCTGATTCCCCAGAGATGGATTACTTTCAGGCCTGCCATAACTATTGAACACTCCAGGGTCATTTCCTTCAGCTTCTAGAGTTTTATTTTTTTCAATGAAAGGTCATCTTCAGCAATCCATAACCTATTACTCTTAACCAATTAGATTTGTTACTATTACTCTTAACCAACTGTATTTTTATTTTCAATGAAAAGATATTTAAAATATATTTAAAAGAGAAGTTTAATACTCTTATTATTTTTAAATCTATCAGTTGTAATTCAGAGACCAAACCTGATAATGCACAGGCTAGGAAATGAGGGGAACAAATCCTTTCTATTAAGGAGATAAATTTATCCTGGAATTGCAATATTTTGAGTTTCCACAGTGGCTATTTTTCCAGGTCCTTAGAGCAAGAATTATTTTCATACTGAAGAAAATAAGCAATGGAAAAATAAGAAGGAATTTGCTTAGAGATATCAAGAAGAGTCCAAAATTTCTAGTTAATGTTTTTTTGGGAAGAGTTAGTTTCCCAAAAAGTGAACTGGAACTAATTTGAAGAGAAGTTCTTTTTAAAGCCTGCTCATGTATTCTGTTTTTAAAATTACACTTTATTGATTATGCTATTAGAGTTGTTCCAATTTCCCCCCTTTGCCTCCCTACACCGAGCACCCCCATTCCCTCAAGCAATCCCCCATCATTGTTCATGTCCATGGGTCATTCCCATAAGATCTTTGGCAACTCCATTTCCTATATTGTACTTTACATCCCCATGGCTATTCTGTAACTACCTATTTGTACTTCCTAATCCTCTCACCTCTTTACCCATTCCCAATACCCTGCCTCCCATCTGGCAACCATCAAAACTCTCTCCATATCAGTTGACTTCTCAAAACAAATCTTACAGGTGAGAAAGGGCTGGAAAGAAGTATTCCAAGTCATGAAAGACAAGGACCTACATTCAAAATTGTGCTATCCAGCAAAGCTTTCATTTAGAATGGAAGGGAAGATAAAGTGCTTCCCAGACAAGGTCAAGTTAAAGGAGTTCATCATCACCAAGCCCCTATTATATGAAATGTTAAAAGGACTTATCTAAGAAATAGAAGATCAAAAACTATGAACAGTAAAAATACAAGAAACTGACAACTATTAACAACTGAAACGAAAAAAACAAAAACTAAGCAAACAACTACAACAGGAAAAGAATCACAGAGATGGAGATCACATGGAGGGTTATCAGTGTGGAGGGGGAGGGGGAGAATGGGGAAAAGTGTACAGGATATAAGACACATAATAGGTTGGCAAAAATAGACAGGGGGAGGTTAAAATAGGATAGGAAATGTAGATACCAAAGAATTTATATGTACAACCTATGGACATGGACTGTGTATTGGGGGGGAATGGTGGAGGATGAGGGGATGGAGCAGGGAGGAGAGGGATAAAGGAGAGAAAAAAACTGGGACAACTGTAATAACATAATCAATAAAATATACTTAAAAAACTCTCTCCATGTCTGTGATTCTGCCTCTGTTCTTGTTTGCTTAGTTTGTTTCAGAATTTTATTTGTTTTTAGAGAGGGGAAGAGAGGGAGAGGAACATCAATGTGTGGTTGTGTCTCACATGCCCCCAAAGTGGGGGAACTGGCTTGCAACCCATGCATGTGCCCTGATCAAGAATTGAACTGGCTGCACTTTGATTTGCAGGCTGGCACACAATCCACTGATCCACACCAGCCAAGGCATGTTTTTAGATTCAATTGTTGATAGACATATATTTTTTGCCATTTTATTTTTCATAGTTTTGATCTTTTTCTTAAGTAAGTCCCTTTAAAATTTTGTGTAATAATGATTTGGTGATGATGAACTCCTTTAGTTTTTCTTGTCTGGGAAGTTCCTTATCTGTCATTCAATTCTAAATAATAGTTTTGCTGGATAAACAATCTGGACTATAGATCCCTATCTTCATGACTCTGAGTACTTCTTGCCAATCCCTTCTAGCCTGCAAAATTTCTGTTGAGAAATCAGCTGATAGTCTTATGAGAACTCCCCTGTAGGTAACTAACTGGTCTTTTCCTTACTGCATTTAAGATTCTCTCTTTATTTTTAACCTTTGGCATTTTTGATGTGTGACTTGGAGTGGGCCTCTTTGCATCCAACTTGTTTGAGACTCTCTGTGCTTTTTGGAATTGCATGTCTATTTTCTTCACAGAATTAGGGACATTTTCTTCCATTATTTTTTTCAAATAGATTTCCAATTTCTTGCATTTTCTCTTCTCCATCTGGCACCCCTATGATGTAAATGTTGGACCTCTTGAAGATGTCCCAGAGGCTGCTTACGCTATCCTCATCTTGCATTCTTTTTTCTTGTTGTGCTGATTGGTTGTTTTTTCTTCTTTTTTTGTTCCAAATCATTGTTTTAATTATTGGCTTCACCTACTCTACTGTTATTTCTCTGTAAATTGTTCTTTATTTCAATTAGTGTATCCTTTGTTTCTGACTGGATCTTTTTTATGCTGCTGAGGTCCTCACTAATTTCCTTGAGCATCCTTATAACCAGTGTTTTGAACTCTACATCTGATAGAATGTTTATTTCCATTTTGTTTAGGTCTTTCTCTGAAATTTTGATCTGTCCTTTCATTTGGGCTATATTTCTTTTTCTCCTCATTGTGGCAGCCTCCCTGTGTTTGTTTTTATGTATTAGGTGGAACTGCTATGACTCCCTGTCTTAGGAGCATGACCTAATGTAGTAGGTGCCCTGTAGGGTCCAGTGTCACAGCCTCCCCTATCATCCAAACTGGGTACTTGAAGTGAGCCCTTCATGTGGGCTGAGTACACTGTCCTCTTGTAATTGAGCCTTGATTGCTACTGGCAGGTCAATGGGAGGAATTTACCCAGGCCAGTCAGCTGCAATAACTGGCTGTGACCACTGACCATCAACTTCCTCCCTCTGTGGAGGATCAGCAGTGCAGCAGCAGGATAGTGGTGCTCTGAAATGGTCTGTGTCTGTCCATGGGGTAGGCTCTGGGTTTTCAGGGTGGTGCAGGCCAAGGTCATTCACCACCTTTGTTCTGCCAGGGGGCCACCTGGCATGAGCTATAAAGCAATCTGAGATGGCTGCTACTTGTACTTGGCTTGGAGATTCCAAGGTGAAGCCAAGCTGTGAATGTGGGCTCACTGCTGCTACTGCTAGGCTTGGGGCTACTTAATAAGAGGTACATGAGCTGGGGTTCACTGAGGCTGGCTGTTGCTTGTTTGATAGAATTTAGTAAATTATGAAGCATGAACTAATACCAGCCATTCATATGGAAAAGACTTAGTTAACAATTTGGGTGGGCACATAAGTTGGGTTGGCCAGAGTCTCTGGGGATTTCCGGGGCATATCAAACTGTTAGCCAGGTTAATGGAGTCTCAGATATGGAACCTGCTTGCCAGATCTGTAGCTCTGTGGGTGGAGGGCTTGGAAAAGGAACAATGTCCTTTGCCCTCCTTTCTCTCTGGAAGAAAATGTCCTCCGGTTCCTTCCTTGATGCCAGACACTTCAGTTCCTCCCAGTATGGCCCTGATGTCTTTTATGCTGCTACCCCAGTGCTGGAGTTCAGAGGGAGTGAGTCTGAGCAAGTCCATGTGTGGGCTCTTTAAGCTGAACTGCTTGGGACTCCAGAAGTTTCTTCCACTGACTCAATCCCTGCTGATTTTTGCAGACAGAAGTTATGGGGATTTATCTTCCTGGCACAGGAACCCTGGGCTGGGAGGCCTGGTGTGGGTTTGGGACCCCTCACTCCCAAGATACCTCTTCTGGATTTTTATCCACCACATGAGAATGTGGGACCCTCCCATTCCACATCCCTGCCTCTCCTACCAGTCTGAATGGGTGTATTTTCTTTAATTCTGTAGTAGTCAGACTTCCATTCAGTTCAATCTCTGATGATTCTTAGTGATGGTTGTTCTATATTTTAGTTGTAATTTTGATGTGGTTGTGTGAGGAGGTGAGCCATGTTTACCTATGCTGCCATCTTGACTGGCAGTTTCACGTGTCCTTTATTTGTAAGTAATTTATACCTGGGAAGCTACTGATCACTGTTCCTGTGATTCTGATTTAATTGGTCTGAAGTGGGGCCAACATTTAAAAGGTGATTCTGATATTCAGTATTTCTAGGTGCTTCTAATATTTGATTTGGGTTTAGAACAATCAACAAAGATTCTGTAACAGCAATAACTAGCTGCCAGTTACTGCAATAAATACTGACAATGAGAAGGCTACCTTTTATTAAGCACTTACATATACCCACTTTATTGATGAGGTAACTGATGTTTATAGTAGTTAATTTTCTGGTCCAGATGATATAGCTGGCAAAATTTCTGGCCCTGACCTCTCCAAACCCCAGACTTATTTATTTAACTGTCTACTTGACATCTCCATTTATATTCTCAAAGGCATCTCAACTTAGCATGGCCAAAATGTAACTCTTGATGCTCATCAAACCTCACTTATTACTCCTCCAGTGTTCTCCATCAGAGAAAATGGCATTACCATACAATTTTTCCAGTTGCTCAAGCAACTGGAGGAGTTGCTGTCATCCTCAACTTCTCCTTTTGGTCTCACACCCCACACCCTGTCAGCTTCACAATACATTAAACATCTAACCACTTCTTATCACCTTCATCCTAGTTCAAGCCAGTTATTTTTCACCTGAAACATTGTACATGTTTTTTAAGTGGTCTCCCTGCTCCTCAACTGTCACCCTTGCCTAACAAGATGGTTATGTGCAAGATCCTTTTGCACATAAACTGGATCATCCCATTCCTCAGCTCAAAGCCCTTGAAACAACTTCCTATTGAAAATAGAATAAAATCTGAAGTCCTTTCCAGGGCTTAGAAAGCCCAGCACAAAGCCTAGCACAATAGGCTATGTTTTGTCTTCACTGTCCTCATCTCTTTTTACTCTTTTTCTCTCTTACTTCACTTCAGGCACATAGACTTTATCCTCAAAGCTACCAACCACATTCCTGTCAGGACCTTTGCTCATTTTGTTACATCTGGAAGGCATTTCTCCTCACCTCACTTCACCTCATGTTTGTGTGGCCTGCTTGCTCTCTCACTTCACTCATTTATCTGGTAAAATGTCACCTCAGCAAAGAGGTCTTCCTTAAGCAGCCAGTATGAAATAGCACTCCCCCAATTTTTTTACCTGTTTGTGGTTTTTTTTTTCAAAAAATTTTAATTCTAATTTTTTTGGATCCTCTCTCAAGGACATTTTCTCATTGCTTTTAAAGAGAGAATAAGGGAAAGAGGAAAGGAGCAACACATCAATCAATGCAAGAGGGAAACATCAAATGGTTGCCTTCCACATGTACCCAGACTGGGGATACAACCCACAACTACCCAATAGGTATGTGCCCTGACATACCTATTGAACCCATGACCTTTTGGTTACAAGATGAAGCTCCAACCAACTGAGCCACACCAGCCAGGGCTGTTTTTTCCCCTACTTCACTTAATACGAACTGAAACATGTATATAATTTACATGTTTGCTTATTTTTCTCTCTCGTCTACTATAATGAACATAAGAACTTTTTTTGAGTACTTAGAACAAGATCTGTTGCATAGCATGTATTCAATAAATATTAACTGAATGGGTAAATGGAGTAGTTGAGATTTAATCCCAGATCATTTGACACCAAAGTCTATATTCTTTATCAGATTGTCATCATTTGTCTCCCCCACCCCCTTTCAAAACTTAGAGAGTGATAATTCTGAGATCGCATAGATGTGAAGTGGCAGAATTAGTACTCAAATCTAAATCTATTGGATTTCAAAACCTGCACTTTTTGTACTACTCCACACTGCCTCTCAGTGGAGAAATTGCTAATGACTACATTGACCAAAATGCCAGTAGACTGATTGAGGTATATTCTTTGATTTGAAATTTCAACATAATTTTTTAAAAAATATTTTATTTATTTATTTTTAGAGGGGAAGGGAAGGAGAGAAGGAGAGAAATATCAATGTATGGTTGCCTCTCGTGAGTCCCCTGCTGGGAACTGGCCTGCACCCAGGCATGTGCCCTGACTGGGAATTGAACTGCGATTGTGTGGTTCACAGGCCCGCGCTCAATCCACTGAGCTACACCAGCCAGGGCTCAACATGATTTTATATAGCTTTAATCTTCCTTGGTTCAACTTGGAAGCTTAATATGCTATGAGGTAAAAGGCACCAATATAGTATTCCACTAGCCTGCAACAGGGTCCTCAATCCTACAATTAGAGATCATACCTTCTGTTTGACTTGGACAAAATTTCTTAAATCTCTAAGGTGCTAATAATTACCTCTGAAATGGAAATAGAGTATTAAATGAGATGATTTATAGAAAGCACCCAGAACAGTGCTTGTCACATAGTAAGTATTCAATAAATTTTACTATGCGTCCATAGCCAATGGAAGGGTAACAACAAGTATTTAACACCTTTTTACGATTTGGCTTGTTTGAGAATTTGTGCAAGAATGCAGAAGAGAAGAAGAATCAAGACAGGTCTTAAGGAGGGCAAGCAAGATGGGGTGGCATTATGATGGCATGGGCACATGTGGGCAGGAGGAAGTGTGGTGCCAGGTTATGTTCTGTTAGTGCTATTGAGGCACAGACTAGAAAAAACCTAATTCACTAGATACTTAGCACAGAATACCTTATAAGGTTAAATGGGGCCACTAAAATGTTTAATTTCAATACACTCACATTTTGCCTTCTCCTGTGGCTCTACATTTTGAATGGTTGGGTATAGTTTTGTCTGTTACTTGTTGCTGAGTTAAGAATGTTCCAGTGTGTACTATTTCTAAAAGCACTATGGTGATTTTAAAAAGTGGCTGGCTGGGGATTTGTCTGGCAAACACACTTAGTGTGTAAGCTGCAGAAAAATTGATTTTCTGGAGTTTGCATGACCTAGCACAAACTCTGCAACATGGAAGCTCAAGCTACAGAACCTCCTGGTAGGTGGGTCACATTGGGATGACTTCACAAAATGGTTAGGTTTTGCTTAGCATAATGCTTTCCAGTTCCATCCATGCTGTCACAAAGGGTAGGAGCTCCTTTCTGCTGCATAGAATTCCATTGTGTAAATGTACTATAGTTTTTTGATCCATTCATTTACTGATGGGCAAATAAGCAAGGTGGTAAAAGACAAATACCACATGATCTCACCTTTAACAGGAACCTAAACAACAGAACAATCAAACAAGGAAAATAGAACCAAAGACATTGAAACTGAGAACAGGTTGAGAGTGTCCAGAGGGGAGAGTGGAGGGAATTTCAGGGGAAAAGGAGAAGGGTTTACAGGAACAAGTATAAAAGACACATGGACACTTCCGGCCAAGATGGAGGTGTAGGTGGAAACACTGTGCCCCCTCCCACAACTAAATTTAAGGACAGCGAAGTTTTAGATACAAAAACTGCCAAAACAGTGAAAATTGAACTGTATGGAAGTCCAACAACAATGAACCACTCAGCCAGACTGGTAAGAGGAGTGGAGTCAGCGTGGAGCCTGGTCAGGCTACAAAGATTTTTCCGTCGGACCAACCCAGGAGCGGAGGCAGAGGCAGAGGTGGTTCGTGGATACCAGGTGTGGGGAGGTGACGGGTGGACCCAGTGAGGGTGCAGGGCGGCTGGATGACTGCAGTCACACATTCCCGTGTGCAGATAAACCAAGCGAAGGAGCGAACAGTGAGACAGACCGCTCAGGCTAGGGCCTCAGTGATGGGAATTAGAGCCTGAAAGCACCAACTGGAAGGACTTTCTTGGGGTCGAGGGGCTGGGAGAGGCTCCCAGGCTCACAGAGAGTTCATTGGAGAGACCCACAGGGTCCTCGAGTGTACACAGGCCCACACACCCGGAAACCAGCACCAGAGGGGCCCAATTTGCTTGTGGGAAGCTGCAGAGCAGACAGAAATCTGAGAGAGAGTGGAGCGGAGCAAAGTGCCATTTTTTCCCCTCTCTGACCCCGCCCCGACCTGCAGTCCCTGGGTTGCTTCGCCCAGGTGAACACCTAAGGCTCCGCCCCTCATACAGAACAGGTACAAACAGACCACACATTATGACTCAAGAACAGCTCAAAGTCCCAGAGCCTATAATTCTAAGTGACCAAGAAATAACAAACCTTTCAGATGCACAGTTCAAAATACTGGTGATCAGGATGCTCACAGAACTGGTTAATTTTAGCCACAGATTAGAGGAAAATATGGAGCCTAAACTGATTAAAATGAAGGGAAATGCACAGGACACCAAAAGTGATGGAAAGGAAACTGGGACTCAAATCAAGGGAGTGGACCAGAAGGAAGAAAGAAACAACCAAACAGAAAAGAAGGAAGAATCAAGAATTCAAAAAAAATGAGGAGAGGCTCAGGAACCTCCAGGACATCTTCAAACATTCCAACATCCGAATTATAGGGGTGCCAGAAGGGGAAGAGGAACAGCCATGAGTGGAAAAGTTATTTGAACAAATAATAAAGGAGAACTTCTGCAATCTGGCAAAGGAAATAGACTTCCAGGAAATCCAGGCAGCTCAGAGAGTCCCAAAGAAGTTGGACCCAAGAAGGAACACACCAAGGCACATCATCATTACATTAGCCAAGATGAAAATGAAGGAGAGAATCCTAGAAGCAGCAAGAGATAAGGGGACAGTCACTTACAAAGGAGTGCCATCAGACTGTCAGGGGATTTCTCAAAAGAGACCTTACACCAAGAAGGAGCTGGAAAGAAATATTCCAAGTCATGAAATCCAAAGACCTACATCTAAGATTGCTCTATCCAGCAAAACTTTCATTTAGAAGGGCAGATGAAGTGCTTCTCAGATAAGGTCAAATTCAAGGAGTTCATCATCACCAAGCCCTTATTCTATGAAGTGTTAAAGGGACTTATCTAAGAAAAAGAAGGTAAAAAATATGAACAGTGAAAGGACAGCAAACTCACAGTTATTAACAACCACAACTAAAACAAAAGCAAACTAAGAGGACAGCTAGATCAGGAGCAGAACCATAGAAATGAAGATCACATGGAGGGTTAGCCACAGGGGAGTGGGAGGAGGAGAAGGGGGGAGAAGGTACAGAGAATAAGCAGCATAGATGGTAGGTAGAGAATAGATAGGGGGAGGGCAGGAATACTATGGGAAATACAGAATCTAAAGAACTTGTGACACATGGACATGAACAAAAGGGGGGAATGGTGGGGGAGCGGTGTGCAGGGTGGAGGGGAGTGAAGGGGGGAATGGGACAATTGTAATGGTATAATCAATAAAATATATTTTTTAAAAAGACACATGGACAAAAACTATGGGGGGTGGGAATGGGAGGGAGGGGAAAGGGTTAGGTGGGTGGGCTGGGATGGCAGTAAAAAACAGAAAACTGTATTTGAACAACAATTTAAAAAATAAATAAAAAGTTAAAAGAAAAGCACAATGGTTAGGTTTCACTAAGCTTCACCATTGGTGACCAAAGCACTGGTCCTCATATGCAAAATGACAGAAGAAACTGCTAATTTGCTGTTGCTTCATTTAGAGTAGTTAGATAGCCACTTAATTCGATACCCACACTGAAACAAAAATTGGCATACTTCTTTGCACCTCCATTCTTCATGCTCAGGACTTGGTCCCACACTTTCTTTATTCTGCCTTAGTTAGCATGGGCACTATAGAGAAGCCACCCAGTTACTCACAAATTTTGTAAAAGAGGTTTGGCTGTCCATGTGAATTTCTGTTTTCTTTTAGTACATTGAGCAATGGTTAATAACATAGGCCCCAAAGTTTTAAAGGCCAGGCTTTTGTACTTATAATCTGTGTGACTTTGGGGGAATCATTTAACTTCATTGAGTCTCAATTTCCTCATCTGAAAAATGAGGATGGTAATATGATCCACCTCATAGTGTTCTTGCAATGATGAAATATGAGATTGCTCATAATCAAATTAGTATTGCTCTTGACAACATAATAAACAGTTACTTAATTAGGAAATATAGTTAACTTAGAAACATAACTATGTTTCTCCCCCATTTAATAGTTGTATCAGGCACTGTGACAGAATGCTTTAGGAGATGGAGATGTGAAAGAAATAGTGCTTCTGCTCAAGAAGCAAAAAGAACTAAAGGTCAGAAGCATTACCCAATAGAACTTTCTGAAATGGTCTATATCTGTGCTATCCAATATGGTAGCTTCTAGCCACACATGTATGTTGAAGCACTTGAAATATAGGTAGTGCCACTGAAAAAGCTGAATTCTAAATTTAATCTTAATTATTTTAAATTTAAACTTTTACACGAGGCTAGTGGGTACCATATTGGGTAGTGCATGTGTACAGCTTAAGTATAGGACAAGGCAGAGAGGTACTAAAAGGCAGTAAAAGGGCACAAAGAGCTATGTGGTCTACTCGACAATGTTTTTCTTGTTTTCCCTTATGATAGAAGTGGCGCCTACATCAAATGGCAGTCCTGCCTGCACCAGTTGGAGAAGCTAATCTGTACCTCTGGAATAGGTTGCCCAGCCTGCATTTAAAGAAAGCCTTTCTAGAGAAAAGCTGTATTATTTGCTAAATTTACTGTATTTGTGTAAAAGTTGAAAATAAATGAACTCCTGGGTCTAGGTATGCCATGACAATATTGTTACTGCTTTCTGAGCACCATACTTTCCTTCAAGAGAACAGATTATTTTACAAGGAAATATTTGTGCAAAAAAAGAATATACTTCTTAAATTTCCACCTAGCCTGATGTTCTTTTTCTGGTTCTTTGAGTTGCTCTCTTAAGTTGTTTGGATCCCCTCTCTCTGATTCTCTTTTCCAAGGGAAGAATTCCAATAGAGGTGGGCAGGCAGTTAACATTCACAATTTCCCCCCGTTTCCACTCTGATAGATGGGTTGAAGAATTGAACATAATCAAAATAGAAAGTGGTAGAATCTCCAGAGATACTTTCATTTAAAAAATTACAAATAACGCTGTCAAGTCCTCATTCAAGATAATTTGCTTAGTATTTTCAAACCATATTACAGTTACATGAAGGTTACAACTGTAAATTTGCCTTTTCTGAGTCGCCAGGAGGGGGATGGGGCACACATTTCATATGAGGGTTAAGACTAGGGGAATTATGTAGGTGGAATGTTAGAGCCATTCAGCTTGTTTATACCAAAAGCCCCAAACTAAAACAAATGCTGCCAAATTGCAGATTTGCAAATATAACCCTGTTAGGAAAAGAAAAAGAAAAATAGAATTATAAATTGAAGCAAAGTCATGTCTTTTAAAGAATTGTCTAGAAAATTAGGTTGTTTTATATTAAGACCTGTGCAGTTACTATCACTATTAAACAGAAACAAAACCAAAATGACAATTCTCCAAAGAAAACCTAATCAAACCATCATTTCATTTGATTTGTTTCTGATACATACAGTCATCAATAGTGAAATGGCAGAAGAAAGCCATGTTGAATCCTAAAAGATTTAGAAGAATAAAGGGAAACTAAAGGTCCTGCTTGCGTTTCTGAACATCATGTATTTTCTAGTACCTGTGAAATTTGTTGCCTGGGGAATAATTTATTAGCAATCATTGGTTTGAAATGCATTTCCCTTAAGTCCTCATTTTTGTGTCTGCACCTTATTACCAAAGAAATAAATGAACTTAAAAAACTGGCCCTTTACATCGCAACCAAGACTGTTATTATCTGTTGCTATTCCAGAAAAGTGGAGTAGGCCAATAACACATTTTTAAAAATACATATTTTTTAAAATTTAAGATTCTCCTGTTTTCCTTTCTAATCTAACTCTTATCAACCAATGGCAGACCTTTGTCAGCTGGAATCCTTACTTCCCACTGCCTCCCACCCTCCATCCCCACCAGTGTGCCACACACAGTAGTTAACTTCACAAATTAAAGAATGCTTATGTAGACTGAAATGTTTTCCAAAGCCCATTAGTATAAGCTGTGACTAAGTGTTATCTACCTTTCTTCTTCATCAATAAATAACTTGTTTCTATTAACCCAAGATTATAGAAGTCATTTGAAATTTTAATTTCTATTAAAATGACTTTTCCTTTATGGTCCTTCATGTAAAAACTGTAGAATATTTCATTAAGAACCCTCTTTTACAGTCCTCTCTCTTTGAGGCATGGTCTGTCTACCTTTTGTCTAGAAATTGCTTGTCAGTGTCATGGGGAAAGTGGATTTCCTGCTCCTTCTCCACCTAATGGCAATCTGCATGTCTACTGATTTCTATCCAGTTTATTTATTATCCACTCGCTGAAAAGTATGTTATTAATGAGAAGCAGATAGGAGTCATGCTGTCCTCCCCAGGTTTAAATGAATCTTTAAGACAGCACAATCAAACAGATATTCAAAATAGGCCATTCATGCACCATTAAGTTTACAAATTAAACACAAAATCAAGGAATGTTGAATTTTCAAACTTTCTCATTGTTTCAGTCTTGGAAACGTGGGACAAGCTAAATACATAGCAGAGTCAGCTAAATATAAAACATAGATCCAGAAGCACTGAAAAAAAATGACCCATGTTTATAAGGGAGATTCCCAGATTAGCTACCAGGCTGAAATGCTATACCTACACTTGTATAGATTGGTTCAATCTCAGTTAGTTTCTCAACATCTCTGAATTTTATTTTCCCTGGTTTGTGCTACTTTGCCTAGATAAGAGCATGTCTTCCATTATGGAATAGATGAATTCCTAGAAAAAGAACTAAGCCATAAATTGCTTCATTTTTTAAAATCAAATTTTATTTTGCTATTTATTTATGGGCTGTTTCAAATTTATTCCTGAAAGCCTTCCTCTCTGGTTTCTCTGACAAGCAATCAATGATCTGTAAACACCAAAATACACTAGGACATCTCCGTTTTTCAGGGAAGAATATGATTCTAATGTGAGTAATTCCTATTTATTGCTTTTATCAATTATAAATTTTGTGATATATAGTTTACTCAAGGTAGGGTCCAGCTGTGTTGTGTAGCCAAAATTTTTGTAAGAAAAAAGAAGCACTGAAGATAACAAATGCCTTTAACTTGTCCTATTTAGTCTCTGAACTGGAAGAAGGACAAGCCCTGTAATTGCCTGGGAAGACATAAAAGCCAGTACAAAGCAATTCAGGTGTGAGGCTATGATACTGTGGGTACTGTACTTCATTCCCTAAGTGCCACAGGTCACTGGAAGAGGTATCCATGGTAATAGTGATATAGTAGGCAGTTAGACAGGCATGAGAAAAGTAGAAACAATAGGCCAGGTATAGAAGGTCACCAGGGCAGAAATCCCTGGGTGCCGAGCAGTGGACAATTGTAAGGTTAAACCTCACTCCTCGAAAGGGTGACCTTTCTTCCAGTAGCACATTAGTTGTCATATGGTTTAGACTGCCTGACCTTTCATATCACTGGTCATATGGTTCAGACCCTCCCCTGAATAGAAAGGCAAACAGGAGACCTTTCCTTCTCTAGCATATTGCTAGTCATCTGGTAGACCCCCTTAGAGGGGGAACAAGAAGCTAGAAAATAGCTTCATATGACTCCCATACAAGCCCTTGCATGACCACTTCCTTAAGCATTAAACCCTCAAGACAATGAGGTTCTGGCCCACATCCAATAATCTTAGAAACAAAGCCTTGGGCCTGTTGACCACAGAGACAGAATTTCGGTCAAACTAGAGATGACATCTAGGCCTCAGTTTTGTTTCAGCTCCAAGCCCAGAAAAGCAGCAAAACCAGATGAAGCAATGCCATGGCTAACATCAGGACCAGCTGCAATGACTAATGACCCCTTGCCCTGGCACTGACCAATCAGTAGAGACCAAGACCCTGAAAGGACACACATGGAAAGATGAATATTCTGAGATTCTTTTCTGAGACCTCCAGATACAAACCCTCAAGACAAAGGATTCAGCTCTCTCTCTCTCTCTCTCTCTCTCTCACTCTCACTCTATTTATGAACTCTCTTGTGCCCTAATTCTTTTCAGGTTCTATTGCTTTTGTTTTCCCATGCTTATTAGCACCTAGGGATGTTTACTTAAATTCTTCCAGGCAGGGACATTTGAAGTAAGAGTTTATACAAAGCTTCTGTAAAAGCATTAATATAGCAACCCCGACCATTCAAGACCCAGCAGGTAAGAGAAGTAAAGAGAAAGGGAGAGGGTGAAGGGCGATTTCAGCTTGTGGTCTATATTATACTTCTGTCTAATTTGTTTCCTAAGAAATTTCTCTTACCCACAGCCTTTACCTAGGTCATACTGCTTGAAAATCTCAACTAATAACCAGTGCTTTGACCTAGCCACCTGCAGTCCTCTAGTATAGGAAGTTTGAATCATGGGGTTGTTGAAGGATCTGTAAAGACATCAATACAAGATCCAAGATGATGAAGTAAGTGGAAAGTACACTAACTTTCTCCCAGGACCAATCTGGAATTACAACTAAATTGCAGAGAAATCATCCAGAATAACCACTAGCTGAAGAGAAAACTTATAACCATGGAAAGATGGAAGAAACCACTTTTACCAAAATGTGAGTGGTGGGGAGTGAAGGATAGACGAGAGAGGGCTGGCTTGGCCCTCGCAGGTAGCAGCTAAATTGCCAGAGGGATATTTCAGCAGCTGGGGGGTACTCCCTGAGATGTATGGTGTCTAAACTCCAAGCTGGACTCCCCAACGTATAGCACCAGAGCCAGAAAGAAACACAGATAACATCCAGCTGTGAAAAGCAGCAGGGTTTCTGTCTGCCAGGGAGAGATGGCTGCAGAAACAGAGAGCCTCTTAAAGGGCCAGTGCACAAAATTTCATTTGCAGGCACTTACCCGAGGCTCTGAAGAGGAAAGAAGAATGGAATAGAGATGATTTAGGGGATTCTGGGGACTAGGCTATGGGGAGAGAATTGAGGGAATAGTGACCAGGATTCCTGTGTTGAGTCATTCTTCACACTGCAGGAGCAACCCAAACCAATTAAAAAA
Source organism: Sturnira hondurensis (assembly GCF_014824575.4). Taxonomy (NCBI): domain Eukaryota; kingdom Metazoa; phylum Chordata; class Mammalia; order Chiroptera; family Phyllostomidae; genus Sturnira; species Sturnira hondurensis. The sequence goes on along the minus strand of NW_028092169.1, from coordinate 239,716 downwards.
TGGGGAAAGACCTGAGTAGACACTTTTCCAAAGAGGACATACAGGTGGACAACAGACAGATGAAAACATGCTTGATGTCACTAATCATCAGAGAAATGCAAATTAAAACCACAATGAGATATCACTTCATGCCAGTCGGAATGACTATTGTCAATACATCAACAAAAAACAAGTGCTGGTGAGGATGTGGAAAAAGGGGAATCTCTAGCTTCATGCCTGCAATCTTCACATAGGATTAAGAGAAAAAAGTAAATCCAAACTGTGAAAGCAGAAATTCTCTCATCTGTTGTATAATCAAAAGTTCCTCAAAGAGAGGCTCTAAGTCATCTATGTTAGAGTCACTTGGGATGCTAGTTTAGAAATGAAAATTAATGAAACCTATGGAATCAAATCTTGGGGGGAAGCCTGAGACCCGATAATCTGTGTATTAAAATAGCTTCCCAAATGATTTTATATGCAACCAGTGTTAGAAAACACTGGTCTGGTACAATTATTCATCAGATTATTGAGTCACCTATTCAACATTCCTGACAAGTGGCCACTATCCTATTCTTGAATACCTGGAAAAAATGAACAGCTCACACTCTGTGGAGAGAGCCCATTCCATTTTTGAATTGGTCTATTGGAATGTTCTTTTTCACAATGAGCACAATCTCTATTCCTGTAATACCCACTCTGATTTTTGTTCTGTGTTTTAGGCCCCACAGAACAAGTACAATTTAAGTATTAGAAGACAGTCCTAATATATTCTACTGCTGCATATTTTCTTCAGACTAAATAGTCTCAATTTTTGTGATGTGGGATACAATTTTGCAAAAAATTGTAGACCAGAAGTTTGGGCAATCACAAATAGGAACGTTTTTAGAAAAGATAAAAAATAACTATGGGAAGCCATGGTTGTCCTTTTCACAGTGTCCTTCAAGTACCTGTTCCTCATCATTTTTTAACTTTTAATGGATGTATATTTCATGAATTTATCCAAGTCTCCTTGAATTTATTTATATTTCTCCTCAATCACTGACCACACTACTTTCACCCTTCTTGTTTGTACAGTTGGATGAAACCTCAGGTCAAGAAAATAAAGCAAAAGTGTTCTTCAGGATCTGGTCAGTAGGGGCAGATCCTGAAGAACATTCCCTGCTGCTTTCATAAACAATAAACTTCAATTATTTGCTAATCACAATTACCCACCCAAATTGTGGTGTGTGTGAACATGCGTGCATGTGTATGTTTGTAGGTCTCTTTGGAGAGAAGGAACAGGATAAAAATATTTGGAAGTCAAACTTGAAAATTCTTCACTTAGGGGCTTGAATATGATTCTCTTCATGATTATGCCATTAATGCTACCACATCCAAGAAAAGGACTGTTTATTTTGACTAAAATAATGTCTAATATAGTGAAGTTGTGCTTAGATATGACAGTTTGGTTATGAAATCTTTCATTTGGTATTATTTGTCAAACCATAGATGGAGTTTGCTTTTCATCACTGGTTGCTCAAATTCATTTTAAAAAGCAAAGTATTATTTGGAGGGCCCCTTTTTAATGAACCTCATATTCACATGCAAAATTTGAATTATGAAATTAGAAATAAGACAGTGCTCAGGGCAACTTGGTTTCAAGCAATGATTTCCAATTTGCACTTGGAAGTCTACATATTGACTTATACTGTTATACTCCTGGTTCAAAGTAATAATTGTTTTGGAAATTGTATATATATATATATATATATATATATATATATATATATACACACACACACACACACACACACACTGTGTAGTATAGACAGGAATTTAGATCTATTTTCTAATGACTTTATTCATTTATTTTTAGAGAGAAGGGAAGGGACATCAATATGTGGCTGTCCCTCATGTGCCCCCCCCTACTGGGGACCAGGCTCGCAACCCAGGCATGTTCCCTGACTGGGAATTGAACTGGCAACCCTTTGGTTAGCAGGCCAGAGCTCAATCCAATGATCTACACCAGCCAGGGCAGGACTTTAGTTCTTTTTCAATATGTACATACATACACACATCTTCTCCTCAAATTCAGTCATGTATCAAGATGAAACTTTGTGATATTAACTAAAGTTCTATCTCCAGTACCAGTTACCCAGTGACACTCTTCTTACTGGGACAGAGGCATCTATCGCCTGAGAGAAGATTAGGGTTTTTTGAGCATGAATGAGAAAGAAACAACAGAAAATGTTTTCGTATTTTGTTTAAAAATAGACTTTCAAAAATTATAGTCTAACACTACAACAACATAACTTATATTGTATAGTCTAACAACATAAACACAACATTGCCTTATGATCTAGCAACTGCGCTCTTAAGTATATACCAAAAGGAATTGAGAGCAAAAATTCAAATAGATGTTTGTATGCCGATGTTCATTACAGCATTATTTATAATAGCCAAAAGGTATAAAAACCCAAGAACCCACTAAAAGATGAATGAATAAACTTCATATACACAATGATTTATTAATTCAGCCATAAAAAGGAGGTCTGACATATGCTACAACATGAATGAACTCTGAAGACACTGTGATAAGTGAAACCAGACACAAACAGAGAAATACTGTATGATTCCATTGAGATTCATAGAGATAAACAGTATAGCAGTGGTTAACATGGCCAGTGGGGAGGGGCAAAAATGAGAAGTTATTGATTAATGGTTATGGAGTTTTTGTTTCAGGTGATGAAAATATTATGCAAATAAAGAGTGGCAGAGTTGCACAACACTGTGACTATAATTAACGCTGCTGTATCACTTACATAAAAGGGTTAAAATGGCAAATTTTGTTATATCAATTTTATTATAATTTATTTTTATTGTATTTTTTCCTTTACCAATTTATCTACCTTATACCCCATCACAATCACTACTTGGTTGTCCATGTCCATGAGTCCTTTTTTTTTTGCTTGATCTCTCTATCTCTTACCCCCTCTTCCATAGCTGTTAGGCTGCTATCTATGAGTCTATTTCTATTTTGCTTGTTAGTTCAGTTTATACATTAGTTTCCATGTATGAGTGAAATCATATGGTATTTGTCTTTCTCTTACTAGCTTGTTTCACTTAGCATGATGTTCTCCAAATCCACCCATACTGTTGCAAAGGGTAAACTTTTCTTCTTTTTTTAAATATATATTTTATTGATTATGACATTACAGTTGTCCCATTTCCTCCCTTCATTCCCCTCCACCCTGCACACTCCTCCCCCACCATTCCCCCCTTTAGTTTATGTCCATGTGTCACAATTTCTTTAGATTCTATACTTCCCATGCTATTCTTGCCCTCCCCACTGTCTATTTTCTACCTACCATCTATGCTACTTATTCTCTGTAACTTCTCCCCCCTTCTTCTCCTCCCACTCCCCTGTTGCTAACCCTCCATGTGATCTCCATTCCTATGGTTCTATGATCTAGCTGTCCTCTTAGTTTCCTTTTTTAAAAAAAATATTTTATTGATTATACCATTACAGTTGTTCTATTCCCCCCCTTCATTCCTCTCCACCTGCACATTTCCTCCCCCACCATTCTCCCCCCCCTTAGTTTATAACCACGTGTCTCAAGTTCTTTAGATTCTATATTTCCCCCACTATTCTCACCCTCCCCACTACCTATTTTCTACCTACCATCTATGCTATTTTCTGTACCTTCTCCCCCCTTCTCCCCCTCCCACTCCCCTGTTGCTAACCCTCCATGTGTTCTTCATTTCTATGGTTCCACTCCTGATCTAGCTGTCCTCTTGGTTTGCTTTTGTTTTAGGTGTGGTTGTTAATAACTGTGTGTTTGCTGTCCTTTCACTGTTCATATTTTTCATCTTCTTTTTCTTATATAAGTCCCTTTAGCATTTCATATAATAAGGGCTTGGTGATGATGAACTCCTTGAACTTGACCTTATCTGAGAAGCACTTTATCTGTCCTTCCATTCTAAATGAAAGTTTTGCTGGATAAAGCAATCTTGGCTGTAGGTCTTTGGATTTCATGACTTGGAATACTTCTTTCCAGCCCCTTCTTGCCTGTAAGGTCTCTTTTGAGAAATCCGCTGACAGTCTGATGGGTACTCCTTTGTAGGTGACTGTCCCCTTATCTCTTGCTGCTTCTAGGATTCTCTCCTTCATTTTAGTCTTGGCTAATGTAATTATGATGTGCCTTGGTGTGTTCCTTCTTGGGTCCAACTTCTTTGGGACTCTCTGAGCTTCCTGGATTTCCTGGAAGTCTATTTCCTTTGCCAGACTGGGGAAGTTCTCCTTTATTATTTGTTCAAATAAGTTTTCCACTCGTGGCTGTTTCGTTCCCCCTTCTGGTACCCCTAGAATCCGGATGTTGGAACGTTTAAAGATGTCCTGGAGGTTCCTAAGCCTCTCCTCATTTTTTTGAATTCTCATTTCTTCATTCCTTTCTGGTTGGATGTTTTGTTCTTCCTTCTGGTCCATTCCATTGATTTGAGTCCCAGTTTCCTTTCCATCACTATTGGTTTCCTGGACATCTCCCTTCATTTCAATTAGTTTAGCCTTCATATGTTCCTCTAATTTGTGACTATAATCCACCAGTTCTGTGAGCATCCTGATAAACAGTGTCTTGAACTGTCCTTCTGAGAGGCTGGCAATTTCTCAGTTGCTTAGAGTTATCGGCTCTGGGACTTTGAGTTCTTCTTGCGCCATCTTTTGTGCTGTTCATGCCTGTTATGTATCAGGATCGGAGCCCTAGGTGTTCACCAGAGCAGGGCAACTCAGTCGCTGGGTTGTGATGCTGTAAGTGGGGGCGGGGTCAAGGAGGAGCAATGGTGTCTCGTCTGCCGCCTCCTGCCGCAGCCCTCACAGGTGCGGCAGCTGCCACCGTCACTGTCACTGGGGCCTACGCATTTTGTCCTACTGCACGGGAGTGTGCCACCGCTGTCAGCCCTTGCCCTCTGGGGTCTGCGTGGTCCATCTCACTCTGTGCAAATGTGGGACCTCGGTCAGTCTGCCCCACACCCTGACTGGGTCCGGGCCACTTGTGCGCCTAGGTCTGGGGATCTTTCCTGCCCCAACCCTGCTCCGCTGCTGGTTCCGCCCCTCTTACTGTCCCGGTTGAACAGTTAGTTGTTGTCGGAGTTCTGTATAATTCAATTTTCTGTTCTTTGGCTGTGTCTTTGTTCCCCAAACCTTTGTTGTATTCAAACTTGGTTGTGGGATAAGGCACAGTGTTTCCACCTATGCCTCCATCTTGGCGGAAGTCCTCTTAGTTTGCTTTTGTTTTAGGCGTGGTTGCTAATAACTGTGGGTTTGCTGTCCTTTCACTGTTCATATTTTTTATCTTCTTTTCCTTAGATAGGTCCCTTTAACATTTCATATAATAAGGTCTTAATGATAATGAACCCCTTGAAGTTGACCTTATCCAAGAAGCTCTTTATCTGCCCTACCATTCTAAATGAAAGTTTTGCTGGATAGAGCAATCTTGGATGTAAGTCTTTGCCTTTCATGATGTGGAATACTTCTTTCCAGCCCCTTCTTGCCTGGAAGGTCTCTTTTGAGAAATCCACTGACAGTCTGATGGGAACTCCTTTGTAGGTGACTGTCCCCTTATCTCTTGCTGCTTCTAGGATTCTCTCCTTCATTTTCATCTTGGCTAATGTAATGATGATGTGCCTTGGTGTGTTCCTTCTTGGGTCTAACTTCTTTGGGACTCACTGAGCTTTCTGGATTTCCTGGAAGTGTATTTCCTTTGCCAGATTGGGGAAGTTCTCCTTCATTATTTGTTCAAATAAGTTTTTCACTTGTTGCTGTTCCTCTTCCCCTTCTGGTACCCCTATAATTTGGATGTTGGAACATTTAAAGATGTCCTGGAGGTTCTTAAGGCTCTCCTCATTTTTTGAATTCTTGTTTCTTCATTCTTTTCTGTTTGGTCATTATTTTCTTCCTTCTGGTCCACTCCATTGATTTGAGTCCCCGTTTCCTTCCCATGACTATTGGTTCCCTGTGCATTTCCCTTCATTCCACTTAGTTTACCCTTCCTTTGTTCATGTAATTTTTGACTAAAATCAACCAGTTCTGTGAGCATCCTGATCACCAGTGTTTTGAACTGTGCATCTGCTAGGTTGGCTATCTCTTGGTCGCTTAGAAGTATTGGCTCTGGAGTTTTGAGCTGTTCTTCTTCTTGAGCCATAATGTTTTGGTCTGTTTGTGCTTGTTGTATATGAGGGGAGGAGCCTTAGGTGTTCACCAGGGCAGGGCAACCTAGGTTGCTGGGTTGTGATGCTGTATGTGGGGGTGGGTTCAGACAGGGGCAATGGCATTTGTTCTATACTCTCTCAGATTTTGGTCCTCTCTGCTGCTTCCTGCAAGCAAATCGGGCTCTTCTGGTGCTGGTTGAGGTGTGTGGGCTTGTGCACTCTCCAGGACCCTGTGGGTCTCTCCTCTGGACTCTCTGTGAGCCTGAGAGCCTCTACCAGCACCTCGACCCCCCAAAGTTTTTCCAATTGGTGCTTTTAGGCTTTATTTCCTGGCGCTGGGGCCCTGGGTTGTGTGGTCTGTCTCACTGTCCATTTTTTCACCTGGTTTATCTGCCCACGAATGTGTGACCATGGTCAGCCAGCTGCCTTATGCCCTCACTGGGTCTGCTTGTGGCCACCCCATGCCTGGGGTCTGCCAACTGCCACCTGCATGCCTGGGTCAGTTCGGCCGCTCTTTCCTGCACCCCTCTCCACCAGCCGCTGACTCCTCCCCTCTTACCCATCTGGATGAATGGTTTGTTGTTGTCAGACTTCCATCCAGTTTTCTGTCTGTTTCGGTTGTGTTTCTGTTACTAAATCTTTGTTGTCTTTAAACTTGGTTGTGTGAGGAGGCACAGTGTTTCTACCTATGCCTCCATCTTGACCGGAAGTCTAAACTTTTCTCTTTTTTATGTCCAAGTAGTATCCCATTGTGTAAATGTCCCATAGTTGTTTTATCCACTCATCAATGGATGGACACTTGGGCTTCTTCCATTTCATGTCAGTTTTAAACAAAGCTGCAGTGAACAGAAGGCTGCTTATGTTCCAATTGGCGTTTCGTGTTTCTTGAGATAAATTCCCAGAAGTGGAAACACTGGGTCATAAAGCAGTTCTATTTTTAATTTTTGAGGTATCTCCATACTGCTTTGCACAGTGGCTGCACCAGTCTGCATTCCCAGCAGCAGTGCAAAAAGGTTCCCCTTTCTCCACAACCTCTCCAACACTTGTTGTTTGTTGATTTATTGATGATAGCCAATCTGGCAGGTGTGAGGTGGTATATCCTTGTGGCTTTAATTTGCATTTCCCTTATGATTAGTGATATTGAGCATATTTTCATATGTCTGTTGGCCATCTATATGTCCTCTTTGAAGAAATGTGTATTCAGATCCTTTACCCATTTTTAAATTGGATTGCTTGTTTTTTTTTTGTTTTTGGGGTCTTTTTGGTGTTGAGTTTTATGAATTTTCTGTAAATTTTGGGTATTAACCCCTTATCAGGTATATCAGGAAATGTGTTCTCCCATTCAGTGGGTTGCCTTTTATTTTGTTGATGGTTTCCTTTGCTGTGCAAAACTTTGTGGTTTGGTGTAGTCCCCTTTGTTTAGTTTTTCTTTTATTTCCCTTGCCTGAGGAGATGTATCAGATCAATATTGCTACAAGGAATGTTCAAGATTTTACTGCCTATTTTTTCTAGGATATTTATGGTTTTGGATGTAACATTTAGGTCTTTAATCCATTTTGAATTTATTCCTGTATGTGCTGTGAGAAGGTGATCTAGTTTCATTTTTTTCATGTACTTGTCCAATTATTCAAACACCATTTGTTGGATAAATTATTTTTAGCTCATTGTATGTGCTTGCTTCCTCTGTTGATATTAATGAATTATAAAGGTGTCGGTTTATTTCTGGGGTCTCTGCTCTCTTCCTTTGATCTATGTGTCTGTTTTTATGCCAGTATGATGCTGTTTTTAGTACTGTGGCCTTATAGTATAGTTTGATATCAGGTAGCCTGATTCCTCCAACTAGGGTTTTCTTTCTTAAGATCACTGTTGGTATTCAGGGCCTTTTATGGTTCCATACAACTATGAAATATTTGTTCTAGTTCTTTGAAATACATCATGGAATCTTGGTAGTTATGTTGAATCTATAGATTGCTTTGGGTAGCATGGACATTTTAATGGTGTTAATTCTTTCTATCCCTTAACATGGAATGTTATTCCACTTATTTGTATCTTCTTCAGTTTCTTTCTTCAGTGTCTTATACTTATCTGAGTACAAGTCTTTTACTTTCTTGGTTAGATTTATACCTAGGCATTTTATTCTTATGAGGTCATTGTGAATAGGATTGCTTTCTTAATTTACCTTTCTGATTGTGCATTATTGGCACATAAAATGCAACTGATTTCTAGATATTAGTTTTGTATCCTGATACTTTGCTGAATTTTTTATTCAGTTCTAGTAATTTCTTGGTGGAATCTTGTGGGTCTCTAGGCACAGTGTTTTGTCACCTGCAAATAAAAACAGTTTAACTACTTCCTTTGCAATTTGAATGCCTTTCATTTCTTCTTCTTGTCTGATCACTGTGGATAGGACATCCAGTACACTGTTGAATAAGGGAGGTGAAAGCAGACATCCATGTCCTGTTCCTGATCTTAATGGGAATGTTTTACATTTTTGCTCATTGAGTATGATGCTGGCAGTGGGTTTGTCATATATGGCTTTTATTATGTTTAAGTAAGTTCCTTCTATTTCCAAAGTGGTGAGAGTTTTTTAAATTAAAAAGTGGGTGCTTTTCTGATTGCTGTGGCTAGGACTTCCAGTACTATGTTGAATAGTAGTGGTGAAAGCAGACATCCTTATCTTGTTCCTGATCTTAGTGGAAAAGCTCTAAGTTTTTGCCCATTGAGTTTGATGTTGGCTCTAGGTCTCTCATATATGGCTCTTATTATGTCAAGGAACACTTCCTCTATTTCTACTTTGCTAAGTGTTTTTTTTTTTTTTTTAGCATAAATGGCTGCTGTACCTTATCAAATGCTTTTTCCACATCTATTGATAGAATCATGTTATTTTTGTCTTTTGTTTATGTGGTGTATTATGTTTATTGATTTGCAAATATTGTACTATCCTTACATACCGGGAGTGAATCCCACTTGATCATGTTGTATGATCTTTTTAACGTATTGCTGGATGCAGTTTGCCAGTATTTCGTTGAGGATTTTAGCATCTATGTTCATCAGCAATATTGGCCTGAAGTTTTCTTTCTTTTTTATGTCTTTATCTGGTTTTGGGATCAGGATGATGCTGGCTTCATAAAAAAGAGTTTGGGAGTTTTCCATCTTCTTGAATTTTTTGGAATAATCTGTGGAGGATGGGGGTTAGCTCTCCCTTAAATGCTTTGTAAAATTCTCCCGTGAAACCATCTGGTCCAGGGTTTTTGTCTGTCGGAAGCTTTTTGATTACTGTTTCAATTTCATCAGCTGTTATTGGTCTGTTCAGGCTTTCTGCTTCTTCACTGAGTTTTGGAAGATTATATTTTTCTAGAAATTTGTCCATTTTACCTAGGTTTTCTAACTTCTTGGCATACAGTTCTTCATAGTAATTTCTTATAATCCTTTGTATTTCTTTAGTGTCAATTGTTATTTCTCCTTTTCCATTTCTGATTTTATTTATTTGGGTCCTCTGTTCTTTTTTCATGATGAATCTATTAAAGGCTTTCCAATCTTGTGCATATTATCAAAGAACCAGCTCTTGGATTCCTTTATCTTTTCTATCCTTTTTTAAGACTCCATTTCATTTATTTCTGCTCTGATCATTATTATTTTTTCTTCTTTCTATTCACTTTGGGCTTTGCTTATTGTCCTTTTTCAAGTTCCTTTAGGTGTAAGGTCAAATAATTTATGTGAGCTTTTTCTTCTTTCTTGAGATAGGCCTGTAATGCTATGAATTTCCCACTCATTTCCCACTACCAAAAGGTAATGCTTTCCCAGTGTCCTACAGATTTTGGGTTGTTATGTCTTCAATTTCATTTGTTTCAAGATTACTTTTGATTTCTTCCTTGATCTCTTTGTTGACCCATTCATTGTTTAAAAACGTGTTATTTACCTTCCATGTCTTTGTGTATTTTCAGTGTTCTTCTTGTGATTGATTTCTAGTTTAACACCATTGTGGTCTCAGAAGAGGCTGGATATGACTTCAATCTTCTTAAAATTATTGAGACATGTTTTGTGTTAACATGTGGTCTATCCTAGAAAATCTTCCATGTGCGCTTGAAAAGTATGTATATTCTGCTGCTTTGTCTGAAGATATCAAGAACGTCCATTTGATCTAATGTGTTGTTTAAGGGCACTATCTTCTAGTTTATCTTCTGCTTAATAGATCTATCCATTGAAGTAAATGGGGTATTAAAATCCCCTACTATGACTGTATTTCTGTCAGTCTCTCCCTTTATGTCCATCAAGATTTGCTTTACATATTTAGGTGCTCCTATGCTGGGTTTGTGAATAGTTACTAGGATTATATCCTCTTGTTGGATTTTTCCCTTTATCTTTATGTAGTGTCCTTCTTTGTCTCTTACTATAGCCTTGGTTTTAAGGTATATTTCATTGGATATAAGTTTTACTTCCCCAGCTTTTTTCCTTCTTTCCATTTGCATGATATATTATTTTCCATTCATTTACTTTCATTCTTAGTATATATTTAGTTCTGAGGTGGGTCTCTTAGAGACTCTCCCTCCACACACACACACACACACACACACACACACACATTTTGTTTTCTTGTCCATTTGGCTATCATATGTCTTTTGATTGGCACATTTAAATGATTTATAGTTAAAGTGATTATCGATAGATACATACTTATTGCCATTTTATTTTTAACTGTTTTTCCCCCTGTTTTTTCTTTTTCTTAAAGCAAGCCCTTTAATATTTATTGAAATACTGGTTTGGTGTTAACAACTCCTTTAGCTTTTTCTTATCTGAGAAGCTCTTTACTTCTTCAATTTTAAATTGTTGGGCTACCTGTTGGGTAAAGTAGCCTTAGTTGTAGCTCATACTTTTCATCACCTTGAATAATTCACACCATTTCCTTCTAGCTTGAAATGTTTTGATGGAAAATCATTTGACAATCTAATGAGAGGTCCCTAGTAGGTAACTAACCACTTTTATCTTGCAACCTTTAAGATTTTTTCCTTGTCTTTAAGCTTTGTCAGTGTAATTATGATGTGTCTTGGTGTGGGCCTCTTTGGGGTCACCTTGTTTGTGACTCCCTGTAATTCCTGGACTTGTTTGTCTTTTTCCTTCACCAGGTTCTGGAAGCTTTTGGTTATTATTTCTTCAGATATGTTCTTGATCCCTCACTCATTCTCTTCTCCTTCTGGTATTACCATGATGTGGATATTGTTATGCTTCATGTTGTCCCAAGGTTTGTTAAACTCTCTTCATTTTTAGAATTCTTTTTCCTTTTTGTTGCTCTGCTTGGGTGCTTTCTTCTACCTTATCTTCAAATCACTTATTGGATCCTCTGCTTCATCTAACCTACTGTTTATCCCTTCTGGTGTATTATTTATTCAGATATTACACTCTTTATTTCTGACTGGTCCCTTTTTATGGTTTCTACATCTTTTTCCATGCTGTTCAGTATCCTTAAAATCATTACCCTCAACTGTATATCTGATAAATTGCTTGCATCCTTTTCATTTATTTCTTCTTATGGACGATTCTCTTGTTCTTTCAGTTGGAGTTTGTTCCATTGCTTACCCATTCTGACTGCCTCTTTGTGTTTGTTTCTATGTACTAGGGTCATCTGCAAAGAACATGATGCAGATATATGACAGATGCTGCCTGTGACTGGCCCTGGAAACCTATTTGGAGCCATCAGCGATCTGTACCTTGTGGCTCCCTCTGCTGGGCCTGTGCAGAAAGAACAAAGCTGCACCTCAGGTCTTAGGGGAAGTGTCAGGGATCCCAGAGGTCCCCCTTAGCCTGCAGGCTTTCTGTTAGGCTTGATCACTGAAGTAGCCTCTAGTTGTACTCCTCAGCATCCCAGCTTGAGCTGCACAGAAAGGCAGGAAAGGGATTCCTGTGGATAGGCTATTGCTTCACTCCAGGTGGATGCTGTATGGACAAGAGTTCTCTGCCTAAATAAAGATATGTGTTGCAGTATAGGGGGATGACTCAGCACAAGGATCCTCATGGCTGACTCTTCATTTGTCTCTCCAGAGCCACAAATCCCAGATTTTCCTTATGCAGCTCTAGTCTACTCTGCCCTCCCTCTGCTACAACCCAGGATAAGTGGCTATAATAAAAATTTTGTGTGTGGGACCTTTAACAGGCTCTCTGTATCTCTAGCCATCTTTCCCTGGTGGACTGAAACCACTCTGGTTTTCATAGCTGGATGTTATTTGGGGTCCTTTCCCAGTTCTTGTGATCTAGTCTGAGGAGGCCAGATTGGGGTTTATTCCCTATACTTCTCAGGGGAAATGCTATAGCCACTGAAATATCTCTCCAGAACTTCAGCTGCTACCCATGGGATCCCAGCCAGCCTTCTTGCACCTTCTCTGCACTTCCTACCAGTCATATTGTGGTGAAGTGCTTTCTTCTGTATGTCTTTGGTTATAAGGCTTCTCACCAGTTGGTGTTCAGTTGGTTATTCAGGAGGGTTTTTCTATAATGTATTTATTTTTTAAAATATTTATTTATTTATTTTTAGAGAGAGGAGGAGGTGGGAAGTAGAGAGGGAGAGAAACATTGATGTGAGAAAGGAGCATCGACTGGTTGTTTTTGGCACACACCCCTGATTGAGGACCAAACCTGCAACCCAGGCATGTGCCTGACTGGGGGATGAACCAGTGACCTTTTAATTTGTGGAAAAATACTTAACCAACTTAGCCATACTTGTCAGGATAATTTTTCTATAATTTAGTTTTAATTCCATCTTGATCCTGGGAGGAGGTGAGTGCAGCTTCCACCTACTCTGCCACTGTCTTATATCTCTCTATTTATTTTAATTTAATTTAATTAATTTATTTTTAAATATTTTATTTATTTATCTTTAGAGGGGAAGGGAAGGAGAGAGGAAGGAAACATCAATGTATGGTTGCTTCTTGTGCATCCCTTGCAGGGAACTGGCCCCTGCCAGAAACTGGCCTGCAACCCAAGCATGTGCCCTGACTGGGAATTAAACCATGATCATCTGGTTCACAGGCCTGCGCTCAATCCACTGAGCTACACCAGCCAGGGCTCTTAATTTTATTTTTTAAAGTATATTTCATTGATTATGCTATTGTAGTTGTACCATATTTTCTCCCCTTTATTCCCCTCCACCCCCCTCCGACCAGCATTCCCCACCCCCAACCCTTAGTTTATGTCCATGGGTCATATATATAAGTTCTTTGGCTTGTCTATTTCCTATACTATTCTTAACCTCCCCCTGTCTATTTTTGTACCTAACAATTATGCTTCTTATTCCCTGTACCTTTTCCCCCATTCTCCGGACTTCCCCTCATCACTTCCCCTCTCCACTGATAACCATCTCTGCGATCTCCATTTCTGTGATTCTGTTCTTGTTCCAGTTGTTTGCTTAGTTTGCCTTTGTTTTTTAGATTTGGTTGTTGATAGTTGTAAGTTTGCTGTCATTTTACTGTTCATAGTTTTGATCTACTTTTCCTTCGATAAGTCCTTTTAACACTTCATATACTAAGGGCTTGGTGATGATGAGCTCCTTTAACTTGACCTTATATGGGAAGCACTTTATCTACCCTTCCACTCTAAATGCTAGCTTTGCTGGAGAGAGTAATCTTGGATGTAGGTCCTTGACTTTTCATGACTTGGAATATCTTTCCAGCCCATTCTTGGTTGTAAGGTGTTTTGTTATTGTTGTTGTTGTTTTAGAAATCAGCTGATAGTCTTATGGGCACTCCTTTTATCTTGCTGCTTTTAAGATTTTCTCCTTATCTTTTTAAAAAAGATTTTATTTATTTATCTTTAGAAGGGAAGGAGAAAGGGAGAGAAATATCAATGTATGGTTGCTTCTCATGTGTCTCCTGCTGGGAACTGGCCCCTGCTGGGAACTGGCCTGCAACCCAGGCATGTGCCCTGACTTGGAATCGAACCGAGATTCTCTGTTTTGCAGGCCTGCGCTCAATCCACTGAGCTAGATCCAGCCAGGGCTAGATTCTCTCCTTATCTTTAATTTTGGCTAATGTAATTATGATGTGCCTTGGTGTGTTCCTCCTTGGGACCACCTTCTCTGGGGCTCTCTGGACTTCCTGGAAGTCCTGGAAGTCTATTTCCTTTGCCAGATTGGGGAAATTCTCCTTCATTACTTGTTCAAATAAGTTTTCAATTCTTGCTCTTCCTCTTCTCTTTCTGGCACCCCTATGATTCAGATGTTGGAGTGTTTAAAATTGTCCCAGAGGTTCCTAAGCCTCTCCTCATTTTTTTTTGAATTTCTGTTTCTTCATTTTGTTTGGGTTAAATGTTTATTTGTTCCTTCTGCTGCAAATCATTGAGTCCTGGTTTCCTTCCCTTCACTGTTGGTTCCCTTTATATTTTCCTTTCACTTTGCATAGCCTTCATTTCTTCCTTCATTTTGTGACCAAACACAATAATTTCTGTTAGCATCCTGATTACTAATATCTTGAACTCTGCACCTGATAGGTTGGCTATCTCCTCATTGCTAGTTCTATTTTTGGAGTTTTGATCTGTTCTTACCTTTGGGCCATATTTCTTTGTCTCTGTGCACCTGTTACATTGTATGGGGAGGAGTCTTAGGTATTTGCCAGGGTGGGGCAACCCATTTTGCTGCGTTGTGGAGCTGTACATGGGGGAGGGGTCAGAGAGGGTACAATGACACTTACTGAGCTCTCAGCTGGCCTTCAGTAACTTCCTCCACTGCCCACAAGCAAATTGGGCCCTTCTGGTGCTGATTCCCATGTGGACAGGTTTGTGTACATTTGGGGACCCTGTGGGCCTCTCCAGTGAACTCTCCTGTGAGGCTGGGAGTTTATTCTGCCACTGCAACCGACATAGGTTTTTACAGCCAGAGATTTTGAGGGTTTATATCCCCATGCTGGAACCCTGGGTTGCATGGTTGGTCTACTCCCCAGTTGTTTCGTCTGGTTTATCTGCATGGAAATGTGGGACTGCCAGCTCTGCTAGCTGCCACCTTGCCATGAGTCCCCTCCTCCCCAGCTTCCCATCTTTGCCTCTCCTACCAGTCTGGATGAATGTTTGTTCTTTAACTCCTTAGTTGTTGTACTCTCATACAGTTAAATTTTTGGCATTTCTGGTTATTTTTTGTTTTTATATTTGTTGCTGTCCTTTTTTTGGTTGTGTGAGAAGGCAAAGTGTATCTACCTATACCTCTATCTTAACCAGAAGTTGGACTTCTCTATTTTATTATAATTTTAAAATTAAATGATGTATACTAAACTCATTGAATTGTACACTTTAAATGAGTGAATTTTATGTGAGTTTTGTCTTGATAAAGTGTTTTTAAAAATTAATGAAAAGACAACATTAACTTGAAAGCCAAGTTTTAAATTAGTAAAACCAGGCTTCTAGAGAAAAAAGGAAGTTTTGAGTTTAAAATTCTAAATTAAATAAGGGAAATATGGAGTTTATGACATACTCAATAAATTGGAAAGTAGGTAAAAAGCCACACCAACCACCCTGGAGGCCAGATAAGAGCCAAGAAGGAGAGGAGTAAAGGAGGAGTCAGACAGGTCCCCTGCTCTCCAAGTGGGGGAGGGATGATGAGATTCCTAGATGCTTGCTGATACCAGAGCAGAAGAAATGATGTCTCACTTCCCAGAGTGTGTAGCACAGGGATGATGAACTAACAGTAGCCCACATTTAGCTTAGTGCTGGTGTGATAGAATAGCAGTGAGTTCTTGAGAAGGCAGGAGCTGAAAGAAGTCTGAGTGTCCTCAGACTGATGGGAGGAGAGAAACTGACTCTTCCAATAGTCCTATAATGGCATAGTGGAGAGAGGGAGAGAAAGAGAGAAAGACAGATAATAGGAGAATAAATGTGTCAGAATAAGTACAGTCAGGACTGCAGAGAATGTAGAGGTCTTGTGATTTGGATGAGGGGATACTGCAGCAAAAATTGCTGAGGATTTTGATGGTTACATTTCAGATTGCTAACTTGGAGGGGAAAGACTACTTGACATCTGAACAGTAGATGTCTGGAAGTGATCGTGATGATCTGGGGTTAGATGTCTGCCCCTGATGTCATGATATCACGCAAAACCCCTAGAACTTGGAAAAATGTAATGAAAAAATTACTAAGAAATCATGAAACTTGCCTGAATTTATCTGATGCATCTTTTCTGCCATGTGGCAAAAATGGAGTGTCAGTTATAAGAATATAAAGAAAGTTATGTTTTTGCAAAATGCAGTTAGTCACCTTGAAAATATAGCTCTATTATAAAGCCATCTTGTAAGGAAACAGAAATAAGACACGGTAAAAGTATAAATCATTAGAAGTCTCTGGACTTTGAAAATTTTCTAAGGATTTACCTTAAGACTTCTTATTTTTTCACTTGGAAATTTTTTCTAATCAGTCCCAATATAACTTTTCAGCCCTTGGCACTACAGTTTAGAAATTATCCTTGAATCATTTAAAGAATGTAGAACTTACAGATTTCACTAATTATCACTAAGAGGAATGTAGGTCAAAAATTTGAGAGTCATTCCTGGCTCTTCCTTTTTGCTCACAAATGTTATCTGAACTATCAGCAAATTCTGTGACTCTACTTCCAAAATATATCCTAAATCTGACCACTTTACACAATCTTCGTCATTATAACTCTAATTGTATTTAATAACAGGGAAAAGAAGGGGAAGGGACAAGCAAAGGAACAGAAAGAGAGGACTCACAGGCACGAACCATTAATGAGGGGATTAACTGTGGGAGTGGGGGGCACAGGGTATGGGTGAGCAATGTGGGAAAAGGCAGGACAACTGTAACTGAACAACAATAAAACTTTAAAAAAACAAAGAAAAAAAAGAATTCCATTCTTCAGCCACACTGGTCTTCTTCCTATTTCTTAAATATGTCATGATTGTTCCTACGCCAGGACATTTGTACTTGTTATTCCTTTTGTATGGAATTCTTCCTTCCAATTTTCACATGGCTGTCTCTTGTCATTCAGGTCTCTAATAAAATGTTACTTCCTTAAAAGGCTTTCCCTCCCAAACTTCCAGTTAAAACAGTGCTCTCTAACTCTGTCACTCTCTATCATAATACTCTATAGTAACTTATTGGTACCTAAAATAATTTTATACATGTACTTGTTTACATGCTTATTGTTTGCCTCCCAACAGAATGCAAGCCCCTTGAAGGTAGGGATTGTTATGTTTTCCCTATTGTACCTTTGGTTCCTAACTTGGTATGTTGGACATGAATATTTACTTACTAATTACAATGTAGAATATGAATCTGACCACAGGACATCATCACCTAGTAGTCTTTAAAAAATTTTGTATCAAGATTTTGTTTGTGTGAATTGCCTTTTCCTTTCAAAAGTGGAGTGCAACCAAGCATTCCAGCTGATTGAATGTTCTTATTAGTTTAGTTTTAGTAGGTTGAAATTTTACTTGATCCCATGGTCAAGTTTTTAGACTTCTGTATGGTGATGAAGGACAATTGTAAATAATTAACTTGCTCAGGTTTGTCAGGTGAGCACAAGGAATGTCTAATTGAACAGATGGGCCCCATTCCTGTAACTGGAAGGCTATTAAGTGATTTGACTTTGTCAGATAAGAAAAGAAGTGAGATCCTGAGATGAATTCCTCTAGGGAAGAGAATTTCAGAATTCTCACAAAGAACTGGGAGGCCTGTTAATTACCTTGGTGCTATCTGAGAGAGTTGGCAGCCTCAAAGAAAATAAAGACTTAACCCCCCTTAGGCTTTCTGAACTGTGAAATGCTCTCATAAGCAAGTAGGTTATCTGGGAGAATTAAAGGAGATGGGCTAATGAAATCCATATGGTTGGTTAGTTTGGGCAGATGGCCTGCATGCCACCTTGGAAGAACCACAAGTTTCCAGGTGGCCTTCAAGGGCAGCTCTAAGTTGTGCATGTTGAAGCTTTTGAATCCACAGGCCACAAAAAATGGCTAAAGATGGATTGACTAGGCCCTGGCTGGTGTAGCTCAGTGGATTGAGCGCGGGCCTGTGAACCAGAAGATCGCAGTTTGATTCCCCGTCAGGGCACATGCCTGGGTTGCAGGCCAGTTTCCAGCAGGGGATGCACCAAAAGCAACCATACATTGATATTTCTCTCCTTCTCTCCTTCCCTTCCCTTCTAAAGATAAATAAATAAAATTTTTAAAAAAGATTACTTTTAAAAAAATGGATTGACTAGGACATGACATCACTAGTAATATTGCATAATAGAAGTAGAAATAGAATCAGAAGGATAAAACAGGATTTAAGTGAGTTTCCTTTCTCCTCCAAAGCCAGAAAAGAAAACCCACCTCTCTTTCACTGAGCCAGCAGAGACAATTTTATTTATTTTATTTTTTAGTAGTACCCCTTCCTCACATCTCCACAGAGCCTTGTCTGAACAGTCTTTTTTTCCTTAATTTTTTTTTTTATTCTTGACTTCTGGCCAAGATGGAGGCATAGGTGGAAATATTGTGTTTCCTTGCACAACCAAAATTAAGGACAACAAAGATTTAGAAACAAAAACACAACCAGAACAGACAGAAGATTGAACTGTACAGAGGTCAGACAACCATTCAACCAGACAGGGAAGAGGGGCAGAGTCCGCGGCTAGAGGAGAGAGATCGTGCAGGAAAAGGCAGTGGCTGCCAGACCCAGGAGCACAGGTGGCACGGGGCTAGCAGACCCCAGGCACGGGGAGGAAATGAACAGAGCATGCAAGGCAGTTGGCTGACTGCAGTCACAGATTCATGCACAGATAAACTAGGCAAAAACAGGCAGTGAGAGACTGCACAACCCAGGGCACCAGAGAATAGAAATAAAGCCTAAAAGCACTGATTGAAAAGGTGCTGGGAGACACTCCCAGCCTCACAGGAGAGTTCCTTGGAGAGGCCCACAGGGTCCTAGAATGTACACAAGCCTGCCCACCTAAGAATCAGCATCAGAAGGGCTCAATTTGCTTGTGGGAAGCAGAAGAGGGGACCGAAATCCAAGAGAGATCGAAACAAACACCATTGTTCCCTCTCAGACCCCTCCCCCACATACAGCATCACAACCCTGCAACCGCAGTACCCCGCCCTGGTGAACACCTAAAACTCAGCCACTCTTATGTAACAGGCATGACCTGACCAAAAATGGCTCAAACAGAAGAACAAATCAAAGCCCCAGAGCCAATATTTTAAGTGACCAAGAGATAGCTAATCTATCAGATGCACAGTTCAAAGAACTGGTGATCAGGAGGCTCACAGAACTGATTGAGTTTGGTCACAAATTAGATGAAAAAATGAAGGCTACACTAAGCGAAATGAAGGAAAATTCACAGAGAACCAATAGTGATGGGAAGGAAACTGGGACTCAGATCAACAGAGTGAACCAGAAGGAAGAAAGAAACAACCAAGCAGAAAAGAATGAAGAAATAAGAATTCAAAAAATGAGGAGAGGCTTAGGAACCTCCGGGAGATCTTTAAACATTCCAACATCTGAATTATAGGGGTACTAGAAGAGGGAAAGAAATAGCCACGAGTGGAAAACATATTTGAACAAATAATAAAGGAGAACTTCCCTAGTCTGGCAAAGGAAATAGACTTCCAGGAAATCCAGGAAGCTCAGAGAGTCCCAAAGAAGTTGGACTCAAGAAGGAACACACCAAGGCACATCATAATTACATTAGCCAAGATTAAAACGAAGGAGAGAATCCTAGAAGCAGCAAGAGATAAGGGGACAGTCACCTACAAAGGAGTTCCCATCAGACTGCCAGTGGATTTCTCAAAAGAGACCTTCCAGGCAAGAAGGGGCTGGGAAGAAGTATTCCAAGTCATGAAATCTAAAGACCTACATTCAAGATTGCTCTATCCAGCAAAGCTTTCATTTAGAATGGAAAGGTAGATAAAGCGCTTCTTGGATAAGGTCAAGTTCAAGGTGTTCATCATCACCAAGCCCTTATTATATGAAATGTTAAAGGGACTTATCTAAGAAAAAGAAGAGAAAAAATATAAACAGTGAAAGGATAGCAAGCTCACAGTTATTAACAACCACACCTAAAACAAAAGCAAACTAAGCAGACTCCTAAAACAGGAGTAGAGCCATAGAAATGGAGATCACATGGAAGGTTAGCAAAAGGGGAGTGGGGGGAGGAAAGATGGGGAGAACATGAAGACAATACGTAGCATAGATGGTGGGGAGAAAATAGACAGGGGGAGGGCAAGAGTAGTGTGGGAAATGTAGAAGCTAAAGAAGTTATGACACATGGACATGAACTAAAGGGGGGGATGTGGGTTGGAGGGGGTGTGCAGGTTGGAGGGGAATAAAAAGGGGAAAATGGGAAAAATGTAATGGCATAATCAATAAAATATATTTAAAATTTTTAAAGATTTTATTTATTTATTTTTAGACTGAGGGGAAGGATGGGAAAAAGAGATTGAGAGAAACATCAATGTGTGGTTGGCTCTCACATGCACCCTACTGGGGACCTGGCTTGCAACTTATGTATGTGCCCTGATTGGGAATTGAACCGAGTAGCCCTTGGTTCACAGGCTGGCATTCAATCCACTGAGCCACACCAGTGGCATTAGAGAGAGAGGGTATTATGCTAACTGAAGTAAGTCAGTTGGGGAAAGAAAAATATATGTTTCACTTATATGTTGAATGTAAAGAATGAAATAAGTGAACAAAAAAATAGAAACAGACTCATTGATGCAGAGAACAAACTCATTTGCCATAGGGGAGAGGGGTTGAGAAGCTGGGTGAAAAAGGTGAAGATACTGAGAAATACAAATTGGTAGTTAAAAATAGTTATGGGAATAAAAAGTACAGCATAGGGAATATAATCAATAACATTGTAGTAACTATGGATAGTGCTAGATGGGTACTTGAAATATTGGGGGATCACTTTGTAATGTATACGATTGTCTAACCACTCTGCTGTACCCTTGATATGATGTTGAATGGCAACTGTAATTGAAAAATAAAATTAAAAAAAGAAGGACAAATTGGTAGTTATAAAATATTAGTGGGGATGTAAAGTACAGCATAGGGAACAGGGTCAATAATATTGTAATTATCATTTATGGTGGCGCATGGGCACTAGAGTTACTGGGGGTAATCACTTAACAAGTTATATAAATGTCTAATCACTACTTTGTAAAGATGAAACTAATATAATATTGTATGTAAACTATAATTTAAAAATAAATAAAAACAAACAATATTAATGTCAAATGTAATTGTATTAGGTACTGGGGTCTTCAGAAGATAGGTCATAACAGTAGAGTAATCATAAATTGGATTAGTGTATTGATAAAAGAGACCCACAGCGCTCCCTAACCACTTCTGCCATGTGAGATCCTAGGTAGGAATCAGCGATCTGCAACCTTGAAGAGGGTTTTCACTAGAACCAAAACATGCTGGCACCTTGAACTTGGACTTTCAGCCTCCAAAACTGTGAGAGATAAATTTCTGTTGTTAATAAGTCACCAAGTTTGTGGTAGTTTTTTCAACTTCATTGAGGCATAATTGAAAATAAAATTTCAAGATATTTAAAGAAAAAGAAAGAATGCTGTCAGCTGATATCTTGAAACACATTTTATCACATTATATTTTTGGTTTACTAAGAATCTGTGTCAAAAATGGATATTGAGTTTTTAATTAATGCTTCATTGAAATCTATGGAGAAAACTATGCCTTTTTCTCTTTTGGTCTACTGTATAAAGATTGCATTAATCTTATGGAACTACAAAAAAGAAACTATAATCATCCATGGATAATAGAGGTCTGCTGTGTTTGTGGCATTCATAGTTTTATTGATATCTTCACTTCCTTTGACTTCTTATCTTGGATCCTTTTGAGGCTTTCAGAGCATGGAAAAATATCATTTAAAAGTATGTATAAGTTTCCTTTTCTAAATGGGAATAGAGGGAAGAATGGGACCATTCTTCAACATAATAAACGCCATATATGAAAGACCTACAGCCAACATCATACTCAATGGGCAAAAAATAAAATCTTTTCCACTAAGGTAAGGAACAAGACAAGGTTGTCCACTTTCACCACTTCTATTCAATATAGCATTGGAAGTTCTAGCCACAGGGATCAGACAAGAAAAGGAAATAAAAGGCATCCAAATCGGAAAGGAGGAAACAAAACTGGCATTGTTTGCAGATGACATGACAGTGTACATGGAAAATCCTATAGCCTCTACCAAAAAACTGCTCGAACAAATAAATGAATTTGGCAAAACAGCAGGATACAAAGTCAATATCCAGAAATCAAAGGCATTTTTGTATACTAACAATGAAACAGCAGAAGCAGAAATCAAGAAAAAAATCCCATTTGATATAGCAAAAACAAAAATAAAATATCTGAGAATAAACCTAACCAAGGAGGTAAAAGACCTGTATGCAGAAAACTACACAACACTGAAGAAAGAAATCAAGGAAGACACAAACAAATGGAAACATATACCGTGTTCATGGATTGGAAGAATTAACATCATCCAAATGTCCATACTACCCAAAGCAATTTACAGATTCAATGCAATACATATTAAAGTACCAATTGCCGATTTCACAGACATAAAACAAGCACTTCGAAAATTTATATGGAACCATAAACGACCCTGAATAGCAGCTGCAATTTTGAGAAAGAAGAACAAAGTAGGAGGGATCATAATACCTGATATCAAACTGTATTACAAGGCCACTGTAATCGAAACAGCCTGGTATTGGCATAAAAGCAGGCACATAGACCAATGGAATAGAACAGAGAGCCCAGAAATAAACCCAAATCTCTACAGTCAATTAATATTTGACAAAGGGGGTAGTAACATAAAATGGACTAAAGATAGCCTCTTCAACAAATGGTGTTGGGAGAACTGGACAGCTGCATGCAAAAAAAATGAAACTCAAGCACCAACTTACACCATACACCAAAATTAATTCAAGGTGGATAAAAGACTTAAATATAAGTCATGACACCATTAAAGCCCTAGAGGAGAGCATTGGCAGGAAAATCTCAGATATTCCATGCAGCAAGATTCTTACTGATATGTCCCCTAGAGCAAGGGACATAAAGGAGAGAATAAACAAATGGGATCTCATCAAAATTAAAAGCTTCTGCATGGCTAAGGAAAACAGTATCAAGATAAAAAGAGAAGCAACAGTTTTGGAAAACATATTTGCCAATGATACCTCAGGCAAAGGTTTAATCTCCAAAATATACAAAGAACTCACTCAACTCCACTCAAAGAAGAGGAGCAACCCAATTAAAAAAATGGGCAAAGGACTTGAACAGATACTTCTCCAAGGACGACATATAGAAGATCCAGAGACACATGAAAAGATGCTCGATATCGCTAGCTATCAGAGAGATGCAAATTAAAATCACAATGAGATACCACTTTACACCAGTCAGAATGGCTATCATAAACAAAGAAACAAACAACAAGTGCTGGAGAGGTTGTGGGGAAAAGGGGACCCTAGTTCACTGTTGGTGGGATTGCAGACTGGTACAACCATTATGGAAAACAGTATGGAATTTTCTAAGAAAACTAAAAATGAACGTGCCTTTTGACCCAGCAATTCCACTCTTAGGAGTATATCCTAAGAACCCTGAAGCACCAATCCAAAAGAACCTATGCACCCTGATGTTCATAGAAGCACAATTTACAATAGCCAAGAGTTTGAAGCAACCTAGATGCCCATCAGTCAATGACTGGATCAAAAACTATGGTACATTTACACAATGGAATTCTATGCTGCAGAAAGGAGGAAGGAGCTCTTACCCTCTGCAACATCATGGATGGAACTGGAAACCATTATGCTGAGCGAAATAAGGCAGGCGGTGAAAGACAAATACCATATGATATCACCGTTAACAGGAATCTAAGCAACAAAACAAATAAGCAAGCAAAATAGGACCAAAGACGGTCAAATATTGAACAGGCTGACAGGGTCCAGAGGGGAGAGGAGAGAGAATCACAGGGGGAAAGGTGATGGACTCACATGAACAAGTATAAAGGACACATGGACAATAACTAAGGTGGGGGGCGGAAATGGGAGGGAGGTGGGGAGCACTGGTGGGGGGCAGGGCAGGGAATATAAAACAGAAAACTGTACTTGAACAAGAATTAAATAAAAAAAGTTTCCTTTTCTAATTGATCCATTAGGGGAATAAAAACGAAAATTAACTAGGTGATGATACAGAATCCTTAACATCTGCTGCACTAGAGGCTTGATTCATGTGTAACATCCCATGTTTCTGTGAATATTCACACTAGAGAGGAACTGAGATGGATGGGACAGATGCCCCAGTCTTGACTCAGAGCATCAGTCTGGGTTTGGAGTTCTAGCTCTTTCCCACTGAGCTGAGTGAGGATGATGTCATCTTGCTTCAGGTGTTTCCTCTCTGAAGGAGGTGTAATAATTCCTTTTCTTGTGGTATTGCAGGATTGTTGTGTGAATTGCATATGGTAATGTATGTGAATAGGCATTGAAAATTAACAGCCCACTATATTGTAAGCTCTTAGAGGGTAGAGACCATTTCTTTTTTTTAAATTTTAATTTTTATTTAATTCTTGTTCAAGTACAGTTTTCTGTTTTCTGTTTTCCTCATCACCAAGCTGACCTTCCTGTTGGAGTTATGGAGTATCTTTAACCCTACTGCTCTTCACCATGGATCAGACTATAGATTAGCACATGCTGGGAAGTAGCTTTGTAGAAATAAACACTGTCAGCTGTCTGGATGAATTATCATCTAGTTCTCTGAAATTTCTATGTTAAAAATTATGAAAGTATAGTTGGCATACAGTAGCGTATAGTTTCAGGTGTACAGCATAGCAATTCAACATTTTCATATCTTATCATGTGACCACCACTCTAAGTCTAGTAACCATCTGTCACTATGCCAATATTGAAGTCAATTTATACCCCAAATAACCTCCAAATATGGTGAAAAAAACTGTCTAGGTATTTTCATGTGAATTGGTGAAAAATAGAAATTTAATTTTGTTTATAGAGATGGATCCTCAGTGCTTAGTCTAGAGCATTGCACATAGAGCATACCCAAGGAAAGAGTTATGGAAAGAGTGACAAATAATGAATAAAAAATGTCTCAGGCATTTTCATTAGCATGCCTTTGTTGTTACATTTTCTCCTTTCTCTTGGAAACAGACATTAGATGTGTTGTCAGTTCTGTGCATAGTTGTCAGGTCAACTTCACTCTTTTGAAATGTGTTTTTTCCACCCAGCTTAAGACTTGCCTAAAAGGAAGACCTATGGAACAACAGATCACTGGGAGCTGAGAGATGGGAAAGGCCAATAGCTGTCTGAATATATCTTTCCCTCTTCCAGAGGCCTGTTTGGTGAGGCCTCAGCATCCCTCACCTTGTGCCTGCCTTTCCACCTCCAGGTTTGACCTATAAGGTCCATGATAATGTAGTATATACTACAGAAACTAAGGAGTTTTTCTTGATAATGTAGCATCAAAACATCAATGTCAACATTAAGGAAAACAATTTTTCCCTTTTGATATTGCCAAATAGTATGTCTCTGATCTACCATTCCTTGGTGTCAACTTGTCTCTTATCATTGCTAGTATGTGTTCCCTACCTAGTAGATAGTTTGAATGTGTTTTCAAACAATTTGGTCACATCACATATGTCTTCAGATCAATTAAATTTGTTTGCAGTTGTCTAGGTATATTGTTTGTCAAGATCTCAAATTTATCATAGTGTTTGGTGACAAATTTTGTAATAAATCTTTTACAGTTTGACCTGTTTACTACAGATAGGGGATTGGTTAAAGGGTAGGGGAGGTCTGTTGTGTACTAGTTCAGTTGTAATAAAGCTTAAAGATCATGTCATATACTCAGCATAAGTGCACTTGTCAGGAGATTTTTCTACTTTTCCCATATTATTCAAAAGCCCTATAATAGATAACCAATGAATGTTGAAATATGGACTCCAAATGAAAATGCTTGTGTGTGTATGTAAGAGAGATTGTAAATGTGTAAACAGAATCTGAATACTATTAGTAGGTACTGCTTCCCAAGTCACTTTGGGAGGGCTCTTCTTTTTTCTGTATGCATTTTAAAAATTAAAAATTAAAATAACCAATGACAACAGTAACAGTTAAAGTCTAGTGTTGAGACAAAAACATTTTTCATGAGTAATTCACCTGTGCTTCATGGGGCTGACAATGATGCAACTCTAAAGACAGGACATTCCCCTTAATGGTCTCCAGATAAAGTTAAATTATCCTGTCCTGCCTAGGGCACTATAGCTCCACTCTTCTCTTTTTATGTTTATCTTCTTAAAGGGGTTTAAATTAGTATTAAACATTTTATTTTATTTTTATTTTTATGTATATATGTATCTATGTATTTATTTATTTATTTTAAACAATTCATTAAAAAAACAGCCTCCTTTTATCCTCTGAACTATCTTCAGTGAGGATAAGTATCTGGGAAAAAAATGAAGCATCGTAGTTGGCTTTTAATATTTCTAGGGTTCTGAAGGCAGAGAGAATTTAGGAATGCGTTTTATCCCAGTGCTACTATTTAACATGAATCTGCATCAGGTTAAGTGTTCAAAACCTAGTGGAGAATAATCATTTTAGTGCAGGTTTGCAAATCATTGTGGCATTTCTCTGGGCAATGACAATAAAGCTGTCTACTTGTTTTTTAGCCTGGAGTGTCTCCATCTCTGGTTGGGACATTTAGTTTTGGAGCTGCTGTCTAAGGAAACCGGTTTTCAAGTCAAGAGGGTTGCTGGTAATATTTCAGATGTCTCTTTCAGCTGCATGCATTTTTCTCACTCCCTGCCTGCCTTTCCTGAAGGAACATCCCTCTGTGCCAGTGACTTTATGTGATTTGTAAGATAACAACCAAGGATAGCTCAGAAAATAAGAGAAATAAAGGAATCATTAAAAAAATACCATGATTTAAATGGCAGGCTTACCCAGGATGAGTAAAAATGTCTGCAGGGCAATTAGGAAGGAATTTTATTTTATTTATTTCTCTCTCTTAGTGCAATAACTAGAGGGCTGGCCCCAGGCTGTTTTATGGCATTGCTATTTGGTCCCTGTGGTTTTAGTATTGAGTGAGAATGGAAAGTAATGAGCTCATGTAATGTTCATAAATGTTGCATGTGATCTTGTGTTATTCTGTAAAGTTTAGAAAGACTACCATCAGAGGTTCCCATTTTTTTCATGTGTAGAGAAGTTACTGTTCTTAAAATTGCCTTGAGATTATTGAGGGTTGAAGAGGAAGTGACAAGCTACAGTGGTTAAGTCCCTGTGAGATGATGTATTCTTGCTGGCTGTCTTCTCTAATCTACGGGGCTCAAGGAGGGTGGAGTGGAGGAGCCGAAGAAAACATATGGCTCCAAGACCAATTATTTGGGCCCCCCAGTATTATATGAATACCAACCTTATCCTTTGTTAGATTTATATAACATTTTAGTACAAGCAGACTAAAGAGTTGATTTTTCTATATTGCTCACTTTCACTCTTAGATCTTTGTGTGCTGCCCTAAAGTACTTTCCTACGGAGTCCTAATGCTGTCACCAGCAACCAATTTGGAAAAAAGAAAAAGTGGCATGCATGGCAATTAGAAAATGATTTGCACTTACCTATACCTAAAAATATTCAGCTCCTTCTGTAATCAGATTTTCAAAACAGCCCTATTTCCATACAAATTACTCATTGGCTGTAAAGCTCACTAGGAATTGATGACTATTAGAAATTGCAAACCAATTAGAATGTGGCAATAGCTTTGCTCAGAATTGAATATTGATTCAAATTGTCTCCAATAATATGATACTCTTTAATGAAACTATTGTTGAATAGATTAGTAGATCCTTTCCTGGTTTTTGAGAAAGAAAAAAATGTGTGGGGGATGAGGTCTAGGCATGGGAACAATGACTATTTGTTCACACTTTCAAGAATTTGTGCTAATAAATCTTCCCAGAGAGACTCCTTTGCCTGCAATGTGGATGAATGGCTTTTGAAAGCTTAATGGGAATTGATGCCATTTATTGATTACCATTTAAAGCACACCTTTCTAATTTCTAATCATTGTTGAAGGAAAATGCTTTCTAGTGGAACGAGTATTTCTTATCAGAGGGTCTAAGTCAGGTGTCTTGATAGCCTAAGTGGTCAATTGCTTCATATAGCAACTCGATGTGTATTGGGATGGTAAACATAGCTCTGTTGAAGTTTATACCAAGCCAGATTTCCATAGAGATTATATGCTTGCTACTCAGCAGACAGAAATTCCTAGCTTCCTGCCTTGAAATGTGTGAGTGATTTCATGGGGACAGGGGATTATTTCCAGAGAAGATTATGGGACTGCTATAGCAGTGAGGGTCAAAGCTAGGCTAGTTTCAGAGTGTCTTCATATCATTTTGATGCTTCCAATACTGGGCCTTTCTCCCTGGTTGGGGTTTATGATCTGCTCAGTCAAGAGTAGTGAGATAGGGGTATCCAGAGCCAGTGAGAATTCTCAAAGGGTTTCAGAACTAACCCTTTCTCTTTCAAGGAATGGAAACAGTTTTAGTCAATTGCTGTAATTCCAAAAAAAACAAAACCCAAAAACACTCCTCTTGGTTTCCCATGAAATCATTGGTCCACTCTCATAATAATACATGTAGAAATATATTTCTTGCTGACTTCTTAAAACAAGCTGGTTTAAAACCAACATCTCTCTACTCTGGATCTTTGAGGAAAAGTCAGTAATTATACTTGCCATCAAATAACTTGATTATTGGTTGGAGAGGGTGACTAAATGTTTCCTCTTTACCTACTACACAAGTGGCTTCGGGATCATTACTACAACTGGTTACAGTGGTTACAGTAGCAGGCAGTGGTAATGTGTAGAATAGGTTCATTTTCTATTTGACCACTATATATTCCTGGTTTGGGCAACTGAAAAAAAAACCATTTGAGTTCTTAAACACTCCACTCATAGCCTTTCTTATAGACCAGTTGCTGCAGAACAAAGATCTTGATTGTTTATATAAAGGTGGTTAGTCCATCATGATATTCTTTTATAATTTTCTGCCTCTATCTCCTTTCATCTTTCTTCTTGACAGTATTCATGTAGCTTTAGTAACTTTTGCTAGGAGTTAGCCTATAGGGGGGTTGGAGGGGGGAATAAGTCTACTCATGAAATTAAAACAATTATCAGCTTCCTTGAAAATTGAATTATCAGCATGTACATGAATACTTTAAATAACTGTAATACATTTCAACAGAAACCAATGTCTAAAATAGAATATGTAATTTTATAGTCCATCAGTCTTCAGAGTCTTAGAGTCAATTACCTAACTTCTGTGAACTGCTGAGACATAAAATCACTGCTTTTGTAAAAGGTGGAAAGGAGAATAGATATTACTTAGTTCAATCCCCTCATTATTCAAGGAAGGGGATCAAAGCTGACAGAAGTTAAATGACATACTCAGGGACAAACAATCACTTTCTAATGGGGTTGGAATTCAGACCTGTAAATTCAGGCTTAGAGCTCTTGGCATGCCACTTATTATGGCATGTATAGTCTTAGGTCTGAAGGATAATAAAGTAAGTCACCAACCAGAGTGCTATATTTAAGATGCTCTGCCTTGATAACATTTCCAGTCTTTCCCATCCCTCCCTTAAAAGCACTGTTCATTTGCATTTGTAAGAAGATGATTAAATAAAAACCAGCAGGCCCAATTAAATGTAAAGAACTTACTCTGAAAAATTCTTTTGTTGATCCAGAGTCCAGTGTCCCATATGCGATTTCAGTCTGCTTAGCTAAGTCTTCAGCACTCTCTATGGGAGAAACCATCCTCTCCACAGTCAGGAAAGCAGCAAGATTGGCGGTATAGGAAGAAATTATAATCAGGGTGAAGAACCACCAAACCCCTCCAACAATGCGCCCAGAGAGTGACCTACAAAACAAAACAAATACAAATCCAGACTCAGAATGGCTGGATCCCAGTTTAAGTAGTCCTCAACTTTATTTCTGGAAAGAGAAGTGTTTTCAGTGTAGCTGATGAAGGAGGAAAGTACATGATGTCAGGGAATTAACACATCAAACAAAAGTAACATTAACAACTCATGTTATGATGGCATATGATAATGATACATGTGATGCTCTTTAGGTCTATACAGGTTTCAAAGAAGAATTTTTTTTAATTTCAGGAAACTATATATATTTTTTACCAGCTCCAGATTATATATAGTAGTTGTACTTATTGGATTCTCTTTCTGTGAGCTTTGATGGGCCACCCACACCTTTGGAAGACTGTTGCATTTCCTTGAAGGCACAGGTGGCAAACACAAGACCCATGGGCCCCCCACCTTGTTTTATCCAGCCTGGCACCTTATTTCTACCTGGCAGCAGCACCGAGCTCTTGCTTAACTGTTATGGAATAGTTACATTTATACAGTCCTAAAATTACATTCAGCCCTTTGAAGGCAACTGTGAGGCTGATGTGACCCGTGGTAAAAATGAGTTTGACACCCCTGCTTTAAAGCATGTGCTTCGCAGCTTTGCCTGCATAGCAGATTCACCTGGGATCTTTTAAAAAAATCTCATGCTCAGGCCCACTAAAGACCAGTTAACTAAAAACCTGGTAGGTAGACCCAGACATGTATATTGTTTGAAGCTCACCAAGTGATTACAATGTGCAGCCAAGGTTGAGAACCACTGATGTAAGGTGTTGCCATGGGAACAAAAGTCACAAATGTTTACATAATTGAAGAGAAATGGCTAGGTGCTGGTAAACAGTCTTCACTTTGAGTTTAATAAATTTAATAAAAACATTGCTATTTTGTGGAGCCATCCATCCATGAAGCAAGAAGCCATAAGATGATAGTTATTATTATCTTTATATAAATGGCTAGTGGGGCTCAGAACCTTAGATCCAGGGATCAAAACTCTTTCCTTTTATTAACTGAACCTTAGCATATAGGACAGGCCTCAAGTGAAGTAGGAAACTACCTGTATAACAGAATTTGAGAGGCAGTAAAAATTTTGTCTCCCCCACCCACCTCAGTAACCAACCAAGCCAAACTACCCTCACAGATCTACCATATAAATTCTTGCTATTGGGCCCTGGCTGGTATTGCTTAGTTGATTGAGTACTTGTCTGTGAAACAAAGGGTTGCCAGTTCAATTCCCAGTTAGGGCACATGCTTGGGTTGTGGGCCAGGTCCCCAGTAGGGGGCATGTGAGGGACAAGCACACATTGATGTTTCTCTCCCTCTCTTTCTCCTCTCTAAAAATAAGTAAATAAAAATCTTTAATAAAAAAAGAAATTCTTAGTATTGGGACCACCCTCTGCATTTTCTTCAGGAATATAGTAAATAATATTGTAATAACTATGCATAGATGATGTCAAAAGAGCACTAGACTTACTGGAGGATCACTTTGTAAGTTATATAAATGTATAACTGCTATGCTGTACATCTGAAACTATATAATATTGAATGTCAACTGTAATTAAAAACTAAAAAAGTACCGCTTGATCTCAACAGCACTCATTACCATATTATCTTGGATTAGTCTATCCAGTTATTAGTGAATGGGACAAAAGATGGGTAAGTTTAAATAAGGAAAAATTTTGTTCTTAAATGTAACTATGCATTGGCATTACCTGAGGTGTTCATTAAAATACAGATTTAGAATATATGAGTGCTCAAGAATCTGCAGTTTTTTAAAATTTATTTTTCAGTTACAGTTGAAATACTACATTATATGAGTTTCAGGTGTATGTGATAGTATCAAACATATACCTTGAGAAGCTATCACCATGATAATTAAGTACCCATCTGGCACCACATATAGTTATTATAATATTATTGACTATATTCCCTATATTGTACTTCACATTCCTTTGACTATTTTTGTAACTGGCAGTCTGTGCTTCTTAATCCCCTTCACCTTTCTTACCCAATCCCTCACCCCTTAAGCATCATTGGTGACTGCTGTGGTCTGCAGACTCAACTGAGATATACTATTTTTCTACATCAGTAATCCTCAACTCTGCTTACCCATCAATATTATCTGGGGAACTGGAGACAAAATAAAGAAAAACAACAAAAAGCTATGCCTACGCTCCACCCCAGACTAATTAAATCAGAATCTCTGGGGGTTTTATCTAAGCAACAGCATTGTTATAGAGCTGTGGTGCAGCCAGGATTTTGAGTCGTGAATGCTACTCAGGGAGAGGGTATGTGGGAAGTTAGGGGCAGTGTGAGGGCATTGAATGCTCAGTAATGGGTAATAACTTGTACTGAGGAAACTCCATCTCCTTCACAATGTTGCTGAAAGCTGGTTTTGTCTGCAGAAATGAAATTCTGGTTGCTAGGTTTTATAAAACATTTCTACATTATCCCTAGGATAGTTCTGCTCTGTGGCAGAACTTCATCCTGGTTAGGCTGTGCTCTCTCATGGCCAGAAAAGCTCACAGAAAAAGAACCCACTGTCATGAAGTCAAGAATAGGCTTAGTAGGAGCCTGGCACATCGCCAGGCTCTGCGAGAAGAGGGCAGTTCCGGGCTTAAAGCTAGCAAATTAAGTTCTTTGTTTGTGCTTGCATTTTCCACTTCGAAGCAAATTTAAATTTCTTTGTCCCAAGATAAGTTTTTATTAGCCTCTGGAAAATTCAGTTGTTTCAGATTTTACACTCTGATCAAATAATTTTGGGAAGTGTTTTGATAGTGTTCTTTATTGACTCTAACAAAAAGTACTTGTTTTTTTCAAGTCTGTAAGTCCTGTTGGTCCCTAGATGCCTGACACAATCCTTAATTATTTCTGAACATGATCACGTTTAGGTTTTGGGATGTGAAAATTTTCTTTGCAACAGACTTTTCTAACTAATAGTTGTTCTCTCTTAGGATTTCACCTTAGAACATCTTGCTTTTAATCAAAACAAACAAGCAAGCGAAATATAACCAGAGACACTGAAATTAAGAACAATCTGACAGTAACCAGAAGGGAGGTGGGAGGGGATAATGGGGGTATGGGTTTTCAGGAACAACTATAAAGGACCCATTGAAAAAACTAGGGGTGGGAGAAGCAAGGGGAGTAGATGGGGATGGCTGGGGTAGGGTGGGAGTGGTGGTGGCGGGGCGGTAAATGCAGACAACTGTAATCCAACAACAATAAAATAATTTTTAAAAAACAAATGAAAAAACATGTGGATGAGTCTGAGTTTGCCACTATGTAAATATCCACATAGAAATGGTGTACTAGTATTTAGCATTTCCAAATGCTAAGTTTACAGAATATTTCAATTATTAATTAGGATCTTTCAGAGTGTTTTTTTCATTGTTGCCATATACATTTTATATATTCTTGACCGATCTGATTTTGGAAATAATTTAATGTATAAAAGACTAGTGCTCCAAAGTAGCATCTGTAGTAATAGGGCAATAAAAATGGTAACAATAATTGCTAACACTTAGCATGTCCTATGTGACAGATTCTGTTCTAATTGAATCACATGTATCAACTCTCTTAATCCTCTATCTTTAGAGTTAGGTACTATTTTACAGATAAGAAAATGGAGGTTTTTTACAGATAAAGAAATTGAGGCACAGAAAGGAGAAGTAAAAAATAATCTATACTTATACAATAGGACAGAAATGCTCATATTTTTGTAGGACATAACGCTCATATTTTGTATAAGGAAGTCCAGAATGGTGTGTTAATTATAGAAGGTGCAATTTTTCTATAAGTACTGAGAAGTACAATTGCAGAAAAGCTAACATGTATGGATAATTATTGCTTGTTATCTGTTGTTCATGTGGAATGGAACTGCGAACTTCATTCTAACTTGGGGTGATGGGGACTGAGACCAAGAGGAACCTGATTTTGGAGTATTTACAGAATCATGGTTTAGTATGGAAAGGAATGTTTCTGCTGCTGAAGATACTAATAGTTTTTTATGCATGTCTACTTGAAATGTGGAGAATACAGCAATATATGGAAATTAGACTTATGCCATTCTGTTGAGACTAATGGACTATGGCTGTGTCTGTATGATCTAAAATCAAGCCTGCACATCATAATCTGGCTGTTTTGGCCACCTTAATAACTGACTTAGACAATCATATACTTGATCTGTGTGATTTAGCCGAGATTGGCTATTGACATGATTAAAAATAAACCCAAATTCAAAATAAATGGTCATTTTTGTGGCCTCTTGTCTACATGACTATTGACTTTGGCAATCACATGGTTACTATTATGCTTTATCTATGAATATGAAGAATTTTGGTAAATATCCACATAGAAATGGTGTACTAGTATTCATAAGCCTCAGCATAAAAGGAAAAAGGAGGTTTTTTAGAATCAGTGTTAAATGTACAGACTTGATTCAACATTTCCTCCTTAAGACAATAGTAGCTTTGACAAGAGTATTGGTAAACTTTCTACCACTTTCTTTTTGTGTATGGAATGGGCACCCAAATCCTTTCATTGAGAAAATGTTCAGTGGAACTCATAGGGAAGAATCTTATCTCTATAAGAAATATCACATTTCCTTTTTCTTATTAGTGAAACTAGAATAATTTAAACCCACCTTTCACATAGAGGCTATATAAAAGGTGACCTATGGGTCAGCCCCATCACATTTTTAAAAGGATCTATTAAAACAACACAAAACTTTATAGTTAAGAAGATTTGTAATTTTCCAGTATCTTTCCCTCTATTAATGCACCTTAAAATGTTTAATGCTCATTTCAAATACTTTAAAAACATTATTGAATTTATTGGGGTGACATTGGTTAATAAAATTATATAGGTTTCATGTGTACAATTCTATAATACATCATCTATATATTGTATTGTGTGCTCACTACTGCAGGTCAAGTCTCCTTCCATCACTGTTTATGTCCTCTTTATCCTCTTACCCTCTTCTATCTGTCCCCACTCCCCTTTTCCCTCTGGTATTCACCATACTGTTGTCTGTCTATGAGTGTTGTTTCTTTGCTTAACCCCTTCACCTTTTCCACCCAGCCCTACAACCAACTACTTTCCCCTCTGACAGCCGTCAGTCTGTTCTTTATGAGTCTGATTCTATTTTGCTTTCTACTTCAGTTTGTTCATTAGATTACACATTTAAGTGAAATCATATGGTACTTGTCTTTTTATGACTGGCTTATTTCACTTGGCACAATACTTTCCAAGTCCATCCATGCAAAAAGTAGGGGTTTCTTTTTTATAGATGAGTAGTATTTGATTGTGTAAATATCCTATAGTCATTTTATCCACTCATCTACTGATGGGCACTTGGGCTGCTTCCAAATCTTGGCTGTTGTAAATGATGCTGCAATGAACACAGAGGTTTGTATATTCTTTTGAATTAGTACTTCAGGTTTCTTTGAATATATTCCCAGAAGTGAAAACACTGGATCATAAGGCAGTTCCAGTTTTAATTTTTTGAGGTATCTCAATACTGCTTTCCACAGTGGCTGCACCAGTCTGCATTTCCACTCACAGTGCACTAGGGTTCCCTTTTCTCCACATCCTTGCCAGCACTTGTTGTTTGTCAATTAATTGATATAGACATTCTGACAGGTATGAAATGATAACTTATTGTGGTTTTAATTTAAATCTCTCTGATGATTAGTGATGTTGAGCATCTTTTCATATATTTATTAGTCATCTGTATGTCCTCTTAGGAGAAGTATTTATTAAAATCATTTGCCCATTTTTGAATTAGACTGTGTGGTTTTTGTTGCTGTTGATTTTTATAAGTTGTTTATAAATTTTGGATAGTAACCCCTTATCAGATGTATCATTGGCAAATATGTTCTCCCATTCAGTGGGTTGTTTTTTACATGTTGTTGATGGCTTCCTTTGCTGTTTAGTTTGATGTAGTCCCATTTGTTTATATTTTCTTTTGTTCCTTTGCCCAAGGAGGTATATCAGTAAAAATACTGCTATGAGAAATTTATTAGATTTTACTGGCTATATTTTCTTGTATGATTTTTATGGTTTTAAGTCTAACATTTAAGTCCTTAAATAATTTCGAGCTTATCCTTGTACATGGCATAAGAACATGGTCTAGTTTTATTTTTTTCTGTATGTATCTGTCCAGTTTTCCCAACACCCTTTATTGAATAGACTATCTGTACCCCATTGTATGTTTTTGCTTCCTTTGTCAAATATCAATTGACTGTAAAGGTGTGAGTTTTTTCTGGGCTCTCTATTCTATTCCATTGACCTATATATCAGTTTTTATGTCAGTACTGGGCTGTTTTGATTACTAGTATAGTAATCAAAATTTTTATAATCGACTTATAAAAATCAACAGCAACAAAAACCACACAGTCTAATTCAAAAATGGGCAAATGATTTTAATAGATACTTCTCCTAAGAGGACATACAGATGACTAATAAATATATGAAAAGACGCTCAACATCACTAATCATCAGAGAGATTTAAATTAAAACCACAATAAGTTATCATTTCATACCTGTCAGAATGTCTATATCAATTAATTGACAAACAACAAGTGCTGGCAAGGATGTGGAGAAAAGGAAACCCTAGTGCACTGTGGGAGGCTTTATATTATAGTTTGATATCAGGTAGTGTGATTCCTCCAACTTTGCTCTTTCTCAAGATTGCTGTGACTGTTCAGGGCTTTTTTGTGTGGTTTCATATCAATTTTTGGAATATTTTTTCTAGTTCTCTGAAATACATCATTAGTATCTTGATTGAAATTGCTTTGAATCTATAGAATGCTTTGGTTATTATGGCCATTTTAATGATGTAAGTTTTTTCTCCTGCAAAAAGGTTTATTTTTTTCCATTTTGGCCATGCCATGGGAGAAGGCTCCATGGTGGTTACAGTGATGCTTAATGGTTTCAGAGAGGCTCAGGCAGAAGCCAAATTAACAGGGGAATGCAGAGGGACCCCTCAAAGGCCTTAGCTCAAAAGTCTCCTAGTTGTTCTTCGGAATAAGCCTTTTAAAGAGATATTTGCCCATCCCAGATCGGGGGCTGGCCAGCCTGCAGAGATTAGTCAGGTGGTCACCCATCTTCCTGATGAGTTTCACCTCCTCATCCAGGAAGTGCTTCTGCAGGAAGTCACGGAGATTAGAGTCAGTGTGGGCAGAACCCAGGGCATGCAGGTCCAAAAGGGCCTGGTTCAGGTCCTTCTCCAAGGGCAAGGCGGCTTGTATGGCATCCTGAGTTTGCCTACTCATCTTGGGAAAGCTTCGACAAGTCCTGGAGGAGAACATGGCCACTGTGCTGGTTTTGTAGTTTTAAGAGCAGATCAGTGCCCTTGCACTTCTTCTCAGCCAACTCGTGGAAGTGGCCCACACCCTCCAGAGCCACATTGTCATGGTTGATATATAAGCCAAAGGAGAGATAGGTGTAGGAGGCCCACGGATGCATGTTGGCTAAGTAGTTGATGGCAGCCTCCACCTTACTGGAATTATTCTGACGAATTTGGAAGCTCAGGTTTTCTTGGCAATGAGGAGTTATGGTCAAAAAACAATGGTGGCTGGTCTCAGGGGCTGAGGATGACTGAGGTGGTTTTGCTTTTTTCTGCTCTGATCTTTATTATCTTCTATCTTCTCCTCACATTGGGCTTCGTGTTTTTTTTCTTGGTTCGTTTAAGTATAAAGTTAGATTGTTGATTTATCTGAGATTTTTTTTTGTGTTGCTTGAGGTTGGCCTATAATGCTATAAATTCCCCTTTCAGGACTGCTTTTTCTGTGTCCTATAGATTTGGG
Source organism: Sturnira hondurensis (assembly GCF_014824575.4). Lineage (NCBI taxonomy): Eukaryota > Metazoa > Chordata > Mammalia > Chiroptera > Phyllostomidae > Sturnira > Sturnira hondurensis. The sequence continues at coordinate 201,840 of NW_028092169.1, read as the reverse complement.
TTTGTTGTGTGTTTATTTTTATTTCTTTCAAGATATCTTTTGATTTGTTCCTTGATCTCATTGTTAATCCATTCATTGTTTAGTAACAGGTGATTTGGCCTCCATGTTAGTGTATTTTTTCAGTATTTTTCTTGTGATTGATTTCTAGTTTCATACCACTGTGGTTGGAGAAGATGCCTGATATGATTTCAATCTTCTTAAGTTTATTGAGACTTGTTTTGTGTTAACATGTAGTCTATTCTAGAAAACAATCCACGTGCACTTGAAAAGTATGGATAGTCTTGGGGTGAAATACTCTGAGGATATTAATTAAATCTATGTGATCTAGTGTGTTATTTAAGGCCACTGTATCCTTGTTGATTTTTCTGTCTGGAAGATCTATCCATTGAAGTCAATGAAGTGTTAAAATCCCCCATGACCGTACTACTGTCAGTCTCTCCCTTTATGTCCATTAAGATTTGCTTAACATAGTTAGGTGCTCCTATGTTGGGTGCATAAATGTTTATTAGGGTTATATTCTCTTGTTGGATTGTTCCTTTACCATTGTGTAGTATCCTTTGTCTCTTACTATAAAGTCTATTTTTAAAAAATATTTTTTATTTATTTATCTTTAGAGGGGAAGGGAAGGAGAGAGGGAGAGAAATATCAATGTATGGTTGCCTCTGGTGTGTCCCCTGCCAGGAACTGGCCTGCAACCCAGGCATGTGCCCTGACTGGGAATCGAACCATGATTGTGTGGTTTGCAGGCCTGAGCTCAATCCACTGAGCTACACCAGCCAGGGGTTAAAGTCTATTTTTAAAGACTATTTTGCCAGATATAAGTATGGATACCCCAGCTTTTCATTTCAAATACTTCTGAAGCACAACACAGATTTTGAGGTTAGCATAATGAAATGATAGTAAAATGCTTAACAGTTAGTATTTTTAAAAATGCATTTTTCCTTTAAATTGTGAATTCTTTTTTAAAGTATATTTTATTGATTATGCTATTACAGTTGTCCTATTTTTTTCTCTCCTTTCTCCCCCTCTGCCCTGCAGCTCTCCAGCATTCCAACCCCTTTAGTTCATGTCCATGGGTTGTACATATAAATTCTTTGGCTTCTGTATTTCCTATACTATCCTTAATCTCCTCCTGTCAGTTTTATGCCTACCAATTATGCTTCTTGATCCCTTTGCCTTTCCCCCATTCTCCCTTCTCCCCACTGATAACCCTCCATGTGATCTCCATTTCTGTGATTCTGTTCCTGTTCTATTTGTTTGCTTAGTTTGTTTTTCTTTTTTTAAGATCAGTTTTTGATAGTTGTGAGTTTGTTGTCATTTTACTGTTCATACTTTTGATCTTCTTTTTCTTAGATAAGTCCCTTTAACATTTCATATAATAAGGGCTTGGTGATGATGGACTCCTTTAACTTGACCTTATATGGGAAGCACTTTACCTGCCCTTCCATTCTAAATGATAGCTTTGCTGGATAGAGTAATCTTGGATGTAGGTCTTGACTCTCATGACTTTTAATACTTCTTTTTAGCCCCTTCTTGCCTGTACGGTTTCTTTTGAGAAATCAGCTGATAGTCTTATGGGCACTCCTTTGTAGGTAACTGTCTTCTTTTCTCTTGCTGCTTTTAAGATTTGCTCCTTATCTTTAGTCTTGGCTAATGTAATTGTGATATGCCTTGGCGTGTTCCTCCTTGGGTCCAACTTCTTTGGGACTCTCTGAGCTTCCTGGATTTCCTGGAAGTCTATTTCCTTTGCCATATTGGGAAAGTTCCCCTCCATTGTTTTTTCAAATAAGTTTTTCATCTCTTGCTCTTCCACTTTTCTTTCTGGCATCCCTATGATTTGGATATTGGAATGTTTAAAGTTGTCCCAGAGGTTCTTAAACATTCTCTTATTTTTTTTTGAATTCTTGTCTCTTCATTCTGTTGTGGTTGAATGTTTATTTCTTCCTTCTGCTGAAAATCATTGATTTGAGTCCTGGTTTCCTTCCCTTCACTGTTGTTTCCCTGTATATTTGTCTTTTTTCACTTTTTCCTCTGTTTTGTGACCACACTCAACCATTTCTGTAGGCATCCTGATACCAGTGTTTTGAACTCTGCCTCTGATAGGTTGGCTATCTTTTCATGACTTTATTCTATTTTTGGAGTTTTTATCTGTTCTTTCATTTGGGCCATATTTTTTTTTGTCTTTGCACACCTGTTACAGTACAAGGGGCACAGCCTTAGGTGTTTGCCAGGGAGGGGCAACCCTCTTTGCTGCTTTGTAGCACTGTCTCTGGGGGAGGGGTCAAAGAGGGAACAATGCCAGTTGCTAGCTTGCTGTGCTCTAGCCCCACTTTCCATCACTTTCCCCACATCCCTCAAGTGAATTGTGCCATTTTAGGTGCTGGTTCCCAGGTGGGTCAGCTTGTGTATGTTGTAGGATCCCATGAGCCTCTCCAATGGACTCTCCTGTGAGAATGGGAGTTTCTCCTGCCACTGCAATCCCTGCAGGTTTTTACAGCCAGAGTTTTCGAGGCTTTATTTCCCTGTGCTAAAATCTTGGGTTGTAGGGTTTGTCTCACTCCCCAGTTGTTCCTCCTGACTTATCCATATATGAATGTGGGAAATCCTGTCTGCCTACCTCCACTTTGCCTGCCTGGTCTGCTACCTTGCTGGGCATCCTCTCTGCCCTGGCTGCCTGTCTCTCATTCTCCTACCAATCTTGATGAATGTTTCTTCTTTAACTCCTTGGTTGTCAGACTTCCATGCAGTTTGATTTTTTGGCAGTTCTGGTGGTTGGTTTTTTTTTAAGTTGGTTGTTATCCTTTTTTTTGGTAAAGAAGGAAGGTAAGTGTTTCTACCTATGCCTCCATCTTGGCTGGAACTCTAAATTGTGTCCTAAAAATGAATTTTAAAGAGCAAATCATATGTTTTGAATAATTTAAGGGGAGGTACGAAGTTAATGAACGTAAATTAGCCATAAGAGAAAAGCTGACATAAAAACATTTCAAAATAAGATACAATGCTCTTGTTATCTATAAGAAACTAGGGTTTCTGAGTTGATAATAAAATGTAGCTATGACCTCTGAAGTGATAATAAAAGTTAGCTACATGTTGTAAACTTTATCTTGTAAGTAAATTTTGGAATCTGCACTTTACTAGCTTCACAAGGTAAAGAGCTAGAACTGCAAACTGCTTCTCTTTTGCACAAACTATCATTCCTTTCCACCCCTTTTTTTCTTTCAAAATATTCATCATTTATACACTATGTTCAATGCTTTATGACATATTTTTTTTTAAATGTGCAGAATCAACTTTGGCTCTTACAGTCTTATCTGATGGGAATAAGTAACAATCTCCCAAAGACTGAAAACTGCAGTTTCCAGCCAGAAAAGTCATGAAATAGTTGTAATAAAAATCCTGCTATTCTATCATTAATTTATTATCATATCACTACTGCTTCGAAATGTATTTGCAGTAGGACGAAGACACTGGTAGTACATCAGAAAAGGAAAGGATATTGCTTACAATGGAGCCAAAATATCCTGTTGTGTTTGATCCCATTTTATAACCTTTATGTCTTTATTATTCTGCATGTACTTTTCATTTTAAAGGAAGACCTAAATGTCAACCAACCTGGACAGATCCTCCACCATGTTCTCCAAAACACTTGGTATCTTGAAAATGTAACAGGGGAATACTGCATTTGGAATAATCTGTACACAGAACTCAGTTTTAGTTAGTGTATTATCTCTATTTTCTCTGTTATAATTCTCTTAAGTCTGACACCTAACTTGGCCAGGCCTCAGATTTTTCTGCAGCTCTGAAGAAAGTCAGCAGGGGGAGCATTTGTCTGGAAGGATGTGGACTTTGGAGAGCTTAGCAGTTCCATCAAATTTTTATAATGAAATATATTTCAGATTAAAAAATCACAACCTGCTGTCAATATCAGTAAAATATCATGTAATAATACCATCGAAATATTTACAAGTGGCATAATCCTTAAGCAAAGCACTATTCTGTTTAAGAAAGAATGCTATTTGTTATTTCTCATTAGGAATCTGCTATTTTATACTGACTAAAATTTCAGCTGTATTCCTACAAAGTTTTAGGAACTAAAATGCAAATGCAATATTAACTATTAGTATATGTGAAACTAATATGGTTGAGAGCAGCCATTTAAGAATGATAATACCTAACATTTATTGATAACCTACATGAGGATCTTGGGTTTAGCAAAATTTAATAACCAGCTTTAGGTTAAACAACTGTTAAGCAGATTGTGAATCTAGTGAGACTAATTCCAGCACCAGCATACTTAAACCATTATGCTGCCTCCATCTGGATATACCCACTGCCTATCTCTACATCTCCCAATTCTGAGGAAGAGGTTGAATGGAATCTCCTCATATCTTCTTATCCCAATTCCCTCTAGTAAATCAGTTTATATGTGAACATAACATCTTATTACATTGATTATCCTTTCTAAAGGTTATTTAGGCTCCAGTTGAATTGTTCACTCTAAACAATTGAGGTAGTGGAAAATACTAAGCCTAATAATATTGACATAGACTAAGCTCCTAGGTTACTGTCAGTGGTTTTGTTGATGGAAATAGAATGGTGCTCTATTTTCCTCAGGATGTCTTATTGCTGATTTCCCAATCTTTTACTTTGAGTGAACACGTGCTCATCAGCATCTTATATACTACTTTCTTTAACAATGGCAAAGGTAGAGTTTCATCAGAGGTTGGGAGACTGGGAAAGAGCTCTTGTGCATGAACATGAAGGAAAGAATGGAACAAGTGATGCACCTTGAGATCAGTAGTGGGAAACAGTATATGATAGTAGAAACAATTGTATTGCTGGCTCTTTAAACTTCTATGACCTTTGGTCCATTACATTATCTCTCTGGATACTGTTCCTTTGTCTGTGATATAGGAAATGCAGCATGAAAGGAAAGGAGCGTGGGTTTTGGTGTTGGAGTTACATTTGAACACTGGCTTTGCCATTAGCTATGTAACTGTCAAGTTATTAAACAGAGTGTCACCTGCTTCAACTTAAAAATACGTATAATGCCTACACTATGGCAGTGTTTTTTGAAGATTAAAATCCACGTAATAACTCAGGTAAAGTGCTCATACACAGTGGGAGCTCAATGAAAGCTGTTCCTCTCCCTTCAGTAAACAGAAGCAGTTGGGTTCATTTATCTCTGGAATATCCTCTTGATATAATATTTGATAATTTTACTTTAAAAATCTCTTTTAGTTCCTTGAATTGCTTCAACTTTGAGAAAAGAAGAGTGTACAATATATGCTCACATACTGGACTCACTGGAGAGTTTGCATTCCAAGTGTGACCATTAACAACAAATAAAGTATAATGCTGGCATTTGTAGTTAAGGTAACCATGAATCTTAGAGTACAACTATGTTATTATCAGGAATTTTTGAATCTGTTAAGAAAGAAGCATATTACAGTGGGGTTTGCTGTTATACAATTGAGCCCAAATATATAACCAACAGGGCTGTCAAGATAAGGAGAAACACGTTTCCTCCTTACTGATATATAAAAAATGTGCTAAGAAGTATAACATTTTATTAATAAGGTTAATGATATAATTTATTTTAAAGGATGCAAAAGGAAGTATTGAAGGAGTGATCACTCATATGGTAGAAAATATAGGGTTCATAAAGGTAATAACTTATTACTGAAAAGCAGAATAGGCTGTGTGCCCTATGGAGATGTGATCAGCATTAAAAAAATAAAACAGAATAGAAAATTATCAAAGTGCACTCCACACTGTAGGGGTAATGCCTGGTCAAACTTTTGTTATATACATATATGTGTACTGAGTCATGATGGAAAATTTCTTACTGTGGGCTATGGTTAAAATTTTTAAAAGTCATTGCTCTGTATGATATTTTCTAGTGCAGTATAATAAAATCTGTATCTTGGAAAAAAAGAATTTGACATATTTCAGTACCACAGAAGAGCTACCACTTAAATTCTGCTATCAAAAAAATCTGTTGAGCTTGTCATTTTTAGGTCATCACCTTTAAGTTGTCACTTAAGAAAGCAATATGCATAAATACTTGTAAAAGTATCTTTTTAAGAGTCCTTTTCAAATATGCAGCACTCCAGTGGATATATCACAAACTTGGTTTTGAAAATTCACTTACAGAAACCAATAAATCTTCATCCTTAATGACTCTTTAGCATTGCCTTAATGCAGATTACCAGGCATGTGAAAAACCACTCAATCTGGGGTTTATTCAGAAACCTTAGTCTCTTGAAGTAAACATTTTAAAAAAAGGGAAAAGGAAGTAGCAAAAACAAATGTATTCCCAGATGATATCAGAAAATAACACATTCTAAGCCACAAATGCAACAGGTAGTAAAATAATTTAAAGCAGGGATCCCCAACCTCCAGGCCTTACTGTTACTGGTCCAGGCCTGTTAGAAACAGGCCGAACTGCAGGAAGTGAGCATGAATGTAACACTCTTGATTTATCCAGAAACCACACCTTCCCATTCTGGTCTGTCGAAAAATTGTCTCCATGAAACCGGTCCCTGGTGCCAAAGAGGTTGAGGACCACTGATTTAAAGAATATGATCAAGCTGATTAAGGGTAGCAAAAAAGTGTGACTTACACTACGTAGGCTTGCCTCACAGGTTATGCTAAAAATGTGCTGAAGGTGGTTACCAGTGAGTTATACTGCAAAACTTCATTTTAAATGTTTTATGATCCAAGTGGACACTCTCAAAATAAATATACTTTAAAAATCTATACATATCATTTATCATAGAAATCTACACTTGAAACCTATATAATCTTATTAACCAATGTCACACCAACATATTTAATAAAAATAAAAACCTGATAGGTGATTTTCTGAGTCCATATATTCTAAATAAAAATCCCTATATGTTTGTATAACTAATTCTAGTTAGTATTTGGATATATGCTCAATTTTACTAAAGCTGCAACTTTTTATTTTAGAGCAAAGCACTTTTTTCCGATTATAAAGATGTTACATTTGCTTCCAGTATTTTATGATCATGAATTCACCACCATTTTTGTTTAGGTGAGTTAAAATAAACTAAGTGGGTAAGGTACAGGGCACTTACATACAATATTTTCAATAGCTTTACTAAGATAAAGTTTGTATACCATAAAATTCACCACTATAAGTGTACAATTAATAATTTTAGTAAATTTTGGGGGCAACATTTATCCCTCAAAGTTCCCTCATGCCCAGTTATAATTAATCCTGACAGAGCTGGGACCAGGGTAAAGTAAGTGGGGCATTTGCCCCATGCACAAAATTTAAGGGGTTGCCAAAATCTCACCAGTGAAGATACATAGCATTTTAATACAATATTTAAAAATAATTATGCAAAAGCCCCATGATGATCAAAAAGTCAAAATAACAACTGGATCTGACCCATGTACTTGCTCTATTGAACTTCACATGCCTTACCCTAATCCTGGTTCTCATTAGCCTCTTTCTGCTCCTTCCAACTCCCTGGAAACCACTAATGTAATTTCTGTCTCTATAGAGTTGCCTGTTGTGGACAAATATAATAATATAATATGGGATATTCAATATATTAACTTCAATAATACATTGCCTTTCATCTCTGGCTTCTGTCATTTACCATGTTTTCAAAGTTGATCCATGGTGTAGCATGTATAAGTAGTCTGTTTTTTTAAATTTCTAAATGGTGTTCCATTGTATGCCTATGCCACATTTTGATCATCCATTCCCCTGTTGGTGGACCATTAGGGTTGTTTCCTTTTCTTTTTTTTTTTTTTTTTGCTAAAACCCTTTTATGAACACCTATGTTTAGTTTTTATGTAGATACATGCTTTCTTTTCTGTTAGGTAAATAACTAAAAGTGTACTTGCTGCATCATAATTTAAGTGTGTGTCTAACTATAAGAAATTGCTGAACCATTTTACAATTTGGCTGTAGCAGTTTTCAGTCACACTACTAACAGGTGAGAGCTGCAGTCATTCTACATCTTCACCACCATTTGGTATTATCTGTCTTTTGGATGTGTAGAGTCATCTCATTGTGATTTTAATTTGCATTTCCCTAATGACTAATGGTGTTGAACATGTTTATATGTGACTATTTGCCATTTGTATATCTTCTTTGGGGAAATGTCTATTAAAATGTTTTGTCCACTTTTAAAACTGGGTTGTTTCTCTTTTTATTGAATAGCAAGATATCTTCATATATTCAGTATATAAGTCCTGTATCAGATGTGTGATTTGCTAATATTTTCTTCCAGTCGATGTCTTGTCTTTCCATTTTTATAATGTATCTTGAAATGCAAAAAAAAAAAATAATTTTTGATGAAGTCCAGTTAATCAATTTTTAAATAGATTGTGCTTTTTGTGTTCTGAAAATTCTTTGTTTAAATCAAGGTCACATGGACTTCCTCCTATTTTTCTTTTTAGAAATTGTATAGTTTTTTGAAAATAAAACTTGGGAAAGATACTAAAATGGATAGTTCTAGGCCACAGGTGGCAAACACAAGGACCATGGGCTGAATCCAGCCTTCCACCTTGTTTTATCTGGCTTGGCACCTCGTTTCTACCTGGCGGCCGTGCCAAGCTCTCGCTTAACTGTTAAGGAGTAGTTACACTTATACAGTCCTAAAATTACATTCAGCCCTTTGAAGGCAACTGCAAGGCTAATGTGGCCCCAGGTAAAAACGACACCCCTGTAATCTAGGCAGTGTGAAAACAAAGTGAAAAAAAGGAAAGACACTGAAAGTTGAAGGTAGGAGGGTTCTAAAGAAGAGTTCTACCTTTCAAATTTTTTCTAGATCTAATCTCTGGAAAAATGAGAAAAAGCTTTAACTCAATTAATGAGGAAACTATGCCTGTTTCATATAATAAAGATTTAGTATTAGCTTTATCTGAATAATATTAATATTAGTAATGTTACCTTTATCCAGAGTTAAAATGTTTGCTATAATGTATATGAATATATGATACTATAGAAATGCATGAAAGACTTTCAAAGCAACACCAATGACACACTTACTTCATGGATGCAAGCAAACAAAAGGTCTTGATGATAATTTGTCATTGAATGGGATGTTAAGTGAATGCAATCTGGACTTGAGATGGGTGAATACCAGATGTACATGAATGATCATGGCCATAAAATGCAAGGAGGCATTGGGTATGACATGGAAACAAACCTTGGAGAAATATCACATCCTTGCTGCATAAAGGCACCCAAGGAAAACCAAAGACTGTTAAATATTCCAAATTCATTTGGAGGATCAGGAGGGCTTTGTGGGTCACGAGGTTCTTCATTGTTATCTTCCAAGTGCCATTCATAAGGGCTGAATCTGCTGACCAGGAAAAGAACTACACTGACTCCAATGTAAGCAAAGACGATGCACATCCAGATTTCATAAGCCAAGGGATCCAGAAATGAGAATACTCCTGGTTTTGATTTCTGAGGCTTCTTTATCATGATGGAGATGCCCAAGCTCATAAATGGCTTTGAGAAATCTATGACTTCTTCACGGACCAGCGTTATAGTAAGTGGAGCAACAGCTATATCAGCTCTCTGGAAAAAAAATCAATTTTTAGAGACAGTATTTCCATCAGTCATTTGCCACTTAATATACCTCTTTGGTGGAAATATAAAGTCTTACATAACTATAACCAATTCATTCGTCAGTGGTTTGGTTAGAAAAGTAGTAGCATTCAGTGGGTTCTAAAATGCTTTATCCTGAAGGTAGGTTGAGGAAAGGACACTGGCTAGCCTTTTGTCCTGAGACATACTGGCTTAAGTAAACTGACTCAATTATTTTTTCAAAAAAATATTTTGTTGCAACTCATCTTATATCCCCTCTGATATATCACTGTTTAGTTCTTGTTTTCTGATTTTAATTTTTATGCTCTTAGTTTTATCTTCCTCACTTGACCAGAAATTCTTGTAGGATGAGCATAATAATCCACACTTGTTATAAGTGCCTCCTTTTGCACCATGAAGTGTGACACAAGACTACAGTACCTGAGTGTTTGGTATTATCCTTGAATTATTTTTGGAGAGTATGTTTATTAAAACAGCTTCTTTGAAGCAGGGACTCAATCTTCTATTTTTGTACCTATCATTGCAATAGATTCTAAAGTAAACAAACCAGAAGTGCCCGGAATATAAGTTGTTGATTACTGAATATGATATATGCAAACATGAAAGAATTCTGTGTGGGCAATAACAAGGGTAAAGCAGCTATTAAAATACATATTAATTTATATAGTAAGTCATTATTTCTAGTGATAAATATCAGTGTAACACCTGCATATATTGCATCAATAAAATAATGTATCAGTAGTGCACTGCATAATTACCTCAGACAAAGGCAGGCAATGTTTTTATATTAATCCTATGAAAATAGGCCCTAGGAATTTCTGCACTTACTTCTTTTGTCTTCCAAAATTATTACTGTACAATAGTAGTAGGTTTTAGTCTGGAGTGAGTCCTAAAATGCATACCTAGAGAAATGCTTCTGACCAAGAAAAGATATGAAGTAGAAAGAAAAAAATAATTTTGATGGTCATTTGTCTATATTAAATAGAATTAAGCCTCAATATCTCTACCAGTGGGGAGAGTCAGGGGGAGAATGATGAAGTCTGAGATTGAATATGTTTTCAAAGAAATGATATTTTAGTACTTTGAATTACATATGATGATTAAGAAATACTCCTTAATTAATTTCAGGGGAAATGTAGTCAATAAGAAGCCGGCTAACATTTATTCAGTACTTATTCTGTGTGAGGCACTGTTTGTGTGTGTGTGTGTGTGTGTGTGTGTGTGTATTAGAATGTTCTCCATGAGGGTAAGGAGATTTTATATCTATCTATCTATATATTTCATTTAATTCTTACAGCAAACTTGCAGTCTGTACACAATCTTTCCCATGTTCAAGAAGGAGAAACTGAGTCACTAAGAGACTAGAATTAGAAACCTGGTCTTCAGATTCCAGAACTCACTCTCTCACCATACACCTATGCATACCTATGTATGCAGTTAGAACCACCATAATGTTCTAACCAAATAGAAACTTGCAGATTTCTACTATACACTGGTTTCATGTACAATTACCAACCACAGCCAACCCCTCTCAGATTCATTCCAGTGCATGTTTGAGTGTCTATTCTGTGCCAAGCACTATTCTTGGTACAAGGGATGAGGCAGTGAGCAAGACAGGTAAAACAAACTTCCGGCCAAGATGGAGGCATAGGTGGAAACTCTGTGCCTCCTCACACAACCAAGTTTAAAGACAACAAAGTTTTAGTAATAAAAATGCAACCAAAACACAGAAAGTTGAACTCTATGGAAGTTCGACAACAACAAACCATTCAGTCAGACTGGTGAGAGGGGCAGAGTCAGTGACCAGTGGAGTGGGGTCATACAGGATAAAGCGGCCAGACTGACCCAGGACCACAGGAGGGGGTTAGCAGATCCCAGGCATGTGGTGGCAACAGGCAGACCCAGTGAAGGCGCAAGGGTGCTGGCTGACCATGGTCACACATTCACACGCAGATAAACCAAGTGAAAAAACGGACAGTGAGACAGACCACGCAGGCTAGGGCCCCAGTGATGGGAATTAAAGCCTAAAAGCACCATTTGGAAAAAGTTTCGGGGTTGAGGTGCCGGGAGAAGCTCCCAGTCTCACAGAGAGTTTGTTGGAGAGATGCACAGGGTGCACAGGCCTACACACCCGGGAGCCAGAGCCAGGGGGGCCAGGTTTGTGTGCAGGAAGCAGCAGAGGGGACTGAAATCTGAGACAGAGCGTGGAACAAATGCCATTGCCACTCTCTGACCCCGCCCCCACATACAGCATCACAACCCAGCAACTGGGTCGCCCCACCCTGGTGAACACTTAAGGCTCTGCCCCTCACACCTACCAGGCACAAACAGACCAAAACATTATGGCTCAAGAAGAAGAACAGCTCAAAACCCCAGAGCCAATACTTGTAAGCGACCAAGAGATTGCCAGCTTATCAGATGCACAGTTCAAAACACTGGTGATCAGGATGCTCACAGAACTGGTTGATTTTAGTCACAAATTAGAGGAACAAATGAAGGCTACACAAAGTGAAATGAAGTGAAATGTACAAGGAACCAATAGTGATGGAAAGGAAACTGGGACTCAAATCAAGGGAGTGGACCAGAAGGAAGAAAAATAAATAAATAGAAAAGAATGAAGAAACAAGAATTCAAAAAAGTGAGGAGAGGCTTAGGAACCTCCAGGACATCTATAAACATTCTAGCTTCTGAATTATAGGGGTACCAGAAGGGGAAGAGGAACAGCAACAAGTGGAAAACTTATTTGAACAAATAATAAAGGAGAACTTCCCCAATCTGGCAAAGGAAATAGACTTCCAGGAAATCCAGGAAACTCAGAGTCCCAAAGAAGTTGGACTCAAGGAGGAACACACCAAGGCACATCATCATTACATTAACCAAGATTAAAATGAAGGAGAGAATCCTAGAAGCAGCAAGAGATAAGGGGACAGTCACCTACAAAGGAGTGCCCATCAGATTGTCAGCTGATTTCTCAAAAGAGACCTTCCAGGCAAGAAGGGGCTGGAAAGAAGTATTCCAAGTCATGAAAGGCAAGGACCTACATCCAAGATTACTCTATCCAGCAAAGCTTTCATTTAGAATGGAAGGACAGATAAAGTGCTTCTCAGATAAGATCAAGTTCAAGAAGTTCATCATCACCAAGCCCTTATTATATGAAATGTTAAAGGGACTTATCTAAGGAAAAGAAGATAAAAAATATGAACAGTGAAAGAACAGCAAACTCACAGTTATCAACAACCACACCTAAAACAAAAGCAAACCAAGAGGACAGCTAGATCAGGAGTGGAACCATAGAAATAAAGAACACAAGGAGGGTTAGCAACAGGGGAATGGGAGGAGGAGAAGGGGGGAGAAGGTACAGAAAATAGCATAGACAGTAGGTAGAAAATAGACAGGGGGGAGGGCAAGAATAGTATGGGAAATATAGAATGTAAAGAACTTGGGACACATGGACATAAACTAAAGGGGGGAATGGTGGGGGAGTGGTGTGCAGGGTGTAGGGGAATGAAGGGGGGGAAATAGGACAACTGTAATGGCATAATCAATAAAATATATTAAAAAGAAAAAAAGGCAGATAAAACAGACAAAAATTCTTACCCTCATGGAGAACATTCTACAGTGCAAGCTCTAGAAAGTTAGCATTTGTTAAAGCCAACAGCCTGCTGAGCAAATCTACCTTGATGGGTCACTACGGTCACAAACTCATTTCTAAATTAAACCAATTGTCTATCACTTTAAAGTTGATTATTCTCTAAATCTATAAATGATCTTTATTTCAAACTTTTCCTAGTCTTAATCCTTTTCAGTCCTATCATGCCTGCAGATGATTTTGCCTCTTTACTAAGAAGATGGAAACTATGATATGAGCTCTATCAATTCAGTGTCCTTTTTCTCTTTCTCTACATATTGCTGTATCTTCATCCATCCCTTCTATCATTCCATCTGATAGAAAATAAACTCTTTCTAGGATGTAATGCACTTATTCCTTATATACCATATCCTTTTGTCTCTTCTTAAAACTGAGCTTCATTTATTCTCTTTTACTATTTTTTACTTGCCAAACTATTCCAGTGCTTCTGAACATTTGCTTCCCTGCACTAGCACTATCAGATTCACCTGGAAGTTGTTGCCATTTCTTAGGCCCCAACCCAAATGTATGGAATTTGAAACTATGAGGGTGGGGCTCAGTTGGCCCTCCTGGTGATTCTAATGCTTGCTGTAATTTCAAAACCATTTGTTGATCTATTCATTTAAAATCATACTCAGGCAATTCTGTTTACTAACAAACAAAAATGAAACAGAAACCATTCCTCCCACCTTCTTTTAATCCTGCTACCCTCTTAACCATATGACATCTTTCCCTATCGCCACCAGTCTTCTTGGAAACACACACACACACACACACACACACACCCTTGTTATCTCTTTATTTTAACTGCACTTTGTCCCTATACACCAGTGATTAAACTTCCATTCTCTCCAATTTACTGAAATTGCTTCTTGAATTACATACTTGGTCACAGAATCCAAAGACCTTCCCTCAGACATTAACTGCACATGTGACACCAATGACCTTTTGCACTGTATAGGTATATGTCAGAGACACTATGGGTTTAGTTCCAGATCACTGTAATAAAGTGAGTATCACAATAAAGTGAGCCATAACTTTTGCTGGTGGAGGGTCTTGCCTTCAATTTGTAAAAAGCACAGCACCTGTGAGGTGCAATAAAGGGAAGCACAATAAAACATGGTCTGTTTGTATAGTCTGTATACTCTTTTATGTGGCTCTCTGATACTGAAGATAGTGGGTTCTCCTACCTTTCTGAATGTTCCTTCTCTGGTTTTTCTTTCTATTCCTCATCTCTTAATGAAGGTGTGATTTTCTACCCCCTGTATATACTCACAGGGTTTGGATTAGGAGATAATTAATCAATATTTGTAGAATAAGCGACTCATTTAAGGTTGTGTCTTTCACTTTCTCCCTTCAGTATTATTTTCTATGGTTTAACTTTCCCCTAATTGCAGCTAATTTCCTGAATCACTACTTCTACATTTCTAATTGGATGGGAGCCAAAGATGAATTTTATCTATTTTACACTTTTCCTGGGGCCAGACCTGGCCAGAGAAATAAAAGCTACTAAGAAGAATGGAATTGGCCAAAAAACTAGTGGGATTTTTGGCAAAGAGAGTCTGAATCAGCTAGAAAGAGTCCTGCCATGCCAAGAGATAAAGCCACCTTCAGTCTTTGCCAACATATTTCTGCTTCTTGCTTAGAACATGCAAATGTCCCACTAGTGTCATTTCCTACTCCATCTAATTTGAATTTAATTACTTAATTAACTAGTTTTTGGTCTTTCAAGTCCAATTGACAGCTCTAAGGGAAGTGGGCATTTTTTGTTTGTTTTGAAAGAAAGAAATAAGGGGCATTTATATGATAAAATCACTTTGGACTGAATTTAGGGAAATTGAGCTTTTTTTTAAACAGGTAAAAAAGGAGTTTGAGAATCTTGACACCCTTTAAGAAGAAAAAAATCTAACTCTGTAAATATTAAAAAGAGGTGGCTATACAGACAAAGTGGGACTTCTCATCTCGTGCCTGGGAACATGTGGCAAAAGAACAGATTTCCCAAGGAAGCAATTCCTTGTTTAAAGTACTTTTGACACAAGACAACATGAAAAAACTGCTTCTCTCAAGCATTTGCCTTTTTCTCTCAGCTTAGATTTTCTAGCTTTTCTGAATGGTTTCTTTCTAAGGAGCTTTTCTAAAGAAGGTGGAGTTTCTTCCTGGGAGAGTGCTTCCTGGATGAAGAACAGCATTAAATCTGTGCTCAATTAAGCCTCATTAATGTGGACCTGGCTCCAAATTGGAATTCCCATGCCCAATCTTAAAAAAGACCTATTACATGTCTGTTGGGCACTGGACTTATTAGGTGATCACTCCGTAAGTTATATAAATGTCTAATCACTATGCTGTACAGATGAAACTAATATAATATTGTATGCCAGCTGTAACTGAAAATTAAAAAAATACTATTACAGACAAAAAAGACAAAGGGAAAGCAAAAAGCAGGTGGGAGAAGCTTCAAACATGAAAAGGGATGGGGGCTACTGATCAAGTGTCAAGGACATTCAGCTCCATAGGGAACTTGGCAGCCACTTCCATGTCCTGTATGCTTGGTGAGACCAAAGTAGCACAACAGTCATGTAAGCTCATAACTAGCCTTGGAGAAGCCATTGTCCTTTGCCACTGCTATTCCCTCTTTCACATGAAAAGGAAGTTGTGACAGTTGATTACTTCAGAATTCAGGACATGCTTGGCATATGTAGGGAGAAATCCACATGATTATTAAAGAAATGGCAAGCAGCAGATAAATAACTAGTGTCAGAAAATACCCATTTAGCTCTCCTAAGACTGCCAAGCTTGCAGATGAGGGGACAAGTCATTGTTAAGGCAAGTTAAAGATTTAGGAGGCCAACATTAAAAGGCAACTCCCCAAATGGCATTCCTTTCCTGGTTTCTGCTCTTTATGAAAATCAACTATGGCTGAGAGAGAGACAGAGTATTAAGAATTATCCATGGCACTAGAAAGTAAGTGAATTTGACTCAGTAATGAAGTGCTTTGCTTGTGGTGTCCTGAATGAGCCCAGCAGTCTTTTGTTCTCCAGGCTCTGCCTGTGCTAGAAGTAGGCAGGCCATTTTCAGAAACTTAGGTGGGTAAGTAGGAGGTATGAGGGTATTCCAGGTAACAAACAAACTCCAGCAACTACTTAAAGGATTTTATTTATTGATTTGAGAGAGAAACATCAATTTGCTATTCCACTTATTTATGTATTTATTGGTTACTTCTTGTATGTTCCCTGACTGGGGCTCAAACCCACAACCTTGGCATATTGGGACAATACACCAACCAACTGAATTATTTGGCCAGGGCTACTTTAAGGATTGTAATCAAGCAGCTTAAGAGGGGCAAAAGAGAAAAATTGGGGCAAGTGTAATAAAACAACAACAACAAAAAATGTGCCTGTGTGGGTGCAGTAAATACAACAACTGGGTTTGATTTTTCCACTCACCAGTGACAAACCAGAAGCAACAGCATTATTGGAGGGGATTTAACTCAAGGGGG
Organism: Sturnira hondurensis; assembly: GCF_014824575.4. Taxonomy (NCBI): domain Eukaryota; kingdom Metazoa; phylum Chordata; class Mammalia; order Chiroptera; family Phyllostomidae; genus Sturnira; species Sturnira hondurensis. The sequence goes on along the minus strand of NW_028092169.1, from coordinate 185,115 downwards.
TTTATAATCCTTTTCATAGGTGAGTTGCCAAAGTTGTAAATTTCATAAAACTTAAAACCCAACAAACTCATACATGTAGGGATGATGCACTTAAGAGTCTGACAGGTTTGAGACAGAAATGACAGTTTAAATAACATTAATTTTGGTAAGTTAGAATTGGCAAGATGGCAGAAGAATGAATGGAAGTCACACTAACCTCCTCCCAGGACCGATGAGTAATTATAACTAAATTGTGGAGAAATCACCTGGAACAAACAACTGAACAAGGGGGAGAGAGAAGACTTATAGCCTCAGACAGACAAAGAATCATTTTCAGCAATAACTAACTGGTAAAGAGTGCAGTGGAGACTTGAGAAGCCTGTTTGGGTGCCCACAGGCAACAGCTGAAGTACAGGAGGGATAATCAAGTGGCTAGTTGGATCCCCCTGAGAAGTGTTGGGTCTAAACATTAAGCTGTGAACCCCAGCCTAGAGCATCAGAGCCCCAAAAGTACACAGATAACAACTGGCAGTGAAAAGTGTCAGGGTTTCTCTCTGCCAGAGATGGATGGCTGGAGATGCAAACAGACATTTAAAGGGCCAACACACAAATTTTCATTTGCAGCCACTTACCCTGGGCTCTGGCAAAGGTAGGGGAAGAGTGGGCTGGAGACCCTGAGGAAAGACTGAGAATGGAAGATTTAGGGAGAGAACTGAGAGTAGATGCTGCTGAGTCATCTCCCATAAAGCAGCAGCCATTCTGCTCAGGCAGACCATTCTCCTAGAGTTGCAGCAGCCTGAGGGGAAAAAATAGCCCCACTGTCAGGAGGGACTCTGTCCCACCCTATAGTACTTAAGCCTCACTACTGAGTGAAGACTGACTAGATTAACAACTGAAGGAAACAACCACAGACAGTAGACCCCCTAGAAGTCTCAAACTGACTGCCTAAGGTCAGATAGGCTTAACATCTTACATCACCAGAGGCATATCTAGAAAGAAAAGAGTGGAAAATATTAGAGGCTACCTAGATGAAATCCACTCTGTTCTTCTCCATGATTTGCAATATCTTCTTTCCTACATAGCCTTTTAACATTTATTTCTTAATATGCACAAATTAAGTTTGTGCATATTAAGTCACTAGATTTTATAGTATACTTTATTTCTCTCCTTTGTTATAATAGTCTTAATCTCCTTATACCCTTATTAATATAGGTTCATTTATTGTCGATAGTGGGATTGCCGGGAGAAGTTATTTCTGTGCTTATGGGTTTGTTTCCTGGCTTTGTGGTTTAGTTCTGGCAGCACCTGCACAACAGCATACAGGACATAGATGGAGTGACTGTCATCAACCGGCTGGAGGGAAGGACCCACCAAAGAATGACTCAACAACACTCAAAACCCAATTACATTCAGAGAGCCAACATAAATGGCATAAGGGCATCCCAAGAGCATCAAGTTCAGGAGATCAAGGAGACTGCACCACTGAATCTCACAGGTCTCCTAACATAGAAGTTCATACCACAAAGTCAGGGAGTCAAAATAGATCAATTTAGGAAGCAGAAGCAAACAAGAAGAGTCTCACAAGTAATGGGAAGACAAAGAAACAACCCCCAATTGAAAGAAAAGGGAGAGTCCTCAGAGAGGGTGTTAAATGAAACAGAGGCAAGTCAACTATCAGATATTGGGTTACAAACAATGGCTATGAGGAAGCTCGGTGAGAATTACCAAAAACTATAGGGAAGCTATGAGTAACTTACAGCAAACTATATCAGCATGAAATAGAACATAGAAACTATCAACAAGAGCCAAGAGGAAATGAAGAGTAGAATTTCTGAACTGAAGAACACAGTAGAAGGAATCAAAAGCAGGCTTGAAGATGCAGAGGATCAAATCAGGCAATGGAGGACAAGGTAGAAAAAACTCCCAGAAAGAGCAAGAAAAGGATGAAAAGACTCAAAAAGAATGAAGAGCAGTTAAGGGAAATGCATGACAATGTGAAATGTAATAATATTTGTGTAATAGGTATACCAGAAGGAGAAGAAGAGGAGCAAGGGATAGAAAACCAGTTTGAAAAAGTAATGATGGAAAACTTCCCTAATTTGATGAGGGAGAAAGTCACACAAATCTAGGAAGCACAGAGGGTGCCAATCAAGAGGAACCCAAAGAGGCCCACTGTAATACACATCAGAATTAAAATGGCAAAATTCAAAGACAAAGAGAGAATCTTAAAGGCAGCAAGGGAGAAACAGGAAGTAACATACAAGGGAGCTTTAATAAGGCTATCAGCTGATTTCTCAACAGAAACACTACAAGCCAGAAGGGAATGGCAAGAAATATCCCAAGTAATGAAAAGCAAAGGCCTGCAACATAGACTACTATAAGGCTCTTAATTAAAATAGAAGGCAAAACAAGGAGCTTCCCAGACAAAAGAAGACTAAAAGAATATATCTCCACCAAACCAGCATTGAAAGATATGCTAAAGGGACTCCTCTAAGAAGATGAAGAAAAAGAGTGGGAGAGAGAGGAACACAGGTACAAAGGGGCTCAGGTACAAACAGCAATGAATAAGTACCTATCAATAATAACTCTAAAAGTAAGTTTGTTAACTGCTCCAATCAAAAGACATAGGGTAACCTTGGCTGGTGTAGCTCAGTGGATTACTCAATCCACTTTGGCTTGGGCCTGTGAACCAAAGGGTAGCCAGTTCAATTCCCAGACAGGGCACATGCCTGAGTTGCAGGCCAGGTCCCCAATAGGGGGTGTGCAAGAGGCAACCACACATCAAGCTTCTCTCCCTCTCTTTCTCCTTCCCTTCCCCCCTCTCTAAAAATAAATACATAAAATCTTTTAAAAAAGACATAGGGTAGCTGAATGGATAAGAAAACATTACCCACACATAGGCTGCCTACAAGAGAACCACCTCAGAAAAAAAGACACAGACTGAAAGCGAAGGGTTGGAAAAAATATTCCAAGCAAATGAACAGGGGAAAAAAAGCCAGGGTAGCAATATTTATATGAGACAAAATATACTTCAAAACAGAAGTCACAAAAAAAAGACACCGGGGGTCACTTCATAATACTAAGGGAATAATCCATAAAGAATACATAAATACTGTAAACATACGTACCCAATATAGGAGCACCCAAATATATCAGAAAATTCTCAGAGGACTTCAAGAAAAATATAGACAGCAAAACAATTTTAGTGGAGAATTTTAACACCCTACTATTAACAATAGATAGATCTTCCAACCAAAATAACAACAAGGATATTGTGGAGCTGAATGACACATTAGATCAAATGGACTTAACTGATTTTACAAACACACACACCTTTCATCCCAAAGGAAAAATAAACACTTTTCTTTTTTTAAATTTAATTTAATTTTTAAATGATTTTATTTATTTATTTTTAGAGTGGGGAAGGGAGGGAGAAAGGGAGGGAGAGAAACATCAATGTGTGGTAGCCTATCATGCACCCTTAACAGGGACATGGCCTGCAACCCAGGCATGTGCTCCAGACTGGGAATAGAACTGACAACCCTTTGATTTGCAGGCCAGCACTCAATGCACTGAGTCACACTAGCCAGGGCAAAATAGATATTCTTTTCAAATGCACATGGAACATTTTCAGAGATAGACTACAGGATAGGACACCAACAAGCCTCAACAAATTCAAGAAAATTAAAATTATTTTCAAGCATTTTCTTGGATCACATTGGCTTGTAGCTAGAAACAAACCTAAAGTAGAAAACTCAAAACCATTTAAACTCATGAAGACTGAATAGCGTGCTATTAAACAATGAATGGCTGAATAATGAGATCAAGGAATAAATAAAAAAGTTTCTAAAAACAAGTGAAACTCAACACACAATAGTACAAGACCTATGTGATACAGTGAAGGCAGTCCTGAGAGGGAAGCTCCTAGCAATAAAGGCCTACCTAAAAAAGAGAAACATTTAAAACAAACAAATTAACCCTACATCTACAAGAAGTGCCTGAACAACAACAAACAAAGCCCAGAATGAGTGGACAGAAGGAAATAACCAAACCAGAACAGCATCAAATGACAGAGAGACTGAAAGAATAATTAAAAGTTCAAAAAAAAAATCCAGGAGCTGGTTCTTTGAAGGATAAACAAAATTGATATAACTTTTTTAAAAAATATATTTGATTAATTATGCCATTACAGTTGTCTCATTCCCCCCTTCATTCCCCTCAACCCTGCACACCCCTCCCCCACCATTCCCCCCCTTTAGTTTATGTCCATGTGTCACAAGTTCTTTAGATTCTATATTACCCATACTATTTTTGCCCACCCTGTTTATTTTCTACCTACCGTCCATGCTACTTATTCTCTGTACCTTCTCCCCCTTCTCCTGCTCCCACTCCCCTGTTCCTAACCCTCCATGTGATCTCCATTTCTATGGTCCCACTCCTGATTTAGCTGTCTGCTTAGTTTGCTTTTGTTTTAGTTGTGGTTGTTAATAACTGTGAGTTTGCTGTCCTTCTACTGTTCACATTTTTTATCTTCTTTTCCTTAGATAAGTCCCTCAACATTTCATATAATAAGGGCTTGGTGATGATGAACTCCTTGAATTTGACCTTATCTGAGAATCACTTTATTTGCCCTTCCATTCTAAATGAAAGCTTTGCTGGATAGAGCAATCTTGGATGTAGGTCTTTGGATTTCATGACTTGGAATACTTCTTTCCAACTCCTTCTTGCCTGTAAGGTCTTCTTTGAGAAATCAGCTGACAGTCTGATGGGAACTCCTTTGTAGGTGACTGTCCTCTTATCTCTTGCTGCTTCTGGGATTCTCTCCTTCATTTTAAACTTGGCTAATGTAATTATGATGTGCCTTGGTGTGTTCCTCCTTGGGTCCAACTTCTTGAGGACTCTCTGAGCTTCCTGGATTTCCTGGAAGTGTATTTCCTTTCCCAGAATGTGGAAGTTCTCCTTCATTATTTGTTCAAATAAGTTTTCCACTTGTTGCTGTTCCTCTCCCCTTCTGGTATCTCTATAATTCGAATGCTGGAATGTTTATAGATGCCCAGGATGTTCCTAAGTCTCTCCTCATTTTTTTGAATTCTTTTTCCTTCATTCTTTTCTGTTTGGTCACTTTTTTTCTTTCTGGTCCACTCCTTTGATTTGAGTCCCAGTTTTCTTTGCACCACTATTGGTTCCCTGTGCATTTCCCTTCATTTCACTGAGTTTAGCCTTCATTTGCTCATCTAATTTGTGACTAAAATCAACCAAATCTGTGAGCATTCTGATCACCAGTGGTTTGAACTGTGCATATGATAGGTTGGCTATCTCTTTGTCACTTAGAAGTATTGGCTCTGGGGCTTTGATCTGTTCTTCTTCTTGAGCCATAATATTTTGGTCTATTTGCGCTTGTTATGTATGAGGGGCAGAGTCTTAGGTGTTCATCAGGGTGGGGCGACCCAGTTGCTGGGTTGTGATGCTGTATGTGGGGGCGGGGTCAGAGAGGGGCAATGGCGCTTGTTCCACACTCTCCTTCAGATTTCAGTCCCCTCTGCTGCTTCCCACAAGCAAATTGGGCCCTTCTCGTGCTGGTAACCGGGTGTGTGGGCTTGTGCACCCTCCAGGACCCTGTGGGTCTCTCCAAAAAACTCTCTGTGAGTCTGGGAGCCTCTCCCAGCACCTCAATCACCGAAAGTTTTTCCAATTGGTGCGTTTAGGCTTTATATCCTGGCGCTGGGGCTCTGGGTTGCCTGGTCTGTCTCCCTGTCCGTTTTTTCACCTGGTTTATCAACAGGCGAATGTGTGACTGTGGTCAGCCAGCTGCCTTGCGCCCTCACTGGGTCTGCCTGTTGCCACCCCATGTCTGGGATCTGCCAACTGTCACCTGTGCACGTGGGTCATTCTGGCTGCTTTTTCCTGTGGCCCTCTCTGCCAGCCACTGACTCTGCCCCTCTTACCAATCTGGCTGAATGGTTTGTTGTTGTAGGACTTCCATACAGTTCAATTTTCTGGCTGTTTTGGTTGCATTTTTGTTACTAAATCTTTGTTGTCTTTAAACTTGGTTGTGCAAGGAGGCACAGTGTTTCCACCTATGCCTCCATCTTCGCCAGAAGTCTGACAAGCCTTTAAACAAACTCATTAAGAAAAAAATGGAGAGAACCCAAATAAATAAAATCAGAAATGAAAGAGAAGAATTTAAAACAGATACCACAGAAATACACAGGATTGTGAGAAATTACTACAAAGAATTATATGCCAAGTAATTTGATCCCCTGGGTGAAATGGAAAAATTTCTAGAAAAATATAATCTTCCAAAACTGAATCAAGATGAAGCAGAAAGCCTGAACAGACTGATAACAGCTGATGAAATTGAAGCAATAATAAAAAAATCTCCTGGCACACAAAAGCTGTGGACTGGATGGTTTCACAGGAGAATTTTACAAAACATTTAAGGAAGAACTAACCGCCATTCTTCTCAGCCTATTCCAAAAAATCCAAAAAGAGGGAAGACTCCCAAACTCCTTTTTTGAGGCTAGCATCATCCTAATACCCAAACCAGACAAAGACACAAGAAAGAAAACTACAGGCCAATATCACTGATGAACATAGATGCTAAAATCCTAAACAAAATATTCGCAAGCTACATCCAGCAACACATTAAAAAGATCATACACCATAATCAAGTGGGATTCATTCCAGGAATGCAAGGGTGTCATAATATTCACATATTGATAAATGTAATACATCACATAAAAAAAGGAAAGACAAAAATCACATGCTAATAGCAGTGGATGCAGAAAAAGCATTCAATAAGGCACAACACCCATTTACGATAAAAACACTCAGCAAAGTGGAAAAACGGGGCCATACCTCAACATAATAAAGGTCATATATGAGAAACCTACAACCAACATCATATTCAATGAACAAAAACAGAAATTTTTCCCAGTAAGATCAGAAACAAGACAAGGATATCTACTTTCACCGCTTCTATGCAACTTAGTATTGTAAGCCCCAGTCATAGTGATCAGACAAGAAAAAGAAATAAAAGGCATCCAAATTGGAAAGAAGGAAGCAAAACTATAATTGTTTGCAGATAACATGATAGTGTCTATAGAAAACTCCACCAAAAATCTACTCAACCTAATAAATTTGGCAAAAGAGTAAGATAGAAAGTCAATATTCCAAAATTGAAGATATTTTTATACACCAATAATAAAATATCAGACAGAGAAATCAGGAAGAGTTCCATTTGATATAGCCAGAAGAAAAATATAGTATTTAGGAATAAACCTAATAGAGGAGGTAAAAGATCTATATTCAGAATACTGTACAACACTGAAGAAAGAAGTTAGAGAAGACACAAACAAATGGAAGCAGGTACTGTGCTCATAGGTTGGAAGAATTAACATAATCAAAATGTCCATACTACTCAAAGTAATTTATAGATATAATGCCATCCCTATTAAAATACAAATGATGTAATTCACAGATATAGAACAAACATTTAAAAAAGTTATATGGAACCATAAATGATCCTGCATAGCTGCAGCAATTTTGAGAAAGAAGAACATAGTAGGAGGGATTATAATATCTGATATCAAACTATATTACAAGTGCACTGTAATCAAAAGAGTCTGGTGCTGGCATAAGAACAGACACATAGATCAATGGAACAGAATAGAGAGCCCAGAAATAAACACAAGTCTTTATGGTCAATTAATATTTGACAAAGAGGGCAGAAGCATAAAATGGAGGAAAAATAGACCTGTCAACAAATGGTGTTGGGACATCTGAACAGCTACATGCAGAAAAATGAAGTCAACCACTAACTTACACCATACACAAAAATAAAGTCAAGAATGATAAACGAATTAAATTTGAGTCACAACACCATGACAGTCCTAGAGGAGAAGATAGCAGGAAAATCTCAGATCTTCCATGTAGCAATATTTTCACCAATATGTCCCCTAGAGGAAGGGACAAAAAGGAAAGAGTAAACAAATGGGACTTCATCTAAATAAAATGCTTCTGCAAGGCCAAAGAAAACATCAGCAAAATGAAAAGGGAACCGGCCATGTGGGAAAATATATTTGCAAATGATACCTCAGGCAAGGGTTTGATCTCCAAAATGTATAAAGAACTCACATGACTCCAGGAAGACAAACAACTCAGTTAAAAATTGGGTAAAGGACCTGAAGAGACACTTCTCCAAGGAGGACATAAAGAGGGCCCAGAGACATATGAAAGGATGCTCAGTATCACTATCTATCAGAGAGATGCATATTAAAACCACAATGAGATACCACTCCACACCAGTCAGAATGGCCATCATAAACAAATCAACAAACAATAAGTGCTGGTGAGATTATGGAGAAAAGGGAGCCCCAGTACATTGTTGGTGGGACTGCAGACTGGTTCAACTACTACGGAAACAGAATGGAATTTTCTCAGGAAATTAAAAATGGAATTGCCTTTTGACTGAGCAATTCCACTGCTGGGATTATACCCTAAGAATCCTGAAACACCAATCCAAAGAACCTGTGCGTCCCAATATTCATAGCAGCACAGTTTACAATAGCCACGCAATCTCAGTGCTCATTAGTAAAATAGTGGATCAAAAAACGATGGTACATTTACACAATGGAATACTATGTAGCTGAAAAAATGAAGGAGCTCCTAGCCTTTTCAACCTCATGATGGATCTGGAGAGCATTATGCTAAGTGTAAGAAGCCAGATGGTGAAAGACAAATGCCATATGACCTCATTTATAAGTGGAACCTAATCAACAAAAGAAGCAAGCATGCAAAACAGAGCCAGAGGCATTGAAATAAAGAACAAGCAGAGTAAACAGAGGAGAGTGGGGATGGGGATAATGGAGGAAAGAAAGAAAAAACAGGTTGTCAAGGAGCATGTGTAAAGGGCCCCCAGAGAAAGCCAAAGTTGGCCAGGATTGAGGGTGGGAGGTGGGGGTGAGTGGGGCGGGGGAAGTGGTGGTGGGAAAATGGAGACAACTGTACTTGAACAATAAAAAATAAAATAAATAATAAAAAAGAAAATGTGTAAATGTAATTTCAAAGCTTAAAATTGGCAGTCATCTTTCATTTTTTTTCATTCAGCAAATATTTTTAAGGTTTTATTTATTTATTTTAGAGAGAAGGGAAAGGAAGTAGAAAGAGAGTGAAAGAAACATAGGTCACTTGCTTCTTTCCAGCCCCCAACTGGGGACCTAGTTCTCTACCCAGGCATGTGCCCTGACTGGGAATAGAACTGGCGACCTTTCAGTCCATAGACTGGCATTCATTTCACTGAGCCACACCAGCCAATGCTCCTTCAGCAAATATTTATTGAGTATATTCTAATATGCTAGGTGCTCAGACTGCAATAATGAACAAAAGATATATATGCTCCCTATCCATTTCACCATCTCCACGTCACCACTTTGGTCACCATTATGTATCATTTGGGCAGCTCCATTTATCTTCTGACTTCTTTTATCTCCTTCTTACACTCTGATCTCTCTTTGATCCATTCTTTACCCAATAGCCAGAAAAAAATTTTGATCATGTTTAAAATCTTTCTTTAAATTGTCAGGACTTCCACTTTTAAAACATGAGAAGCTTTATGGACCCACTCCTTGGAGTGGATCCTGTGAAGAAAGATTTATCTGATGTGAACCTCAAGAAGGAATTTATCTGCTGGACAGAACTTCCCATGGTCAGTTTAGGGCCCAAATTTTATAAATAATGAGTTTAGCAGCCATTTGTGGACAAGGGCTCCTCATGTACTTTGTATGCCAGAACTTCAGTTTAAACTCTTGGCTTCCTGCACTATACACTGCTTATTTATGCTGTCTGAGTCAAATACTGCAGGGAAGTCCTGGTTTCATCTATTGATCAGTGGACTGAGATGTGCCCCAGGCAATCAGAACTGCACAATATATACTCATTTACATACATACCAACCAATTTGAACTGTTCTATCATGACCACTAAGAACACATGACACAGACTAATGACAACTGCATGATTCTGATGAGTCAGGACTGTATGAATTTGGAAACCTCATTTGCATAAAATTGGATCTATTGGGAACTTGGGCAGGAACTCTTTTTATAAAATGTAGCTTCCCTTTTGCCTCAGTGGAGCATATTTTTGGTTATACAGTTTCCTGTTTTGCAAACTGTTCACGTGAATAAAATTTTTCTTTAAAAATGCAATTAATTTTTTTTTTGCTTAAAGGCTTATGTTACATCTTAAAAGTAGTTTCACCTGATTATCTGATACAAAAGTTGAAACCCACCTGGAGACTATGCATGAACAGGAGTGTGTCAGCCACCATTTTAAAGCACTTTCTGAAAGCAAGGAGGAGGATGGGAGAAAGGATGTAGGTTATGTACTGGCATGTAATGCACAAAATATTATATGTTATCTGAAAGAAGCAGCAGACATGACTTGTCTTATTCCTATACCACCATAAAGTTCTAGTGGCCTTTGGAAGACATTTCTTTTGGAAAGTTTAAATATGGTGGAAAAGGAGTTGGGCAGAATCAAACTAGACAATAGGAATATAATTGCTGCATGTTGAGGGACAGGATGTAAACTGCTTTATTGGCTGTACTGTATGGGATTTTTACTGTCAGCAATTGTTAATATCTGGAGAAAGGGATGTGATCTATTTAAATCTGTTCAACAACAAGGGTGTCATGGTGGATCTCCTCATTTATTTTTCCAGAACAGATGTCCTAGTCTGAATCTATTGGTTAGAGCTCTATTTCCTTGGGGGAGCTAAGAGAGTTAAAGACAAAATGAAGACAAAGGAGTGTCCCTGGATCTGAATGGTGCCTTGTGACACCAAATTTGGTTGGAAATATTTCCTGACCTGCTCTGCTAAGAGTGGTAGACTTCCATGTGGCATTAATGATCCTTCTTGTTCATATGCCTCATTTAAGAGAGGGGCACTGATCAAAACATCAATTCTTTTGCCAAAGCTCAGTATAATCACCTGAGGAATAGAAGAGAATACTTGGCATTTGTTACTGTACCCTTACTTCTCTGACTTTTAGCTGGAAAGACAGATAGACTTTTTGTCTTTCTTAGTGGAAAATGAATCCATCTTAGGATAGTGACAACCTAAGAGATAATTTCTTCTAGGTAAAAAAAAAAAATGTCAGTGTGGATAGCATCTACAAAATTGCCATGAGTCCTAGGACTGTGAAGGAGTCTGAGGATGCCAAAGGGATGTGACCTGGAATCAACTGTTCCTAACTCCATCTTCATCCCCATACTCTCTTCTATGTTCTAAGCCAGAGGTACTAATCTGGGAAGTAGTTTGTCTGGCTTCTCCCAAGGCAATTAACCCCTGCCCCCTCCCAGCTTCCTGCCTTTATCTGTAGTTCTAAATTCTAGAAACATAGGGAACATGGCAGCTTCCCACTAGGGTTGCCCTTTTGTCAATTAGGACCTCATTTTTCTTCCAGCCCTTACCCTGACTTTTATTCTGTTAGGTCATATCTATTCCCCAAAGTCATAATCCCTCAGCTGTCTGCATTGGGTTTTCAAATATTTCAAGTGATAACTAGAGATGTATATTAAATTATCCTGGAGGCCACAGATAAACAGCATAGGTATCTTGGATGGAAAATACTATAATCCAACTAGATTGTAACCCCTTGAAGGCAGGTGGAGATGCTATATCTGATAAAACACTAATCTTTCCATAGTCTGACAAGTTTAGTAAACTGAGTCAGTATGACCCAGTAGATAGACCACTGGACCGGGAGTCATGAAATCTGAGTTATAGTTTAGGCTCTGCCAAGCTGTGTGATTTTTTTGACATCACCACAATCCCTGCCACTACTCCTGTCATTCTTGTCCTACATCAGGCCTTGGTTTCCTGGTTTACTCAGTGAGTGGCTCTAATGTCCAGTCCTGGCTAGTCTTCATATTTATCTGTAAAATGAATGAAAAGGTAAGCTAAAGGATGCCTAAGAGCTCTATTAGCAACAAAATGTTTTCAAATGTACTTTTAAAACACATGTTCTTTCAGAGCCATAAAAACTTGTGGCCTATAAGTCATTTGAGCTTGAGGCAATTACCATGTGGCAATGTTATAGACACACAACTCAAAATCAAAACTGCTAAAAGCAGGTGGACAGTTTCAAGTCCATAATGTCCTGGAGAGCTTACATAATGAGGCACAGTGTGTCCTACTGAGGTTTGTTTCAGAAATAGACTTCTTAGTGATTCAAGGTGCCCTAACATCAATCTTTTTTTAAAAGATTTTATTTATTTATCTTTAGAGGGGAAGGGAAAGAGAGAGGTAGAGAAACATCAATGTATGGTTGCCTCTAGTGTGTCCCCCTCTGGGAACCAGCCTGCAACCCAGGCATGTGCCCTGACTGGGAATCGAACTGAGGTCCTGTGGTTCGCAGGCCTGTGCTCAATTCACTGAGCTACACCAGCTGGGGCACCTAACATGAATCTTGATTGATTTTCTTTGGAGAAAAAAAGACCACTTAGAAATGATCTGAAAAGAGGCTGATTGGCTTATTTTTTTTCTTTAACAAACTTAATTCATTTTGACTCTTTCATGAGACTTAAGGAAGATACTGAAATCTCCCTGGCAAAGCTTTTTTCATGTGTCTTTGTTAATTTTTTTACTCTGATCTGTTTTACATACTAAAAGAATAATAATAGAAAATATCCTAAAGATAAAGTGGTGCCTATCTGTGTAGTTTTCATGTTCCTTACAAGAAATACTTCCATGTTCTCTGTCCTTTTGCTTATAAAGCACTGAGGGAAGTCCCTAGGGATTTTCTGCCCTTCTTTTTCTTTCTTTTCCCCCCTTCTTTTTCTTAAGTTGTTTGCAAACCACAAAAGAGGACAGGCCCGATAGAAAAGAATACCTGTGTTTTCACCTTTCTCCATTTCTACCAATGACAGAGAGGCTAAAAACTTTCCAAAGCTGAAAGAGTAAAACTTCTAAATGAAGATGAAGACACATTTAGCTTATGAGAACATCACCTTCCCTAACAGAAAACTCTCATTGCAAACATGACGAAAACACCCATTTGTTATAGCCACGTGTTCTAGAGGAAAGTAAAATTTGGCAGTCCACTCAAATGGGTTGGTTTGCTGGCAGTTCCCTGAAATCATCCTGTGTTACAATGTGAGAAAGCATCAGAAACTAGTTCTAGGTCATGGGAGAGATGAGGACATTTCTGTAAGAGTCTCCCCTGGTGATTTTGTCTTTAGTAGAAAAAATTGGAGAGAGAAGATAGGAAAATTTCTCTAGGAGAATCTTAACCTATTCGGCAGTAGAGACATCTCAAGCTCCCTCACTCACACAAACATGAACTGGAAAGAGGAAGAGAATGTGGAGATTGTGGGCTCAGTACAGAGGACATGCCAGAGGAGAGACCAAAACCTAGGAGAAAGCTGGTGTTTGTCTCAACAGGGTCAGGAAATCTGCATTGCTCTACATCATTGTGTCTAATGCCCTGCTCAATGCCAGGAGGGCACTGAGCTATTTACAGACTGTGGCAGGTTTTCTTCTGAGACATTAGAGAACTCTGGCCATTGGGTTGTGATGGGCTGGTAGTGCTCAAGTCAATTCTACTTTGGCCCAGTAGAGATTGATACCCTAAATTCCTTGCCATACTTCTGTGGCCAAATACTCTTCTTAGAATGGTCAAGGCACCAAAAACCTTTGCAGTGAATTTCATCTGTGTTTTAGGGTAGATGAGTCTGAAACAACACTTTGGTAGTTGGGCATTATTAGGCAATGGTTAAAGAACATGGACTTCATAATCAAAGACCTGGTTTCAAATCATTGGGTCACTACAAGCTGATTGGTCTTGGCATGAGGTCTCGCCTCTGTAGGCTTCAATTTTCTCATCTGTAGAATGATGTTAATAATGACACCTCCCTTGGAGGTATGTTGTGAGGATTAATTTACATAATGCTTGTAAAGCAATTGGCACAGTATTTGACAACCAGGAAATATGCAACAAATGGTAGCTAGTAATTAATAATAATACAACAGACATGATGTCATTATAGGATTACTTTAATGAATATTGGCTGGGCATTACTGCATGTCAGCCATTCATTCATTAGAGCAAACATGAATATCTACTATGTATGGGGTAATGTGCTAAGAGCAGCAGAGTGCTGTGAGCAAGAGAGAGGACCTTTAGGACCCTGAGTATTCAGAGAAAGATGGACAAGAAAGATAAGAGGACTTGATCACCAACCTGTGAAATAAGTGGCTAGAGCCATGTCAAGACCATTCAGAGCTACTCATGGCCCTCAGAAAGCATGACAGGTGATATGCCTTTTGTTTAAACCCCTCTTTCTGGCATTAGAAGTTCTTCTCTTTCCTATAACTGGGTTCACTTGAATCTCATGTGCAACTTGGCTCTGCCCCAGTTCCCAGGTCTAACCTTGACCCAAGACAGGAGATAATTGGCTCCAGCCCCATAGCTGCAGGCTAAGGTTCAAACTGTCTTGCTGCTGTCCAACTGCAGGAGAGTGCCCTGGTTTTGATACTAGAGGTCCAGTCTCATTTTAAGCCTTAATTCCCTTTCCATGCCCTTATTTTTAGAAATGAGCTTCTGCCATTGTGCTTGTTCCCAAGGACCTGTTCCAAAACCTTATTTAATGGTCCCAGTACTATCTTATGATTCAATAGCTATACCATATTGTTGCTAATTCCTATATCAAGCACTAGAGTCTTTATCCTGAATTTTTAGTCTCACAGGTAACTTGGATGTTTGCTTCTTCTCAGTATATTCACTGTCTAAACTCCTTTGTCTTCTGTTAACCAGTTGTCTAGACAGGGACTGGTCATTGCAAATAACACTTTCCTGTTAGAACTAAACCTTTTCTGCCACCACCTGCATTTGGGTTAGTTCTCTAGTGATTGGGTCACCCTCTGGGGATATTCTTATTCTCAGTTTTACTTCTTTCCATATGCCTCACTAAGCAGCCCAAGATCCAACTTTCCTAATCAGAGGCCAAAATCTTTTAAAGCAAAGCCTCTGAGGAGCTCTGAAGATAGCGCTTTACCCTTTTTAAAAGTCCTAATTATCAATATAATTCTTTTGTACTCATCCCATGGGAAAGCCCTTGGCAGAACCATTCTGTTCATTCATTAATTTATTCAACAAGTATTTGTCAAAATTCCATAATGTGCCAGGCCCATATTGGAATGAATCAGTCTGTCCTCAAGGAGTTCATAGTTTACTTGGGGCAGCTGAACTTGTAAATATATCATTGTAATACAGAATCAAATGTACCATAAGAAAGCAAAAGGTACTGTAAGGAAGCAACAATCAGGGGCACCTAACCAAACTGCAGGTGGGTAAATGGGATTAGGGAAGGCTTCCTGAAAGAGATGATACCTTTGAGTTCTAGAGGACTGGTAGGTGATGTTAGGTGGCTAAGACAGGCAAACACACTTCCAGGCATGCCCTAAGTGAAAATTTGGCACCTTCCAGGAAAAATACAGACTTCACTATAGCTGGAATATTGAATGTGAAAGGGAAAGAGTACAAGATGAAGTTAGAGAGGTAGGCAGGTGCCAGATTTTGAAGTGCCTTATTTACTATGCTGAGGAATTTGAATTTTATCTTGATTTCTTTTTTAAAGATTTTATTTATTTATCTTTAGATGGGAAGGGAAGAAGAGAGGGAAAGAAATATCAATGTATGGTTGCCTCTCATGCGTCTCCTGCTGGGAACTGGCCTGCAACCCAGGCACATGCCCTGACTGGGAATTATCCATTTTTAAAGGGGGAAATTATAATAATGTAGAGATCTGATTTGCCAGGATAAGAGCAGAGGCAGGGAAACCAGTTAAATGACTGAACCTCAACTAAGTTGATGATGGTGGGAATGAAGAGTGTGTCTGCATTTGAGAGATATAAGAGTGGAATTGATAGGATATAGTGACTGTGTAAATAAGAGAGAAGCAATGAGAAAAGATGATCAGTTGCTTAGGCAACTAGGTGTGTGGTGACTCTGCTGCCTGAGACAGGAAATACAAAAGGAATAGATTTTCAATAGAGGGCAGGCTGTGCTTAATGTTGCCAAATAGAATTTCCCAATTGTACTTTTCTTTTAGTAATATAATCCTGTCGCACAAAGGATGCTACTGATAAACTCCTTTTATAGAATGCAACTGTAGAAAATAAAGCCTTTTTACCATATAAAATGACCATACAATTAGACCATATGAAAATTATATAATTGGATAAGTATTACACTTGAAAATTAAATCTTCTGTCTTTGTTAATTGGAAAGCATAGAAGTAAATTGAAATAGAGTTGAAAAGAACTTACCCCATAGACAAGTTCCCCAACCATGCCATTCCATATTTTAGTCTCCGGATCCCTTGCACCATATTTCCCATCACCAACAATGGACAACTTGTATTTGATCCTTACATGTTTGGCTATTTCATAGGCTAAGTCTACACAATAGCCTTCATATCGCTCATTTCCTTCCAGTTGCTCATGATTCTTCTTATACATTACGTATGGTGATTCCTTTGGGACCAGAAGGAAGATCAAAGGATTACTCCTATATATTTTTCTAAGAGATGATATTTGTAATCATGAAGTCCCCCATCCCTCGTGGCTATTGCACTTTGGTGTGTGAAAAGAGCTTTTAAATTTTGTTTTTTTTACTCACTAAGCAGAAGAGCCTCAACCAACTATTCTACATAATACTCCTTGAAGTCCTTAACACAGGGGTGTCAAATTCATTTTCACTAGGAGCCATATCAGCCTTGCAGTTGCATTCAAAGGGCCAAATATAGAGCTCCTTGCCCTTAGTTAAGGAGTGGTTACATTTATACAGTCCTAAAGTTACATTCGGCCCTTTGAAGGCAACCACAAGGCTGATGCAGCCCCCAGTGAAAATGAGTTTGACACCCCTGCCTTAACTAATGATTAAAGGAAGTCAAGAAAAATGTATATTATTTTGGATATTTTGAAAGAAGGACCAGTTTCTACCTGTAAAGTCTTTGATTTAGTCAAACTGGGCAGAAATATTTTTCTTAACTACATGAAGTGAACTGCTTTTATTTCTTGGGATTTATTATGTACAAACCACAGGCCACCCTAGCAAGCCCTAGGGAAGCACTGATCTTTGTGAGATCAGGGCCTGTGACTTACTTATATTTATATCCTCAGGGCCTCGTTGGTACCAAGGACTAAGTAAGCATTTGATATATATATTTAAATGAAAGGTAAAGTCCAGCCAAATCTCTATTCAGTTAATCACAATTTCAAACCTAGTAGTGTAGAATTTAAGTCAGCTTCCTACTTTATTCAGTACAAAAAATTACTAGCTTTTAGAAAAATATTTTAAACCTAAACAAGAATATGCTATCACCTTTCAACAGTGCCTTCATTATTTAGAAAAGCTTTACATGGTGAATATTGCCTTGAAACACTCTCATGACAAGTATATGAGATTATTACCATACTCATTCCATAAATTTGTTTTTTAAATTATTTTTATTGATTATGCTATTCAGTTGTCCCAATTTTCCCCCTTTGCCCACCTCCACTGAGCATTCCCTAATCCCTCAGGCCATCCCCCCACCATTGTTCATGTCCATGAGTCATGCTTATAAGTTCTTTGGCTTCTCCATTTCCTATACTCTACTTTACATCTCCATGGCTATTCTGTAACTGCCTATTTGTACTTCTTAGTCCCCTCACCTCTTCACCCACTTCCTGACACCCACTTCCCATCTGGCAACCATTAAAATGCTCTTTGTATACATGATTTTATCTCTGTTCTTGTTTGATTAGTTTATTTTTAGATTCAGTTGTTGACAGATATGTATTTACTGCCATTTTATTATTCATAGTGTTAATCCTCTTTCTCTTAAATAAGTTCCTTTAACATTTCATAAAATAATTGTTTGATGATGATGAGCTCCTTTAGTTTTTTCTTATCTGAGAAGCATTTATCTGTTGTTCAATTCTAAATGATATCTTTGCTGGGCAGAGCAATCTTGGCTTTAGGTTCTTTCTTTCCATGACTTTGAATATTTCTTGTCAATCCCTTCTAGCCTGCAAAGTTTCTTTTGAGAAATCAGCTGACAGTCTTATGGGGAATGCCCTGGTATGTAACTAACTGCTTTTCTCTTGATCATATTTTTAACATCTACCTGAAAAAAATTATTTATTTACTTATGTATCTATCTATTTATTTTTAATATGTTTGTTTGAGTACAATTTTCTGCCTTTTCCCCCCACTCCAGCCCAACACCCCAGCCCTCCCCACCTCCATCCTGTTTCCCCACCTGTTATTGTCCATGTGTCTTTTATAATTGTTCCTGCAAACTCTTCACCCTTTCCCCTGAAATTCCCTCCTTTCTCCCCTCTGGTCACTGTCATCTCTTGCTGCATTTAAGATTCTCTTTAACTTTAACCTCTGGCATTTTATTTATGATGTGTCTTGCAGTGGGCCTCTTTGCATCCATCTTGTTTGAGATTCTCTGTGCTTCTGGACTTGCATGTCTATTTCCTTCACCAAATTACGAAAGTTTTCTTTCATTACTTTTTCAAATAGATTTCCAATTTCTTACTCTCTCTCTTCTCCTTTTGGCACCCTGATGTGAATGTTCAACCTCTTGAAGTTGTCCCACAGGCTGCTTACACTATCCTCATTTTTTTGTATTATTTTTTCTCCTTGTCTAATTGGTTGCTTTTTTGCTTCTTTTTGTTCCAAATCATTGATTTCATTCTTGCCTTCATTCCCTCCACTGTTGTTTCCCTGTAAATTGTTCTTTATTTCAATTAGTATATCCTTCATTTCTGGCTGGACCTTTTTTATGCTGTTGGGGGTCCTCATAAATTCCTTGAGCATCCTTATGACCAGTGTTTTGAACTCTGCATCTGATAGATTGCTTATCTCCATTTTGTTTAGCTCTTTTCCTGGAGTTTTGATCTATTCTTTCATTTGGGTCATGTTTCTTTGTCTCCTCATTTTGGCAGGCTCCTTGTGTTTGTTACTATGTATTTGGTACAGATGCTACAACTTCCAGTTTTGGTAGTGTGGCCTAATGTAGTAGGTGTTCTGTACCAGTGGCACAGCCTCTCCTATCACCCAAGCTGGATATATAAGGGGAACCCACCATGTGGACTGAGTACAACCTCCTGTTACAGTTGAGCCTTGACTGTTGTTTGCAGATCAATGGGAGGGATTTACCCAGGCTCTTCAGTTACAAGATCTGGCTGTGAACACTGACCACCAACCTCCACCCTTGTGGAGGATCAGCTGTGCAGGGGCAGGGTGGTGGTGCTTTGACATGCTCTACAGATGTTCACTGGGTATGCAAGCTCTGGGATTACCTGGGTTGTGCAGAACAAGGCTAGTCCCACCTGTGTTCTACCCAGGGCCACCCTGCATGAGCTATGAAATGGTCTGAGATGCTGCCACTTGTGCTGGGCTTGGAGATTACCAGGCAAAGCTGAACTGTGAATGTAGGCTGGCTGCTGTTAGTATCAGGCTTGGCACCACTTAGCAAGGAGTGTGGAGGCTGGGGGCCTGCTGTTACTTGTTTGATAGAATTTAGGAAGTCCTGAAACATGAGTCAAGACCAGACATTTATATGGAAGAGCAGCTTGGGTGGGCCTGTGAGTTGGGTGGGACAGAGTCTTAGGGGATCTCCTGGATGGGCAAATAGAGTTAGCCAGGTTGATGGAGTCTCAGGTACAGCATTCACATGCTGGCTCTGTGGTTCTGTTGGGGGATGGCTCAGAAAGGGACAATGGTTTCTGCCTGCCTTTTTCTTTGGTACAAAGCTGTCCCACAGCTCCCACCTTGATGCCAGACACTTCAGTTTCTTCCTGTATGCCCCTGGCACCTTTCAAGCTGCTACCTCACCGCTGGAGCTCAGAGAGAGTGACGAATAAGTCTGCATGTGGCTTCTTTAAGGAGAAGTGCTTGGGGCTCCAGCAGTTTCTTTCACTTACTCAAACATTGCTGGTTTTTGCAGCCTAGAGTTATGGTCTTATCTTCCTGGCACTGGAACCCTGGTCTGGGGATCCTGGTGTGGGGCTGGGCCTACACACTTCCAAGATGTTCCTCCTGAATGTTTATCCACCACACATGGATGTGATATCAACCTGTCCCATGTCTTCACCCTTCCTACCAGTCTGGATGGATGTGGTTGCTGTAATTCCATAGTTGACAGACTTCCATTCACCTCACTTTCTGACAGCTCTGAGTGATGGTTGCTTTATACTTTTTAAAAATATATATTTTATTGATTATGCCATTACAGTTGTCCCATTTCCCCCTTCATTCCCCTCCCCCTGCACACCTCCTCCCCCACCATTCCCCCATTTAGTTTATGTCCACGTGTCACAACTTCTTTAGATTCTATGTTTCCCATACTATTCTTGCCCTTCCCCCTGTCTATTTTCTACTTACCATCTATGCTAACTATTCTCTGTACCTTCTCCCCAGTTCTCCTCTTCCCACTCCCCTGTTCCTAACCCTCCATGTGATCTCCATTTCTATGGCTCTGCTCCTGATCTAGCTGTCCTCTTAGTTTGCTTTTGTTTTAGGTGTGGTTGTTAAAAACTGTGAGTTTGCTGTCTTTTCACAGTTCCTATTGTTTATCTTCTTTTTTTTAGATAAGTCCCTTTAACATTTCATATAATAAGGGCTTGGTGATGATGAACTCCTTGAATTTGACCTTATCTGAGAAGCACTTGATCTGTCCTTCCATTCTAAATGAAAGCTTTGCTGGATAGAGCAATCTTGGTTGTAGGTCTTTGGATTTCATGACTTGGAATACTTCTTTCCAGCCCCTTCTTGCCTGGAAGGTCTCTTTTGAGAAATCCGCTGACAGTCTGATGGGAACTCCTTTGTAGGTGACTGTCCCCTTATCTCTTGCTGCTTCTAGGATTCTCTCCTTCATTTTCATCTTGGCTAATGTAATGATGATGTGCCTTGGAGTGTTCTTTCTTGGGTCCAACTTCTTTGGGACTCTGAGCTTTGTAGATTTCCTGGAAGTGTATTTCCTTTGCCAGACTGGGGAAGTTCTCCTTTAGTATTTGTTCAAATAAGTTTTCCACTTCTTGCTATTCCTCTCCCCTTCTGGTATCCCTATAATTCGGATGCTGGAATGTTTATCAATGTCCTGGAGGTTCCTAAGTCTCTCCTCATTTTTTTGAATTCTTGTTTCTTCATTCTTTTCTATTTGGTCACTTTTTTTTTCTTTCTGGTCCACTCCTTTGATTTGAGTCCCAGTTTGCTTCACACCACTATTGGTTACCTGTGCATTTCCCTTCATTTCACTGAGTTTAGCCTTCATTTGCTCATCTAATTTGTGACTAAAATCAATCAGTTCTAGCTCTGGCTGGTGTAGCTCAGTGGATTGAGCTCGGGCCTGCGAACCACACAATCATGGTTCGATTCCCAGTCAGAGCACATGCCTGGGTTGCAGGCCAGTTCCAGGTAGGGGAATCACAGGAGGCAACCATGCATTGGTGTTTCTCTCCTTCTCTCCTTTCCTTCCCCTCTAAAGATAAATAAATAAAATCTTAATATATATATATATCAACCAGTTCTGTGAGCATCCTGATCACCAGTGTTTGAACTGTGCATCTGATAGGTTGGCAATCTCTTTGTCATTTAGAAGTATTGTCTCTGGGGCTCTGAGCTGTTCTTCTTTTTGAGCCATAATATTTTGGTCTATTTGCGCTTGTTATGTATGAGGGGACAAAGCCTTAGGTGTTCACCAGGGTGGGGCGACCCGGTCTCTGGGTTGTGATGCTCTATGTGGGGGCGGGGTCAGAGAGGGGCAATGGCGCTTGTTCCATGCTCTCTGTCAGATTTCAGTCCCCTCTGCTGCTTCTCACAAGCAAATTGGGCCCTTCTGGTGCTGGTTACCAGGTGTGTGGGCTTGTGCACCCTCCAGGACCCTGTGGGTCTCTCCAAAAAACTCTCTGTGAGTCTGCGAGCCTCTCCTGGCACCTCGATCCCTGTAAGTTTTTCCAATTGGTGCTCTTAGGGTTTATTTCCTGGTGCTGGGGCCCTGGGTTGCATGGTCTGTCTCACTGCTCACCCCTTTGCCTGGTTTATGTGCAGGTGAATGTGTGACTGTGGTCAGCCAGCTGCCTTGCGCCCTCACTGGGTCTGCCCATTGCCACCCCATACCTGTGGTCTGACAACCCCCACCTGTGTACCTGGGTCGGTTCGGCCACTTTTTCCTGTGCCCCTTTCTGCCAACCACTGACTCTGCCCCTCTTACTGGTCTGGCTGAATGATTTGTTGTTGTTAGACTTCCATACAGTTCAATTTTCTGGCTGTTTTGGTTGCATTTTTATTACTAAAACTTTGTTGTCTTTAAACTTGGTTGTGCGAGGAGGCACAGTGTTTCCACCTATGCCTCCTTTTTGGCTGGAAGTTCTGCTTTATACTTAAGTTGTACATTTCATGTGGTTGTGCAAGGAGGTGAGCCATGCTTACCCAAGCAGCCATCTTGACCAGAAGTCCCATTCCATAAATTTATAACAGCATAGTCTGGGGCTTAGGGAAGTTGTGACTTGTGCAATTAATCACAATTTATTAGTTTATCAGTGGTAGACCTAATATTAGAACCCTAATCTGCTTTGCTTCATATAATGCTCCCTCCCAGACAATGAAGAATTAGATTTCAAGTTTAGATGAAACACCAATCCTATGGTGGAAGGAAAGGGCAAAGAGGAGAATAATATCTGAAACTCTTCTAAATTCCTATTATTTTTCTTTTTAAAATGACACTCAGTTAATTATAATGTCAACTAATCAACTAAACAAACAAGCAAGCAAAATATATCCAGAGACTTGGAAATAAAGAACAAATGGACAGTGACCAGAAGGTAGAGGGGAGGAAGATAACAAGTGAAAGTGGGGGAAGGGTTATCAAGGAAGAAGTGTAAAGGACCCATGGGTGAAGCCAAAAGGGATGGAGGACTGAATGTGGAAGGTGGGTCGTGGGTAGGGCATGGGAGAGTAATGGAGGGGGAAATGGGGAGAACCATAACTGAAGAACAATAAAAAAATTCTACACACACACACACACACACACAAAGCCACTTTGAGATGTTCCTAAGCTGACCTGTTGGAAATTTTCACTGCTTGAACTTCAGATCTTTCCTACATTCTGAATAATACTTTTCAGAAAGTAGAAGTCTTGATACACAGAAAGCCCACCTAACTTCTGTCCATACTTACCAGAATGGTAGTCACCACTATGGTCCGATTCTCTGAGGACGCACTGTCATTGCTGATTTGCTGATCAGAAAAAGGCACAAACCTCTCATACTCATTCCAGTAGCCAGCCTAGAAAGAACAGACATTTGACCTGGTTGCCTGTTTTTCACTCAAAAGGTACACCATGAAATTCAAGTGCTGTTGTGGAATGGAATGGTTTTTTTAGTTGCTTGAGCTTTACAAGGATTGAAGTCCTGTAACCCCCTGTCTTCTGCCTTCACCAGGACTCTGATACCAGCACACACAGTTGTGCTCTTCCTTCATCCTGGGAGTTCCTATTTCCACCTCACGACCTCATGTTTACTAACATTTTGTAAAATAATTTAGCCCATGTAGGGTCATCAGCCTTCTAAAATTTAAACTCATGTAGCAGAAAAATACTTTGCTTTGGACTGTAGGAAAACTGGTGTGGGGGTTTGGCAGACCAGTGAGTATCCTGTAGAGGTAACACAAGATATCTTATGTTTTTCCTTGGCTGGTGTAGCTCAGTGGATTGAGCACGGGCCTGTGAAGCAAAGGGTCACTGGTTTGATTCCCAGTCAGGGCACATGCCTAGGTTGCAGTCTGGGTCCCCAGTTGGGGGCATATGAGAGGCAACCACACATTGATGTTTCTCTCCCTCCATTCTCTAGAAGAATAAATAAATTTAAAAAAGGTATTTCACATTCTGAGGTTTTATTAAACGGCTACTAAATCCCTACTTCACACCTAACTCAGCTATTAGTGTGATAGAAACAAAGTGGTCATTATAACATTTAGCTGTAAAGAAAAGAATTTTGTTCAAAGTCCTTTTGGTGGGTGAATTGGCAAATGAAGAGATACCTACTTTCCAACTGTTTTGCTAAAACTATATGTACCTTGGCAGCTTCTGTTTAACTAAAAACATACTGTAAAATTGGTGATTTTTCCCCTTATTGTTAATAGCTCTTGAATCTACCATTTATAGGACCAGACTCAGAGGGAAATACTTCTTTTAAACTGTGTAGGTGGAACACTGATTACAAAACAGCTCTTCATCACATCATATCTATACTATTTGCAGAATGGAAAGGCAGAAAAATGATGTGTGGGAATTCGCTTTGTGTGTGTTTCTGAAACCTATTTTATTGCATCTGGTTGCTGTCACATATTGAAAAATTTTTTCTTTGCATATCTGTTTTGGTTACTTACTTTTCGAGAGCCAGTGACTTTCATTTCATATACATCGATAGTATAATTTGTCCTACGTCCATAAGTGTCAAATTGGATGTTTCCAGTCATTCCTTGTACCTGTACCTGTTAGAGAGGAAAATACAGAATTTTAAAATAGCACCACATTATTGCCCTCTAGGTCTTTGAGATGAGGCCTGGTGACAGATCTTGGAGTCTTGGAGAACTTTTATTTTGAATCACTGAACTGTATACCTACCAGATCATGTCTATGTAGATCTTTATTTTCTCCCCAGTATTTTTCAGATATACCTTATGATTATGAAGCTTTGAGTGGGTGTGATAGGCAGTTACCAGTATGATACAGTGAGGGCCTTATCACTATTTTTTCAGGGGTCTGAAATTTCCACCATCAGTCTCTTGTTAAGGGATAGTCCAGAGAGTAGTCCACACTAGGATGATGTGTTCTTCTAAAGTGTAAATTTCTTGGGGGCTGTGGCTATGTCTTATCTTAGTGTTCCCAATAGCTGAACATAAACTGATTTCAGTAACATGAGCTTTGGAGCTCCTGGATTCATATTCCAGTTTCATCACTTACTGTATGACCTTCGGTATATGTTCCTTAATATATTTGTATGTTAGTGTCCTAATCTGTAAAAAAAAAGAATCCTAGAAGTATCTATCCCTCTGACTTGTTGGGAGGATTAAATGATTTATACATATGTAATGTTTAGAACAGTGTGTGACATGTAGTAAGCTTTGCAATACATGGTAGGTATGTAAATAATTATTATTAATTAAAATGCATTTAGTTGCATTTCTTAAGAGGGTTACACATTTACCAGCTACCATGGTAACAGGGTGAGGTTTTCCTTTTATTTAACTTATGCCCAGTTATAGGTAGGTAGCAGACAGCTAGGCTATGGAGAGATAATCCTTAGACTGATGAGACTGGTTGAGTCAAAGGAATCAGGAACATGGAGTACTGGATAAGAAAGCTAGAAAATAGAGTAGCCAAAGAACCCATATGCATGACCCATGGACATGAACAATGGTGTGGAGATTGCCTGAGGGAGTGGGTGGTACTGGCCAGAGGGGGGCAAAGGGGGAAAAATTGGGACAACTATAAAAGCATAATCAATAAAATATAATTTTAAAAAAGAAATCTGGCCCTGGATGGTGTGGCTCAGTGGATTGAGTGTCAGCCTGCAAACCAAAGGGTCATCAGTTTGATTCCCAGTCTACGGCACATGCCTGGGCTGCAGGCTGAGTCCCCAGTAGGGGGTGCACAAGAGGCAACCACACATTGATGTTTCGCTGCTCTTTCTCCCTCCCTTCCCCTTTCTAAAAATAAAAATATAAAATCTGTATAAAATAAAAAAATAAATCTAGAGATATTGGAATAGCTTGGAAACTCATTTGGTATGCCAAATGCAGAATGATGTGTGCCAAGATTTTTCCTGAGCCTGGGCCCAACATTATGAAGTAACTAATAACAAGACATTTCTGCTGGGTTTAAAGAGTTCCTTACCTACTTTATAGTTCAGGGATACCATATAAAGGACTCTCTACAAATATAAGTCAATGTTGTTATATTCGAGTCACTCATTTGGCAAGTAAGGGTCAAGGAATTTGCTTCAAAGAGAAAATCTGTCTCATTTTTCTAGGAAGAAAGGATGGAATCTTTTTTATCATTGATAGAAAGTAACAAGCTGTTAAGCAAGTCAGGAGTAGTAATAGGCTTGTGATGCCAAAGGAAAAGTTGATGGCAAGTATTAGGGAGCATATTTTTAAAGTGAAAGGGGCTTGTTCACCACCAGTAGGAAACTGGAATTTCTGTTGAAGGAGAAATGCTTTAATGTGATCCTGAAGACAAGATTATTGGCCCACTGACCCAAAAAACCTTTGCACTATTGTCAGCTTAGGCTTGCAGAGAAGGTGATGTCACACTTCTAGGTAAAGTAAAGGTCCTTTGTTGAGATAGAAATTGCTTACTTAGTAGGATGAATGTGTTGCATTCTGTGATACATGAATGGTTCTTCACAGTCTATTTTGTACATTGAATTCTAGAAGAGGATATAGGTAGGGCAGAGACACTTTCATAGAAATTTATTAAGGAAATTCTTCATTATTGAAAGTAGTAAAGGTTCAAGTCTCATTAAAATTGTATATTTCTGAAGATCTACTCTATTTAAATGTGATATACAAATTGGACAACAGTCTTGGGTATGTCCAAGAGATTCCAGACCCTGTGATTAGAACTTTTGTTGAGAAGTAGACTTGGACTACCAGTCAGAGAGAAGCCTATTTTTAAGGATGTGAATTTAAGTTCCCACCATCCTATGCGGGATCCTTTCTTTCTCTCCACACCTACCTCAGTCTATATTAGGTATTTCTCTTCTGGGTTCCTATCACATCCTCTGTAGAACTTAATAATATTTTAATCATCTATGTATTTCCATCACCCTTACTAGGTTGGAGGACAATGATTACCCCATTTACAAGTGGCTTTAAGGTTTTTAAAAAGCATTTGTTTACATATAAACTATTTAAATGTGAGCTTCCCTCAACTTATTTCATGCTTGAATACTAACTTGGAGTATGATACATAGTTATTGGTTCTCATTAAATATTTACTGAATGAATGCTGTGCTTATTTATTCATTAAAGCAGACCCCTTAGGAGACTCTATCAGGCAATGCACTTGTTTGCCATATTTCTGTGAAGAGACTGATTTGTTGAACAACAACTATGTGCTAGTCAAAATGAGGGATCCTTTCAAATCACACATTCTCACTTTTAATTAACTCTAATAAAATGGGATTTCTTTTAACATAGTAAAATTATTTGTAAGTCCCTGTGAATAGTGGAGATTTGCTGAGAATTTACAACAAGGGATCATCTACTATTGAAAAAGGCCTATACTTCCTAGCCTATGAAGCAATAAGAAGAGGTTGACCTGTAGAAAGCGATCATCAAAGAGAGCCAGCTACACAAATTCTTTTGGTTGAGTATTTGATAGTTATGTCCTGGGGAGAAAGGTTACTTACCTCAAGTACAGCTTGAGCTTTGTCAGTGAGCTAGACATGCAGGAATTATTTGTGAAATAGTATAATTAATCTAACTTTTTTCTAGTGAAATTAAACTTCTAGTCTTTCACTCTGGTAGCCAATTTTCTATTTGGGCAATATAGTTGTTTGCATCATGAGTGAGGAGTCAATTGGAGATGCTGGAACTTCCCACTTGATGTTTTATTGACGAAAACTCCTTTTGATCCACTCTAAGAGAGTTCTATACTTCACTCATCATTATGTTTCACCTGATAATACAAATCTTGTAATTGCTATGAAGGTTGAATTTAACTAACTGTCTTCAAAATTGTGTAGTGCTACCTCCATAAAACACCACTTAGGGCATTTGTTAGGGAACTGACATAATGACATAAAAATATGCATGATGGAATAATGAGTCATATCTCTTTCTTGGAGAGAGAGACACAGGGGGTACTAAGCCCTGTTGATTGAATGCTTCCAACTTGGCAAGTTTAAGGCAGCAGTAAAAGAGCGAACTGCACAAAATGATGTATGTTATGAGACCATTATAAATTCTTTGTTGCTGGGTTGTCCACGGAATTATCTTACCATTGCCTATCTCTTTGTTTATTTGGATGTCCCAAACATCAGATTAGTTAAATAAGTGGAAATAATAGATTCTTGTAATCTTGAAGGCTCATTTTAACCCATGAAGACACCTGTAGCATAAAGCTAAATATTCAGGCTAGAGCTCTTGCTTGGAAAACAGCAATGAATGGGTGATGCTACTCCTGCTTGTAAATAATGGAATCTGTTGAAAGGACACTGCTTCAAGCCTTAAATGATCTCCTACCATGTAAATGGTAAAAACATGTGATCTTTTTGTCTATCCACTGATTTCTTGTATTTTTCTTTAGGCTTTTTCTTTGGGGCATTGGGGAAAGCTTTTAAAGTAGGCCTGGAAATATATCATGTTCCTGCATTTTGCCATGTCGAATATCATAAAGGTTCCTTTTGACAATAGAAATACTATCACACTGACTTAGTTCCAAAGTCTATCCAGGCTAAAAATTTGTCTGGTGAGCCAGAGGATGCTATTGTTTTTTGTAATGTGTACCTTGAAGTTATGAGATTCCTATAAAATATCTCAGTACCCATCAGTAACATATTTCTGGAAAGCTTGAAATTTTCAAAGCCATTTACCATGTCAGTCCATAACTTTTGGTGGTACTGAGTTGATTTAATATCTATGGTGTAGCGCAGAACTAAATATTAATTTTCCCTAAATTTTCCATTTTTCAATCTTCAAGGAAGAAATTTCTAGCTTTAGATTTCTAGATTTTAGTGAATAAATATCCATGGTTATCTTTCTGCACAGTCTGATGTTCTATAGACTCTGATCCTATTCCTTTTAGCATTTATCTTGTCAAAATTGAGTATCATTTTTTGTGTCTTTATAAGGCCCCCACCCCAATAATCCACTGTGGTCATTACCATTTTCAGAGCTCTCTCAATATCAATTCCTTGACTCCAGGGCACAGCAGGATTTGCCAAGCAGTCTCCAGCACTGCCTCTCCGGGACACATCCACTCGCTGCCTTCTTAGATAGCGAAAAGCTTCTGCTATGACCAATATTGCGTCGTGTGTCAATGCAGATGTATACTAAAATAGATGTATAGAAAACAAGATACCATGACAAATGATCCCTCAAAACTTGTCTTGTTCCTTGTCATTTTCATTCTTCTCTACCTCCTCCTCTACACAATCATCTTCTTAATTATTTGAATCAAGAGATGTCTCTGGGCAAGCCTGACTTCAATTCATTTAAAAATAATAATGCTTGCCCTGGCTGGTGTAGCTCAGTGGATTGAGCACAGGCCTGCGAACCAGACGATCGCAGTTCGATTCCCAGTCAGGACACATGCCTGGGTTGCAGGCTGGTTCCCTGCAGGCCAACTTCCAGCAGGGGACGCAGGAAAGGCAACCATACATTGATGTTTCTCTCCCTCTCTCCTTCCCCTCTAAAGATAAATAAATAAAAAATTAAAAAAAAGTTTAAAAAAAAATAATGCTTCTTACCACATGTATGCACATGTTAAGATTACTAAGATCATATGGCTCAAGGGAGTCTTTCTCTTGCTCTCTATACTGTGTTTCATATTGAGTGAGTGACTACTAAAAGGCCAGATCCTTTATAAAGAAAGAAAAACATGTGAAGTTGAAGGATGGCATATATAGAATGAAGATGAAACAGCATATCCTAAAGCAAGACTAGGCTATTGCTGTTTCTAATAGAAAATTCAGATCTGGTGTTTACTTATGGGAAAATGGAAATAGCTAAGTTAGCTTGAAATTAATTTGGATGGAAACATTAATCATCTCTGTCTAGACCACATTTCTGGTGAACTGGGACCTCTGGCCAGCAATAAATCAGTTTTTGTTTCCTGCAGGAGCAAAAACCAAAGCTGGTGTTCGATTGTAAAAAATTATAATTGTTACTGAGTTTTAAATCTGATAATGTTGACAATTCACAGGCAATACTTCACGATGCTACTTCTTTCAAGCAAGAACACTTACTTTCTATTCCTTGGATATATTGATATGTGTATACTAGGGCTGAGGCCAGTTACTTAAAACAAAAGATTGGACTATCTGTAATTTGACATGATGGATGCCTTATTTATTAAATGAATCAATGTTTGATTAAAATAAACTGGTCCTTGTTTTATAGGTGATGACAAATACTAAGGAATATAGAATTCTGTTGATTAAATATATTTTATTTATTTGTTTTTAGATAAAGGGGAAGGGAGGGAGAAATAGAGGGAGAGAAACATCAATGTGTGATGCCCTCTCATGTAATCCCTACTGGGGACCCGGCCCACAACCCAGGCATGCACCCTGACTGGGAATTGAACTGGTGACTCTTTGGTTCACAGGCCAGTGCTCAATCCATTGAGCCACACCAGTCAGGGCAGAATTCTCTTAATTTCTTAAAATAAAGCAAAATCTTCTAGGGGCACTTGTCTCTATACTGTGTCCAAATAAATTTGGGAGTGAATACATTGTCATCTTTCTAACTACCAATTTCCTTTTCTGACTTTTTTTCACGTCACTATTCTTTTAGTAGCAAATCATCAAGTATGACTATAACAGGGGGCATATGTTCTTTATCATTGTGTCTGCCAGTCCTAGCACTACATAAAGTCAACGTGGTGGTGTTTTTTCTCCCCATCTGCCTTTCCAAGCCATGCCAAAAGAGCTATTTAATATTCTACTTTTTAGCTTCTACTTACCAATGTGTGGGCAAGTAAAAAAAAAGCTCCCAAAGGAAATATTCATAAAATATAGAATAAATTAAGCACCAAGATTTTAATCTCTAGACAATTGTATTTCCTAATAAAAATATTGTGTCTCATTTTTAAAGTGGGCTTTTGTCTGATTGATGTAGGGAAAGGTTTCTTAATGACTGGTACTAGACAAAAGTAATCCGAAAGATGTAAGCATGTACTTAAATATTCTATTTTCTTAAGTTATTTGACAGTTTTTACTTATAAGCCTTAACAGTTCTTTTCAGCAGGTTCAGAGAACTTTAAATATACCATGAGTTATCAGTGAATAATCCAAAGCTGAGATTGTTTTCTCTGTCTTTTGTACAACCTCTGAAGAGGCATAAACTACTCTAGTAGCCTTTTCATACTTTTACCTTCATCCACTTTTGTGCTTAACACAGTGCTGACATATTGCAGATACCCTTAAAATATTGAATAAATAAAAATTTCTTCTCTACCTATTACCT
This sequence comes from Sturnira hondurensis, assembly GCF_014824575.4. NCBI lineage: Eukaryota > Metazoa > Chordata > Mammalia > Chiroptera > Phyllostomidae > Sturnira > Sturnira hondurensis. The sequence goes on along the minus strand of NW_028092169.1, from coordinate 153,877 downwards.
ACTAAATCTAAGGATAGCAAAACTGTGTATAGGCAGTTTTATGAAAATCTAAATTTGTAGAAGCTCATCTAATCATAGTGGATGGATTTAGTACATAGGAAATATTTGAATCATCAGAGAAATGCAGATTAAAACCACAATGAATATCACTTCATATCCGTTAGCATGGCTCTTATCAAAAACACAAGAAATAACAATTATTTGTGGGAATGTGGACAAAAGGGAACCCTCATGCATTGTTGGTAGCAATGTAAACTGGTACAGCCACTATAGAAAACAGTATGGAGGGCCCTCAAAAAATTAAAAACAGAACTACCATATGAACCAGCAATCCTACTTCTGGGTATTTATCTGAAGGGAATGAAATCACTATCTCAAAAAAATTTCTTCACCCTCATATTTATCACAGAAATATTTATGATAGCCAAGACATGGAAACAACCTAAGTGTTCATCAGTGGATGAATAGATAAAGAACATACAAACAATGGAATATTATTGAACCCTAAAAAAGAAAGAAATCCTTCCATTTGTAACAACATGGATGGACCCTGAGCACCTATGCTAAGGGAAATAATTCAGACAAAGACAAAAAATCTGAACTCATAAAAATAGGGAACAGATTGGTGGTTGCCAGAGGTGGGGGGGTGGATGGGGGAAATTGTGAAGGTCAAACGGTACAAACTTTCAGTTATAAGATAAATAATTTGGGGGTATGTAATGCAAAGTATGGTGAATATACTATATTCACCATATAGTGAATTTGTTAAGAGACTAATTCTTGAAAGTTCTTAAGAGACTAATCTTAAAAGTCCCATCAAAAGAAAAATATATAACTATGGTGGTGATGGATGTTAATTAAACTTAAGGTGCTTGGTAATCATTTCATTATATACACATATATTAAATAAGTATATTGTATCCCTAAAACTAACATATGTCAACTAAAGCTCAACAAAAAATAATCTTTTAAAAAACATTTGACTACAGAAGATTCATCACAGGGGTTGTGACCATACTTACCAAAACATGAGGACACCTGATCTGACTGTGGGGCAGAAGGTTTTAAAGCAAGACAGTCCTAGAAAAATCTGGCATGTATATACTATAATCACGAAAGCATAGATTACCACTTAATTAGTGAGTGACTTAAATTAACAAAAAATACATTTAACTTCAACTTTTTAGAACATATCAACTACATAAAGTAAGGTCCTACTTGTATTATGTTTTGATATGACCCATTCAGGGCAGACCTGCCTAGGTGATACAGAACATGCCTCTTCTCTGGTCTGTGTCCCCATTGTTCTCCCTTATTCTATTGCTAGGGAGGATGCGAACATGGGTATCTTGAAACCATGGGAAAGAGAATATTACCACCCCCCACACTTTTTTTTTAGAGAAAGGTCTAAACTATACTTTGACCTCTTGTCTTGATCACAAGAATCCCACAGCCATGGTACATATATACTTTAACTATATCCGGAAGGAAGAATTTAGTTTCATACTTGAAAAAAGGCACTGAAGAAAGAAAACTGTACTTGAACAAAAGTTAAATAAAAAAAATAATAAAAAAAATAAATGCTCCGGGGGGGGGGAAGTCACTGAAGAAATGCTTACTGAAAAAAAAAATACATTTTAAGGATCCTTTGTGTAACCTGAATAACTTTCCTCTAACTTATCAGTTTTATTTCCTGATTTTTCAATAATAGGATTTCTAGCCATAGAGGAATACACATGAAAAATGTGCACTTTAAGCAGGACCTTCTCCTTTTGATATTCTTATCTTGATTTCATGAAAATGAGCAACTTAGATAATTAATTATTTTTAAAGATACTTTTTTGCAGGCAGGAAAACATTTCTCTTCGATATATGTATAGGCAACACACTCTGTATTAGAGCCTAATTCATGTGGGTTTGCTGAAATTCATGAAATGTATTAATGCAAAACAATCACATAAATAATGTATAATCTAATTTTCTGTTTCAGACTATCAATCTCCCTTAGCTATTCCCAGTGCCCCCACCTGTTATTTGACTCAGGGTCTTATGATATTGTAAACTGTTATGAGCATATTACAAATGAAATTCATTACAAAATTAAGTTAACATTTCCCAACATCAGGTTTTAAAAAGACCTCCTCAATAGCTTTTTTATTTGGAGTTTAGTTTTCAAATGAAGCACCATGACTTGCAGTTGTCTGTTAGCATCCTTAAAACACTTTTTAAGGAGGACCATTTGATCACAGGTTGGCCTTAAATGTATAAAGATCATACTGAGATGCTTTCAAAATCTGGCCTAAGGTGTCTACATGCCATGGAATATTACCTTTAGTGGTGCATTCTTGGCTTCAGGGAATTCCCTTTCATCCAATCTCACCCAGCGCTGTATAAACTGCTGAACCATAGGGTTTTCATTGTTGACAATCTGGAATCCTGTAATGTTGGCTCCCCCATGCATGACTCTTTCTAGCAAAATATCAGTAAAACCCTAGAAACAGATAGAAAGAAAATTAGGATTGTAGAAGGTTGTGAGTTTTTGCTTATAGTATCTGTTGATTAGAATGTAAAGGGAGAAATGAAAGTTCTCTCTCTAGGATCACTCCTTAATAATGAAGAAAACCTGGACACAGTGTTATATGTCAGTTATATCTCAATAAAAACAATGACAAAAATAGATAGGAAACCCTGGATATGAACTAGTTCTTAGAGTACCATGTCTCTGAAACTACAAACAGGATAGAGAAAATATGCATTCTTCCATTTTATTGTCTGTGTCTTTATTTAGTGTAGCTGTGGCAAAAACAAACATTAGTACCAACTTCAAGGACATATTTTGATTTACTTCATTTACCTGTGTGTTTAGTGTTTCTTCATTGAGTACAAATACAATGCTTCATGTAACTGGACAACGTTAAAAATAGAAATCCCAGAGAAAAACTGATAGTTTGGTTGTATATGATGTATGAACCCCAGACTATGTCTCACATTTGTCCATAAATACATCTTGAGATATACTTCATAGCATCCAACATGTTTTTCTTCTTTTGCTCTGGTTACAGTCTAGTGTCTTTGCCAACTCAGCATCTTGATGGAATTGCTTCAAGTTTACACAAAGTCATCTCCACTTGGGCACCACCAGTTCCATGGGACATTGCTATCTTCTCGGACACCTCTCCCAGTAATTGCACTACTCTTGCTGGATATTTATCTCTTGCTAGTTGCTGCTGATGCACTTTAGTCTCAATGGGCTGAAGCCAGTATATTCATAAAGAAATGAGGATAATTCTTTCTCCTTTCTTCAGAAAGGATTTTCTCCCCCCTAACATTCTAGTATAGGATTTTCAAATATACAGAAAATTTGAAAGAATTACACAGTGAATACCCATGTAGTTACAACTTATATTTTACAACTAGTATTTTTCTATTTATCTATTGATCCATTTAATTTCTTGGATGCATTTCAAAGTAAGTTGCAGACATTAGTTTACTTCACACCAAGACTTCTTCATGCAGGTCATTAACTAGAATTCAATGTTTGTTTTCAGTTTTCTCTCTCCCTCCCTCTTTCCCTTCTTTTCTTTCTTTTTTTCAGGTGAAATTTACACTCAACAAAATGCACAAATCTTTTTTTCTTTTTCTTTATTTTCAGTTACAGTTGGTATACAATATTATATTATTATCAGGTGTGCAACATAGTGATTCAACATTTATATAACTTACAAAGTGTTTCCCCTGATAAGTCCAGTACACATCTAGCACCGCACACTGTTATTACAATATCATTGACTATATTCTTTATGCTGTACTTTACATGTCCATGATTATTTTGTAACTGCTAATTTGTACTTCTTAATTTCTTTCCCCTTTTTACCCACCCCTTAAACCCCCACCCTCATCTGAAAACAATCAACTTGTTTTCTATATCTATGACCTTACTTCTATTTTCATTGTTTATTTTGTTTTTTAAATTCCACATGTAGTGAATCATATGGTATTTGTCTTTCTCTGTCTTACTTATTTCATTTAGCATAATGTCCTCTAGGTCCATCCATGTTGTTGCAAATGGCAAGATTTCACTATTTGTTATGGCTGAGTAGTATTCCATTGTGTGCGCATGTATGTATAATATCACAACTTTATCCATTTGTCTATTGGTATACACTTAGGTTGCTTCCAGTTCTTTGCTATTGTAAATAATGCTGCAATAAACATAGGGGTGCATACATTCTTTCAAATTAGTGTTTCGAGTTTCTTCAGATAAATTCCCAAAAGTGGAATCACTGGGTCATAAGGCAATTCCATTTTTAATTTTTTGAGGTAACTCCATACTGCTGTCCATAGTGGCTACATCAATCTGCACTCCCACTAACAGTGCAGTAGGGTTCCCTATTTCCCACATCCTCATAAACAAACTTACTGTTTGCTTATTTTTAATGATAGCCATTCTGACTGGTGTGAGGTGATATCTCATTGTGGGAAATGCAAACCACAATGAGATATCACTTACCCATTGGACATGTACTACTCAATAAATTTTGATAAATGCATACCACCACTACTCAAAAATTTCTATTAGTTCTCTAAAGTTTTTCTTTTCTGCCTTATAAGTTTTTTTTAGATTTTATTTATTTAACTTTAGAGTGGAAGGGAAGGAGAGAAGGAGAGAAATATCAATGTATGGTTGCCTCTCGTGGGTCCCCTGCTGGGAACTAGCCTGCAACCCAGGCATGAGCCCTAACTGGAAATCGAATCACAGTCCTTTGGTTCACAGGCCTGCGCTCAATCTACTGAGCTACACCAGTCAGGGCAGTAAGTTTTTATTGAAGTATAATAATCATATAGAAAAGCATATGGGGAATCAAAGCAGCTCTACCTAATACACAGAAACATAAGGAGGCTGCCAAATACAGGAGACAAAGAAATATGTCCCAAATGAAAGAACAGATCAAAACTCCAGAAAAAGAACTGAGTAACACAGAAATAGTCAACCTATAAGATGCAGAGTTCAAAACACTAGTAATCAGGATGCTCAGAGAAATGATGGAGTACAGCCACAAAATAAAGGAAGAAATGAAGGCTATAAAAAATATACAGAGAACCAACAGTGAAGGGAAGGAAGCTAGGATTCAAATCAATGATTTTGTAACAAAATGAAGAAATAAACAATCTCTTGGAACAGAAAGAAGAAACAAGAATTTTTAAGAAATGAGGAGAGCCCTGGCTGGTGTAGCTCAATGGATTGAGCATGGGCCTGCGAACCACACAATCACGGTTCGATTCCCAGTCAGGGCACATGCCTGGGTTGCAGGCCAGTTCCCAGGTCCCGGGTCCCAGCAGGGGACGAATGAGAGGTAACCATACATTGATATTACTATCTCTCTTTCTCTCCTTCCCTTCCCCTCTAAGATAAATAAATAAAATCTTAAAAAAAAGACATTCACTAGCTTTGAAAAAAAAAAGAAATGAGGAGAGACTTAGGAATCTCTGGGACAAGTTTAAGTGTACCAACGTCCAAATCATAGGGATGCCAGAAGGAGAAAAGGAAGAGCAAGAAATGAAAAGTTATTTGAAAAAATAATGAAAGAATGTATCCCCAATTTGGTGAACATAATAGACATACAAGTCCAGGAAGCTCAGACAATCCCAAACAAATTGGATCCAAAATAGGACACACCAAAAGACATCATAATTAAAATGCCAAAGGTTAAAGACAAAGAAAAAATATTAAAAGCAGCAAGCAAAAGAAAAGAAGACACTCATTTATGAAGGCATTCCCATAAGACTATCAGCTTATTTCTCAAAAGAAACCTTACAGGCAAGAAGGGGCTAACAAGAAGTATTTGATGTGATAAAAAGCAAGAACCTACATCCAAGATTACTCTATCTAGCAAAGCTATCATTTAGAATGGAAGGGCAGATAAAGTGCTTCCCAGATAAGGTAAATTTAAAGGAGTTTATCACCACGAAGCCATTATTTCAGGAAATGTTAAAGGGACTTATTTAAGAAAAATAACATGATCAAAACTATGAACAGTTGAACAGTGAAATGACAACAAACTCACAACTATCAACAACTGAACTAAAAAAAAAAACAACCCTGAACTAAGCAAACAACTAGAATGGGAACAGAATCATAGAAATAGAGATCACATAGAGGATTATAAGCAATGAGGGGAAAGGGAGAGAATGGGGGAAAAGGTAGAGGGAATAAGAAGCATAAATGTTAGGTACAAAATAGACAGGAGTAGGTTAAGAACAGCATAGGAAATGAAAAAGCCAAAGAACTTATATATATGACCCATCGACATAAACTAAGGTAGGGGAATGATGGTGGGAGGGGGTACAGGGTGGAAAGGGGCAAAGAGAGAAATGGGACAACTATAATATCATAATCAATGAAATATACTTAATTAAAAAGGGAAAGTATATCTATCTTTAAGTATATAACCTGATGAATGTATGCTTCTCTAGTCATCACTCCTAACCCAGCTTTTAATTTTACATTTCTTTAACATGGACAACCAAATTAGCCTTAGAAAACTTTGCTAGTAAACCAACTTTTTAAATTATTACTCACAGCTCCCTTCTTCCTTTTATAAGTGGGATATGGGTCAATGGAGACTGGAAAATAAGCCAAATAGTTTACATCACTGAGAATCATTGGAATGAATAACCATAGAATATTTATTTATTAGTTTTTTAATCCTCATTACCCAAGGATATGCTTTTGTAAACTGATTTGAGAGAGAGAGAGAGAGAGAGAGAGAGAGAGATGTGAAAGAAACACTGATCAATTGTCTCCCGTAAATGCCCTGACCTGGGATTCACCCTAAAACCTAGGCATGTGCCCTGACAGGGAATCAAACCTGTAACCTTATGGTGTACAGGATGATGTTCCAACCAACTGAACTATCCGGTCAGAGCATAAAGTATTTTTAATATTAACATTAACTTGTTAGGATAAGTATTCACCCAAAGGCTTCTTTCATGAAAGAAACTAAGACTTGGTGTTTTCTCCCATTTTCTCTACTTGCACTGTAATCAGTTAGAGAGGCTCCCTTGTGTATAAAACCTAGCTGAAGCTTCATTGGGGGCTTAAGCCTAACTATTACCCAACTCTCCACTCCCATCCTCTAAACATATATACAAATAAAGACCCAAAGACAAAACTTCTTTCATATTTTTCTGTTTTTTTTTAATTGTTCAAATACAGTTGTCTCCATTTTTCCCCCACCACTGCTCCTGATCCCAGCCATCCCCACCTCCCACCCTCATTCCTACCCACTTTTAGCTTTCTCCATCTGTCCTGTCTACATGTTCCTTGACGAGTCTTCCTCTTCTTTCCCCCATTATCAGCCTCCCCACTCCCCTCTGGTTACTGTCAGTTTATTCTTTCTTTCCATGTCTCTGGTTATTTTGTGTGCTTGTTTTGTTGATTAGGTTCCACTTATGAGTGAGATTATATGGTGTTTGTCTTTCACCACCTGGCTTATTTCACTTAGCATAATACTTTCCAGATCCATCCACACTGTTGTGAAAGGTAGGAGGTCCTTCTTTCTTTCAGTTGCATAGTATTCCATTGTGTAAATGTACCATAGTTTTTTTATCTTCTCATTTACCGGTGGGCACCTAGGTTGCTTCCAGCACTTGGCTATTGTAAATAATGCTGCTATGAACATTGGAGTTCATAGGTTCTTTTGAATTGGTGCTTCAGGGTTCTTAGGGTATAATTCCAGCAGTGGAATTGCTAGGTCAAAAGGCACTTCCATTTTTAGTTTTATGAGGAAATTCAAGACTGTTTTCCACAGTGGCTGCACCAGTCTGCATTCCCACCAACAGTGAACTAGGGTTCCCTTTGCTCATAACCATACCAGCACTTGTTGTTTGTTAATTTGTTTATGATGGTTATTCTGACTGGTGTGCAGTGGTATCTCATTGTGGTTTTAATTTGCATCTCCCTGATGGATAGTCTTGTTTCCAAGGACAAAATTAACACGTGGCTTTAATTTATTTACTGTGCTAAACCATATTTGTCAATTAACAAGTATTATATAAGAACATTGACCAAGTTTCCACCTGCCTGCTGGTAGAGGTAAAGAGAGGGCTCTCTGGTGCTCTCCCATGTCTTAAAAGCCTGGGTGGGCTGGAAAAGTGGAGCTCCCTTCCTTGAAAGAAGGGGGTTAAGAATTCTTTTGCCACCATCCTGGTCTCTAAGATCAATGGCCACAGTATGTACTAGGAAGCAATATCTCTTGTGCCACTCACACTTTGATAAGCATCACACTCCTGTTTGATAAGCATCACACTCCGTGCTCTAATACTCAGAGCCTGTTAAAATGGCAATGGTGAATTTAAAAAAATGGTGGGAGAGAGAAAATATCCCAGAAATCTCACATCTGCCTTTCTTTAAAAGTGCTTTTTATTGATTATGCCATTATAGTTGTCCCAATCTTTCTCCCCTTTGTACCCCTCCACCCTGCACCCCACCACCTTCCAGCATCATCCCCCTTAGTTCATGTCCATGGGTTGTACATATAAGTTCTTCAGCTTCTCTATTTTCTCTACTATTCTTAACCTCCCCCTGTCTATTTTGTGCCTACCAGTTATGCTTCTTAGTCCCTGTACCATTTTCCCCCATTTGCCCCTCCCCTTCCCACTGTACCCCCTCCCCCCATGTAATTTCCATTGCTGTGGTTCTGTTCCTGTTCTAGTTGTTTTCTTAGTTTTAGTTTTTGTTTTTTAGGTTCAGTTGTTGACACTTGTGAGTTTGTTGTCATTTTATTGTTCATAGTTTTTTACCTTTTTCTAAGATAAGTCCCTTTAACATTTCATAAAATTATGGCTTGGCGGTGATGAATTCCTTTAACTTTACATTGTCTGGGAAGCACTTTATCTGCCCCTCTATTCTAAATAATAGCTTTGCTGGCTAGAGCAATCTTGGATGCAGGCCCTTCCCTTTCATGAGTTCAAATACTTCTTGTCAGCCTCTTCTTGCCTGTAAGGTTTCTTTTGATAAATAGGCTGATATTCTTATGGGAACTCCTTTGTAGGTGACTGTCCTCTTATCTCTTGCTGCTTCTGGGATTCTCTCCTTCATTTTCATCTTGGCTAATGTAATTATGATGTGACTTGGTGTGTTTCTCCTTGGGTCCAACTTCTTTGGGACTCTCTGAGCATCCTGGAATTGCATGCCTAGTTCCTTCACCAGTGGGGAAGTTTTCCTTCAATATTTGTTTAAATAAGCTTTCAATTTCTTGCTCTTCCTCTTCTCCTTATGGCACCCCTATGATTCAGATGTTGGAATGTTTCAAGTTTTCTCAGCGGTTCCTTGGCCTCTCCTTGTTTTGAATTCTTGTTTCTTCATTCTATTCTAGTTGGATGTTTATTTCTTCCTTTTGTTCCAAATCATTGATTTGAGCCCTAGTTTCCTTCTCTTAACTGCTGTTTTTCTGTATATTTTCCTATGTTTCACTTTGTATAGCCTTCACTTCTTCCTTAATTTTGCAACCAAACTCAATAATTTCTGTGAGCATCCTGATTACCAGTGTTTTGAACTCTGCATCTGATAGGTTGTCTATCTCCTCATTGCTTAGTATGGATAATTGAGAGTTGGAAATAAGCATATTCAAGACTTACTTTCAGAGTATTTATTTTAAAGATATTATTTGGAGAATTTCTTCATACAAAACTATTATCAGGGTGCACTTTGTACAGAGAGGAAAGCAGACAAGATATGTTGAGTGACTTTCATCGAGTTGATGGTAGATTATGGGTGAGAAATGGGAAAGGTGGTTTGCCTAAAGGGGAGATAAAAACAGTACAATGATATTTGGAAGGCTGCCAAGGACAAGTATCTATTTCACAATTTGTATGAAGGCTAGCTTTGCTTTTAGTGCCATTTGAATTGTTCATTTGGGTGATACTTTGATAGGGAAATGCATGGTAATTGTGGTGACTCAAGTTATCAGGTTGCTAATGAGAGACACAAATCTTTTTGTAGAAGCAGGTCCATCCTCCTGGGAAGGTGTAATATGTAGGGTTGAAGATTGCACCATATAAATTAGTACTTGATTACAGGCTGCTTGTACTGTTCATTTACTGTTTTATTCTCTAATCTAATCAGCAAATATACTTTGAACCCTCTTAAGTGCTATCTGTTGGCTCAGTGGTGAATCATATCAAACTTGGTTCCTGAACTCATGGCACTTTAGTTCAGTGAGAGTTATTTGTATGAATATATAAATAATTGCAAATTGATATAAGTGCTATTAGTAGAAAAAGTAGCCACTGATCTCTTTTTTATTAACAATATATATAATGAGGTATAACTTAATACCATAAGATCCATCTATTAGACACTTATTTAAATAAAAAATCAGATCATGTGCCTTCTCTGGGTCAAATTCTTTAATGACTTTCTGTTGCTGTTGAACAAAGCTAAAATTCCTCTAGCAGGGCTGCTACACCATTACATAACCTGAATCTTGTCACTCACTCTATTCTAGTCAAAATTGCCTTCTGAAAGTTCAGAGAAGTTATTGGGATTTTCTTTTGCCTTGGTTATAGTGTTTCCCATGCATTTCATGAACGTTCCCTGATTCTTCACATAACTGGATCTTTCTCACCATTCAGATCATTGTTGCAAATTTACCTTCTCTAAAAGACCTTCTCTGGCAATGCTATCCAGAGTTTTGTATCTCCCAAATGCTACCTTCTTGTTATCCCCAGTCACAGAAGCTGTTATATCACCATGCTAACTATTATAATCTGTGTAAGTTTGTTTTGTCCAATATGATTATAAGGTTATTAAGAACATCTTCTGTTTTTGTTGCAATAGAGTGGATAAGACATTGGGTATATATGTGGGCATAGAGAAAATATAACTCACTAGGAAGACTTTCCAAGTAGTATTACCCAAAGTGTGTGTGGAGGATTGAAGATGGCAGGGGAGTATGTGGAAGCTACACTAACCTCCTCCAAGGATCAAACTGGAATTATAACTAGATTGTAGAGAAATCATCTGGAATAACTAACTGAACAGTAGCTGGAGAAGAGCCTTATACTCACAGACAGATGGAAGAAGTCACTTCACCATAACATGACTGGTAGGCAGTGTGCATGAGGTGCAAGAAGGAGGGCTGGACTACCATGGGTGGCTAGTGAAGTGCTATAGGAATACTTCAGCAGCTGGGGGATTCCCCCTGGGAAGTATGGGATCTGAACCCCAAGCTGGGCTCCCCAGCCTATGTCACCAGAGCCAGAAAGGAACACAGATAATACCTAGCTATAAAAAGTGGCAGGGTTTCTGTCAGGGAGAAATGGCTGGAGATGCAGAGAACCTCTTTAAAGGCTCGGTGCACAAAATTTCATTTGCAGCCACTTAACCTGTGTGCCAGCAAAGGAGGGCACAGTGTACTAGAGATGCTTGAGGACAGCCTGGGGTTTGTAGCTCTGGGGAGAGAACTGAGGGAACAGTAGTCAGGATTTCTATGCTGAGTCATTCCCCATACTGCAGGAGCCGTCCTTCTCAAGCAGAGCACTCCTCTCCAAATGCAAGGAGGGAAGCAATAGCCTTGCCCACAGGACTAACTTCCCCATCCTGTGGAGCTTAAGCCTGGCATCTGATTTCAGCTTGGGGCTATAATCACTAATCAGCTTAACAACTGATGTGGATCTCTAGGAGCTCTGTGAGACTTCAGTTCACACTCCCCAAGGCCTGGTGCTGATAAAGGCTGGTCCTGATGTGCAGTTTGATTTTTTTTGCACACACACAGGACTGTCAGAGTGAGCCACACACTATGGATCACTGATAGTTCCCATCAAGTTGACACGGGCCACTCACAAACACCATCTGACAAACGCCTATACTAGACTTTTTGCAAACCTACATAATATATAGAAACAAATACAAAGGAGCAGCCAAAATGGGAAGACAAAGAAAGAAACCCCAAATGAAAGAACAAGAGAATACTCTAGAAGAAGAGCTGGATGACATGGAGGCAATCAATTTATCAGACAGAGAATTTAGAGTGATGATTATAAGGATACTCAACAACATAAAAAAGACATAGAAACCATAAAAAAGGGCCAGTCCAAAATAAAGAATGCAATATCTGAAATAAATAATACACTGGAAGGAATAAACAGTAGGTTAGATGAGGCAGAGTATCACATTAGTGATTTGGAAGACAAGATAGAAAAAAACACTATGTAGATCAGAGAAAAAAAAGAATTCTACAAAATGAGGAGAGCTTAAGAAACATTTTGGACAACATGAACTGGAACAACATTCACATCATGTGAATACCAGGAGAAGAAAGCAAGCAAAGGATCAAACTATATGAAGAAACAATGACCAAAACCTTCCCTAATCTTATGAAGGAAAACATCACCTAAGTCCAGAAAGCTCAGAGAGTCCTAAACAAGTGGGGCCCAAAGAGACCTACACTGAGACACATCATAATTAAAATGACAAGGCTTAAACACAAGGAGAGCATCCTAAAAGCTGCAAGGGAAATGCAAGTAGTTACATACAAAGGAGTACCAATTAGACTCATCTGATTTCTCAACAGAAACATTTCAGGACAGAAGGGAGTGACATGAAATATTCAAGGTGATGAAAAGCAAGGACTTACAACCAAGGCTACTTTACTTAACAAGGCCATCATTTAAAATTGAAGGAGAAATAAGGAGCTTCCCTGACAAGAAAAAGCCAAAGCAGTTTGTTAACACCAAATCATTACAGCAACAAATGTTAAAAGGCTTGCTTCTAGAAGATGAAGAAATAGAAAAAAAAAACAGACAAAATATTCTAATAATAAAATGGTGCTAAAAGCATATCTATCAATAATCGCCTTAAATGTAAATGGCTTAAATGCTCCAACCATAATATATAGGGTACCTGAATGGATAAGAAAATAAGACCTATATATATAGGCTGACTCCAGAGACCCATTTTAGATCAAAAGATAAACACAGTCTAAAAGTAAAGGTATAGAAAAAGATATTTCATGCAAATAGAAGGGAAAAATAAGCTGGGGTAGCAGTACTTATATCCAACAAAATAGACTTTTAAAATCAAGGCTATAGTAAGAGACAAAGAAGGACACTACATAATGATAAAGGGAACAATCCAACAAAAGGATATAACTCTAGTCGACATTTACATAGCCAGCATAAGAGCACCTAAATATGTGAAGCAAATCTTGATGGACATAAAGGGAGAGATTGACAGAAATACAGTCATAGTTGGGGATTTTAACACCCCACTGACTTCAATAGATGGATCTTCCAGACAGAAAATCAACAAGGAGACAGCAGCCTTAAATACACACTAGATCAAATGGGCTTAATTGATATTTTCAGAGCATTTCATCCCAAAGTAGCAGAATATACACATTTTTCAAAAGCACATGGAATGATTTTTAGGATAGACCACATGTTAGGACACAAACAAGTCTCTATAAATTTAAGAAGATTGAAATAATATTAAACATATTCTCTGTCTACAATGCTATGAAACTGGAAATCAATCACAAGAAGAGCAATGAAAAACATGCATATGACATGGAAGCTAGACAACATGTTGTTAAACAACGAATGGGTCAACAATGAGATGAAGTAAGAAGTCAAAAGATATCTTGAAACAAATGAAAATGAGGATGGAACAACCCAAAATCTGTGGGACACTGGGATACCAATCCTAAGAGGGAAATGCAAAGCATTATAGGCTTATTGCAAAACAAACAAGAAAAAGCACAAATAAACAATCTAAGTTTACACTTAAAGGAACTTAAAAAAGGACAAAGTGAGTAGAAAGAAGGAAATGATGAAAATCAGAGAAGAGTGTCGACAAGAAAATGGCGGTGGAGTAGGATGGAGCGACTCCAGTTCTCGTACCCCTGGGAGAAAATCCTGGCAGAACTACTGAGGAACGGCGCAATTAATTCCCCAATGAACAATTCCCCAGCATTTATGAAGATAAGAGACCAGAGATAGTGATGGACCAGACAGCCACAGGTCATTGGGGTCTCAGGGATGTGAGTAATGTTGGCGGCAGCCCTCGGCCGGCACATAACGGTCCTGAGCTGTGGCTGCCTCCATGGTCAGGGCCCAGAGGCTTTTGTCTGCGCCCAGGGACAGGGGTGTCTGCCACGGAGGACTCATCAGGAGCCTGGTACCTGTGAGTAAAGTCAAGGGCGGCTGCCTCAGCTGTCGGGGCCCAGAGGCTTCTGTCTGCGCCCAGCAACAGCGGTGTCTGCCACAGAGGACTCATCGGGAGCCAGGCACCCCAGAGTAAAGTCAAAAGCGGCAGCAGCGGGAGCAGCAGCAGCGGGAGCAGCAGCAGCGGGACCAGCAGCCCTCGACTGGCGCCTAAGGGCCTTGGAGCTGCTGCTGATGCAGCTTTCAGGGCCCAGAGGCTTCCATCTCCCGCCAGTGTCAGGGCCTCTGCCACAGAGGACTCATTGGGAGCCCGGCACCTGTGAGTAAAGACAAAAGCAGCAGCAGCAGGGCCGGCTGCCCTCGGCCAGCCCATGACATCTCGGAGCCGCCACCACGTTAGGGATGTAGAGGCTTCCATCTGCAGCCAGTGTCATGGAGGACTCTTCGGGAGCCAGGCACCCAGTGGAGCCTCGGGCTGGCTGCCGGGTCCTTGGAAGAGGGCTGGCTCCGTTCCTCCCCATCTAGGCAGGGCTGGATGGCAGAGACCTGTCTGCCTAGGTTTTCAGGGAGGGTGGCAGGACAGGGGGCCATGTTCAGTTGCGATCTCTGTGGTCTCCAGCCCACCAGCCCGCCAGCCCAGGAAATTTGAGAGGAGCATTGTCCTAACCAGTTGGGATGGGGATGGGGCTGGGCTGAGAGGCAGGCTTTCTGGAGTAGTTTTTATTGGAAAGTGGACGGAGGTGTGTTCTTCTGTGAAGCCAGGTTGACTTACTTCTCACCCAGCCACAGGACTGGGAAGGACCAGTACCAGATCCCTTGGGACCCAGGCAGCCTGTCGGGTGGGCGGGCGCCCGTACTCCAGTCTGGTAGCCTGGCTGGCCCACGGGGATGCGCCTGGGCCTCCAACCCAGCCCACAGAGAAGTCCTGCCGAAACCAGAAAAACCGGATTGGACAGTTTGAAACCAACAAGAAGGGTTTTTTTTTTTTAACTTTTTAAAAACTTTAAAAAATTTTTTTAAAACTTTTTTTTCAGTAATCGTATATTTTTTAAATTTTAGTGTTGCTAATGATAGGGAAAAAGCCCCCTCCCACTAGCCTAAGAATGCCACAAAGTAATCTAACTTCTGCATCTGCTTCTGTAACTTGCTTCTGCAAGTTGCTTCTGCTAGATCACTCTCTACTACAGGGGGTAAAAGCGGCGGCCAGAAAACCCACCAACATGGCTAAAGTAGCCACCATAATTCAGAAGGGAGACGAGTACCCCGGGGACTTTCTAGAGCGCCTAATGGAGGCCTACCGGGTTTATACACCTTTTGACCCACAGGTGGCTGAGAACAAGTGTATGGTAACCATGGCCTTCGTCTCTCAGTTGGCTTCAGACATTAGAAAGAAGCTTCAGAAATTAGAAGGCTTCGCAGGCATGACTCTGAACCAATTCTTGGCAGTAGCCAACAAAGTATATGAAAACAGAGACGAAGCTGCGGCGGCCGCCCGCTTAGAAGACCACAAATTACAGGCCACCCTCTTAGCCGCCGCACTAGGAAAACCGGCCCCGACAGCATCAAAAATCAGACCAGGCGAAAAGAAGGGACATTTCAAAGTAGAAAAAGATCAGTGTGCTTATTGCAAAGAGCGGGGGCATTGGAAACGAGATTGTCCAGCCCGAAAGCAGCGGGAGGAGTCATCTAAGAGTGGGGCAGTCCCGCCGGCACCAGCCCCCAACGTATTCGCCCTTGCAGGGTTCAGCCAAGATTGAGGGTGACCGGGCTCCATCACACTCGGTCCCCAGGAGCCCATGGTCAGAGTAAAAGTCGGGGGCCAAGACATAGACTTCATGGTAGACACTGGGGAGGAACACTTGGTAGTCACCGCCCCGGTAGGACCCCTCATTGGAAAAGAAGTCTTAGTGCAGGGGGCCACTGGCCTCTTGGCCAGCCCACAAAGATTTTGCCAGTCACGGAAGGTCGAACTGGGAGGCCACCGGATTACCCATGAGTTCCTGTACTTGCCAGACTGCCCAATTTCCCTGTTGGGGAGGGACATTCTAACCAAACTGGCGGCACGAGTTACTTTCTGACCTGGGGGGGCCTCCCTGGACCTGCCCACACCTCGGACCATTGCCCTGGTAATACTGAGGGAAGAAAAATATAGATTCCACCAGAAAGACGAGGGGCCAGTCCAGGACCCACTTTGGGCAGCCTACTCTGGACTCTGGGCAGAGGACAACCCGCCAGGACTGGCCAAGGGGCGGGAGCACATATTAGTAGAACTCATAATTGGAGCAACCCCGAGGTGCATAAAACAATACCTGATACCAAAAGATGCCCGGCATGGCATAGCTCCAATAATCAATAAACATCTGGAAGCAGGGATCCTAGTCCCTTGCCAGTCACCGTGGAACACCCCATTGCTCCCTGTGAGAAAGCCAGATGGGTCTGGCTATAGGCCAGTACAGGACTTACGGGTGGTCAATCAAGCCACAGTCACGCTGCACCCTGTAGTCCCAAATCCATATACCTTGTTGGGGCAGTTGCTGCCGACAGCCACTCACTTCACCTGCCTAGACCTGAAAGATGCCTTCTTCTGTATCCCACTGGCCCCACAGTCACAGGCCATTTTCGCCTTCGAGTGGGAGGACCCAGTGTCTGGAGAAAAGTCCTAGTTAACTTGGACAAGACTGCCACAGGGGTTCAAGAACTCACCCACCATATTCAGTGAGGCCCTGGCAAAAGACCTGTGCCTGTATAGGGATGAGTACCCTGAAGTTACTCTACTCCAATACATAGATGGCTTGCTAATGGCCGGGCGAGGGAAGGAAGACTACGGAGTCCACACGGGCGCCTTACTCCAGTTATTGCAGGACAGGGGATACTGGGTGTCTCGGAAAAAGGCACAACTTTGCCAATAGACTGTCAAATACCTAGGGTTACAGATTAGCCAGGGCCAGCGAGCCCTCGGGGTAGAAAGAAAGCCAGTCATCAGGCAAATGGTGGTCCCAACAAACCGGAGACAACTCAGAGGGTTCTTAGGAGCTGCTGGTTTCTGCCGCCTTAGGATACCCGGCTACGCCCAGATAGCCAAACCGTTGTACCAGGCCACAAAAGGACCGGACTCTGATCCATTTCTTGGACCCCTGAACAGGAGGAGGCATTCCAGCAGATGAAAAACTGCTTAACTAGCACACCGGCCCTAGGTCTGCCTGACTTAGAGAAGCCTTTTTGGCTCTATGTGCACGAGAACGGCAAAATAGCCCTAGGCGTGCTAACCCAAGATCAGGGACCTTGGAAAAGGCCAGTAGCATACCTGTCTAAGCAATTAGACAATGTTGCAGCGGGGTGGCCGCCATGTTTGAGAGCGGTCGCGGCAGCGGCAGTCCTGCTACAAGAGGCGGACAAGTTAACCTTCAGGCAGGAAACACACCTCTACTTGCCCCATGCTGTCCATAGCCTATTAGAAGGGGCAGGGCACCGCTACCTATCCAATCTGTGGTTAGCTCAATACCAGGGGCTGCTCCAAGGGAATCCCTGGGTCCACCTGAAGACTGTGTGGTCTATCAACCCAGCCACATATTTGCCCGCAGCGCACCAGGCCCCAGACCATGACCATTACAGACCAAGTCTATGCTAGCTGACCCAACCTGAAAGACCAACCTATACCCCATGAGGATTCGACTCTGTACACTGACGGGAGCAGCTACTTGACTGAGGCTGGAGAGCACCGAGTGGGCTAAGCAGTCACCACCCAAGACACAGTCATAGAGGCGAGGGCCCTACCCGCCGGGTGGTTGGCCCAGAGGGCCGAATTATATGCCCTCATACGAGCCCTAGAACCAAGTAAAGGCAGAAAGGTCAACATATTTACTGACTCCAAATATGCCTACACCACCCTGCATTTCCACAGGGCAATTTACCGAGAAAGGGGGCTCTTGACCACGGAGGGAAAAGAGATAAAAAATAAACAAGAAATACTCAGGCTACTTGAGGCGGTAAAGGCCCCCAACCAAGTGGCTGTACTCCATTGCCGTGGACACCAGCGGGGCCACACCAGAGAAATAGAAGGAAACAAGTTCACTGACCAGGCTGCAAAGGAGGCGGCGCGCAAATGCCAGAGCCTATAATCACCCTCAACCCAATACTAGGAGTTACCCCAACCCAGCGTGATTATAGCCCAGAGTAGGACCGGTGGGCGAGTCAAGTCCGAGCCCAGAAGACACCAGAGGGGCTTTGGACACTAAAAGATGGAAGGATATACATACCTCAGAGTCAAGGCCGGAATATTGTCCAGAACTGCCACAGTCTAACCGACCTAGGAAAGACTAAGCTAAGCCAGCTGCTTGGTAAGTTCCTATATATCCCCACCTTCGACACCCTGTGCACCTCCATCACAGCCTGTTGCCCTACCTGTGTGCAATATAACACTAAGGGACCCAAGGTTCCTCACCAGGGCATCCAGTATACTGGCACACTGCCTTTTGAAGATCTCCAACTCGACTTCACCGAACTCAAACCCAGCCGCGGGTACAAGTACCTCCTAGTTCCAGTATGCACCTTTTCAGGCTGGGTAGAAGCGTTCCCCACGCGCACAGAAAAGGCCCAGGAAGTAGCGCGAGTACTACTCCGGGAAATCATCCCGCGGCACGGCCTGCCACTCAGCTTACAGAGTGACAAGGGACACGCCTTTACTGCTAAAGTCATGCAGCTGCTGACTAGGGCCCTGAATCTGAGGTGGAGACTACATGCTGCCTACCGGCTCCAGAGCTCAGGCAAGGTAGAACGGATGAACCGAACCCTAAAGGAGACTTTGGGAAAACTCTGCCAAGAGATGCAGCTCCCCTGGCCAGACATTTTGCCTCTTGCCTTCTTCAGGATAAGGTGCACCCTGAATGCAGCCAGATATACCCCTTATGAAATCATATATGGAAGAGCCACCCCCTTAACCCGAATACCAGCCACCACAGATTTAACTGTTTTAGGAGAGACCCGTCAAGCATCCTACCTAGTCGCCCTCGGCCAAGAATTAGAAAGAGTAAGGCAAGCCCATCTTGGGCAAGAACTAGTACCAACAGGGGGGCTAGCCCACTTTTTCAGGCCAGGACAGTATGTCTGGGTAAAAGATTGGAAAAAAGAGCCCCTCCAGCCCAGATGGGTTGGACCCTACTTAGTACTGTTAACTACCCCTACTGCTTTAAAAGTCGCAGGTGTTGCCCCCTGGATCCACCACACCAGAGTGAAGGCTGCTGCTGATCCAGAGGTGCCCGAACAGAGACCTGAGGAGAGACGGGACCAGGTGCCCACCCTGAAGCTGCAGAGGACCTGCCATGATGGAGTAGAAGAGTGGACCGTTGCAGAACCACTGCCAGACTCCCCGTGACCCCTGAGGACCCTGAGCACCAGCTCGTCACCCCAGAGAGAATCTCAGAGTCCCTGCCAGGTGCCTGCCTCGAGACTCCAAAGAATAACCCCAGAGAGGAGAGTGGAATGGACAATTGCTCCTGGGACTATTACACAATCATTGGACTCCTCACCACGGTAGGGGGACTTGGACTCTGGTATACTGCCCCAGAAGATTGGACCACCAGAGACCAAGTAACACTAGGACTACTATACCTAGGTTTGATTTGTATATTCATAGCTATTGCTTGCTTTGTCTAACCCACCCAACATGAACCCCTGGCAAACACTCTTAATCCTGTTGCCCCTGCTAGCCTGTGGGTCAGCCCACTGGAAATATAATGAGACCATCGTAGTTCAAGAGTCATTACCCTAGGAACCTGGGCCATGAGGACAGAAGTCAGATGGAGCACTAGTATGGAAGACCACTAGCCGCATTCTTATGCTCCAGCAACAACAAGAGCAGAGAGTACCATTATTGGATGCTGAGACAGACGAAAACGCTGTCTAAGCACCCACAGGAGGGAATGATAAGGAAAAAGCCCCCTCCCGCTAGCCTAAGAATGCCACAAAGTAATCTAACTTCTGCATCTGCTTCTGTAACTTGCTTCTGCCATGTAATCATAAGAGAGATCTAGCATTTATCCCCAAATAAGGAAATAGACATGACTTCCGCATTTGCTTCTGTAACCTGCTTTTGCCACGTAGCTCAGAAAGAAAGAAAGACAGGGGTATAAAAGTAAGACCCCTGCCACTGCTCAGGGCTCAGAATTTGGAGATCACTCTCCTCTGAGCCCGTGCACTTAATAAAGATCATGCTCCTGAACCCCTCGGTGTCTGGTCGCTTCATTTTTCTTTAACACTGTATCTTTCAGTACTTTGTTCCTCTCCTTTCTTTTTTCCTGTTTTAGTCCTTCTTCCTTTCATCCCAAAACTTATTGCTTTTTCCTCACTTCTCCTGCCCCTTTTTTGTGTGTTTGTTTGTTTGTTGCTTTCTATGCCACTGTAAATACTTCACAACATATCTCATGGGCCTTAGCCCACTTTACAGTTTCATGAATTCTATTACTGTAGTGATTAACTCTACTTGCTCACACATTACGCCTATTTACTATTCTTACTGTCACTTTACCTCAAAATTTGACCACCCGCAACCTCACTGCTTTTTAGATACAACTCACAAGCCTTCCCTCCCCAACAAGAGACTTATCTTTGGTCTATCCTTTCTTAAAAGTGGCAAATTCGGTTGAAGATTACAGTTAACACTATATAGAGCCTAAAGATCGTCTATCACTTCTCTACCGGCTGTGACTGTAAATATCATGAAGTACTCTCCTGCTGTCATAAACCATTTTGCCTCCCCCTCCAACTGATCACACACACAAAAAGAAAGGAGTAGGTGGAAGTGGGGAACACCAAGATACCTGCAGGAGACTGCACCACTGAATTTCACAGGTATTCTACCACAGAAGTTCACACTATAAACCCAGGGACTAAGAACAGATCAATTTAAGAAGCTGAGGCTAACAAGAAGAGTCTCATAAACAATG
Source organism: Sturnira hondurensis (assembly GCF_014824575.4). Classification (NCBI taxonomy): domain Eukaryota; kingdom Metazoa; phylum Chordata; class Mammalia; order Chiroptera; family Phyllostomidae; genus Sturnira; species Sturnira hondurensis. The sequence continues at coordinate 132,770 of NW_028092169.1, read as the reverse complement.
AGAAGACAAAGAAACAATGCCCAAATGAACGAAAAGGTGGAAGTCTCAGAAATAATGTCAGATGAAAGAGAGGCAAGTCAGCTATCAGATACTGAATTCAAAGCACTAGTTATTGGGAAATTCAAAGAGCTCACAATGAGCTACCAGAAACTAGAGGGGAGGTACAATGAGCTCTCCGCAAACTATATCAACATGAAAAAAGGAAATCGAAACTAACAGCAAAGGCCAAGAGGAAATGAAGAATACAATTTCGGAATTGAAGAACACAGTAGAAAGAATGAAAAGCAGGATCGATGAGGCAGAAGATTGGATCAGTGAGTTGGAGGACACAGTAGAAAGAATCTCCCAGAAAGACCAAGAAAGGGAAAAGAGGCTCAAAAAGAATGAAGAGGGACTAAGAGAAATGCAAGATAGTATGAAACGCAATGTCCAAATAATAGGAATACCAGAAGGAGAAGAAGAACAAGGGATAGAAAACCTATTTGAAAGAGTAATGATGGAAACTTTTCCTAATTTGATGAGAGAAAAAGTTACACGAATCCAGGAATCACGTAGAGTCCCTAACAAGAGGAACACAAAGAGGCTCACTTCAAGAAACATCATCATTAAAATGGCAAAATTCAAAGACAAAGAGAGAATCTTAAAGGCAGCAAGGGAGAAAAAGGAAGTAACATACAAGGGAGCTGCAATAAGGTTAGCTACTGACTTCTCAATGGAAACACTCCAAGCAAGAAGAGAATGGCAAGAAATATTTCAAGTAATGAGAACCAGAGGCCTACAACCAAGGCTACTTTACCCAGCAAAGCTCTCAATCAACATAGAAGGCCAAATAAAGAGCTTCCAAGACAAAAGAAGTCTAAAAGAATGTGCCTCCACCAAAGTAGCTCTACAAGAAATACTAAAAGGACTGCTTTAAGGAAAGGAAGAAAAAGAGAGAGAGACAGAGAGGAACTCTGGTACAAAAATGGCAATGAATAAGTACCTATCAATAATAACCTTAAATGTAAATGGATTAAATGCTCCAATCAAAAGACATAGAATAGCTGAATGGATAAGAAAGCATGACCCACACATATGCTGCCTACAGGAGACCCACCTCAAGACAAAAGACCATCACAGAATAAAAGTGAAAGGCTGGAAACAAATTTTCCAAGCAAATGGACAAGAAAAAAAAAGCTGGAGTAGCAATTCTCATATCAGACAAAATAGATTTCAAAAAAAGGGCCATAAAGAGAGACCCAGCAAGTCACTTCATAATACACAAGGGAAGAATCCACCAAGAACACATTAACATCGTAAATATATATGAACCTAACATAGGAGCACCCAAATATATAAGAGAAATCCTAGAAGACTTCAAGAAAGATATTGACAGCAACACAATTATAGTAGGGGACTTTAACAGCCCACTGTCAAAAATGGACAGATCTTCCAAACAAAATATCAACAAAGATATAGCTTCACTAAACAACACACTAGTTGAAATGGACTCGACTGATATATATAAAGCCCTTCATCCCAAAGAAGCTAAATACACATTCTTTTCAAATGCACATGGAACATTTTCAAAGATAGACCACATGATAGGACACAAAATGAGACTCAACAAATTCAAGAAAATTGAAATCATACCAAGCATTTTCTCTGACCACAAGGGACTGAAATCAGAAACAAACCCCAAAGAAAAAAACCCCAAACACCCAAAATCATGGGGACTGAATGGTATGCTATTAAACAACGAATGGGTCAAGATTGAAATTAGGGAAGAAATCAAAAAGTTTCTGGAAACAAATGATAATGAACTCACAACAAGCCAAAACTTATGGGACACAGTGAAGGCAGTCCTGAGAGGCAAGTTCATAGCAACACAGGCTCACCTAAAGAAAATAGAAACATTTCAAACAAACAACCTAACCCGACGCCTGCAAGAATGGGAAGAACAACAACAAAGACAGCCCAGAGCAAGTAGAAGGAAGGAAATAACCAATATCAGAGCAGAATTAAGTGACATAGAGACTAAAAGCACAATTCTAAGGATCAATGAATCCAGGAGTTGGTTGTTTGAAAAGATAAACAAAATAGACAAACCTTTAAGTAGGCTCATCAAGAAGAGAGAGGACCCAGATAAACAAAATCAGAAATGAAAGAGGAGAAATTACAACTTATACCACAGAAATAGAAGGGATTGTAAGAAATTACTATGAAAAATTGTATGCCAAGAAATTTGAAAACCTAGGTGAAATGGACAAATTTCTAGAAAAATATGATCTTCCAAAACTCAATGAAAATGAAGCAGAAAACCTGAAGAGGCCAGTAACAACAAATGAAATTGAAGAAGTAATAAAAAAATTCCCACCACACAAAAGCACCAGACCAGATGTTTTCACAGGAGAATTCTACAAAGCATTTAAGGAAGAGCTAACTCCTATTCTTCACAGACTATTCCAAAAAATTCAAAATGATGGGAAACTCCCCAACTCTTTTTATGAAGCCAGCATCATCCTAATTCCAAAACCAGATAGAGACACAACAAAGAAAGAAAACTTTAGGCCAATATCGCTGATGAACATAGATGCTAAAATCCTCAACAAAATATTGGCAAATCCCATCCAACAATACATCAAAAAGATCATACACCACAACCCAGTGGGATTCATCCCAGGGATGGAAGGATGGTTCAATAGTCGCAAATGAGTAAATGTAATACACCACATAAACAAAAACAAGGACAAAAACCACATGGTCATATCAATAGATGCGAAAAAAGCTTTTGATAAGGCACAACACCCATTTATGATAAAGGTACTCAGCAAAGTGGGAATAGAGGGAGCATTCCTCAATATAATAAAGGCCATATATGAAAGACCTACAGCCAACATCATACTCAATGGGCAAAATCTAATAGCTTTTCTACTAAGATCAGGAACAAGACAAGGTTGTCCACTTTCACCACTTCTATTTAATATAGTATTGGAAGTTTTAGCCTCGGTGATTAGGCAAGAAAAGGAAATAAAGGGCATTCAAATCTGAAAGGAGGAAACAAAACTGTCATTGTTTGCAGATGACATGATAGTGTCCATGGAAAATCCTATGGACTCTACCCAAAAACTGCTCGAACTAATAAATGAATTTGGCAAAACAGCGGGTTACAATGTTAACATCCAGAAATCAAAGGCATTTTTGTATACTAACAATAAAACAGTAGAAGCAGAAATCAAGAAAAAAATCACGTTCGATATAGCAAAAAGAAAAATAAAATATCTAGGAATAAATCTAACCAAGGAGATAAAAGATTTGTATGCAGAAATCTACACAACACTGAAGAAAGAAATCAAGGAAGACACAAACAAATGGAAACATATACCGTGTTCATGGATTGGAAGAATTAACATCATCAAAATGTCCATACTACCCAAAGCAATTTACAGATTCAATGCAATACCTATTAAAGTACTAATGGCATATTTCACAGACATCGAGCAAAGACTTCAAAAATTTATATGGAACCATAAAAGACCCCAAATAGCAGCTGCAATTTTGAGAAAGAAGAACAAAGTAGGAAGGATCACAATACCTGATATCAAACTGTATTACAAGGCCACTGTCATCAAAACAACCTGGTACTGGCATAAAAACAGGCACATAGACCAATGGAAAAGAACAGAGAACCCAGAAATAAACCCAACTGTCTACAGTCAATTAATATTCGACAAAGGGGGCAGTAACATAAAATGGGGTAAGGATAGCCTCTTCAACAAATGGTGTTTGGAGAACTGGACAGCTACATGCAAAAAAATGAAACTCGAGCACCAACTTACATCATACACCAAAATGAAGTCAAGGTGGATAAAAGACTTAAATATAAGCCGTGACACCATTAAATTCCTAGAGGAGAACATTGGCAGGAAAATCTCAGATATTTTATGGAGCACCATTTTTACTGATATGTCCCTAGAGCAAGGAATATAAAGGAAAGAATAAACAGATGGGATCTCATCAAAATAAAAAGCTTCTGCACAGCTAAAGAAAACAGCATTAAAATAAAAAGACAACCAACTGTATGGGGAAAACATATTTGCCAATGATACCTCAGACAAAGGTTTAATCTCCAAAATATACAAAGAACTCACACGACTTCACTCTAAGAATACATCTCATCCAATTAAAAATTGGGGAAAGGACTTGAACAGACATTTCTCCAAGGAAGACATATAGAGGATCCAGAGACACATGAAAAGATACTCAATATCGCTTGCTATCATAGAGATGCAAATTAAAACCACAATGAGATACTACTTTACACCAGTGAGAATGGCTATCATAAACAAAGCAATAAACAACAAATGTTGGAGAGGGTGTGGGGAAAAGGGGACTCTGGTCCACTGTTGGTGGGATTGCAGACTGGTACAACCATTATGGAAAACAGTATGGAATTTTCTCAGAAAACTAAAATTGGACTTGCCTTTTGACCCAGCAATTCCACTGCTGGGATTGTATCCTAAGAACCCTAAAACCCCAATCCCAAAGAACCTATGCATCCCAAAGTTCATAGCAGCACAATTAATAATAGCCAAGAGTTGGAAGCAACCTAGGTGCCCGTCAGTAAATGAATGGATCAAAAAACTATGGTACATATACACAATGGAATTTTATGCTGCAGAAAGAAAGAAGGAGCTCCTACCTTTTGCATCATCATGGATGGAACTGGAAAGCATTATGCTGAGTGAAATAAGCCAGGTGTTGAAGGACAAATACCATATGATCTCACCTTTAGCAGGAAGCTAAACAACAAAACAAACAAGCAAGCAAAATATAACCAAAGACACTGAAATAAAGAAGAGGCTGACAGTGACCGGAGGGAAGAGGGGAGGGAATTTCAGGGGAAATAGGGGAGGGTTTTAGAGGAACATATATAAAGGATACATTGACAAAAACTGTGAAGGGTGGAAATGGGAGGGAGGGGGGAGCACAGGGGGTGGGATGGGATGGGAGTAATAGACAGAAAACTATACTTGAAAAATAATTAAATAAAAAAGTGAAAAAGAAAAATAAACAAAGTATCAAAAAGAAAAAAGAAAATCAGAGAAGTAATAAAGGAAATAGACTCTACAAAAATTGTAAAAGTCCATGAATCTAAGAGCTGTTTTTTAAAAAGATATGCAAGATTGACAAACATTTAACCAGACTCCTAAAGAAAAAAGAGAGCACCCATATAAATAAAATCAGAAATGAAAGATGAGCAATAACAACTGATATTAAACACATACAAAGGATTGTTAGGAAATATTATGAACAACTGTATGCCAACTAACTGGGTAACCTGGACAAATTGGATAAATTTGTAGAAACATACAATCTTCCAAAAGTAAATCAGAAGGAATCACATAATTTGAATAGACAGATTACACCCCGTGAAATCGAAGCAGTGATCAAAAAACTCTCAAGAAACAAAAGCCCTGGATGAGATGGCTTCACAGGTGAATTTTGCTAAATATTCCAGGAAGAACTAACAGCTGTCTTTCTCAAACTATTTCAAAAATATTAAGAAGAGGGGAGGTTCTGAAGTTCATTTTGTGAGGCCAGAATTATCCTAATTCTAAAATGAGATAAGACACTACAAAGAAAGAAAATTATAGGCCAACATCCCTGATGAACACAGAGGCTAAAGTCCTCAACAAAATATTATCAAACTGAATATAGCAATGCATCAAAAAGATCAGACCACCATAATTAAGTGGGATTTATACTGGGAATGTAAGGTCCATACAACATTTGCCAATCAACAAAAGTGTCTATAAACATAAACAAAATGAAAGATAAAAACCACATGATCATTTTAATAGATGCAGAAAAAAGATTTGATGAAATCCAGTACCCATTTATGATAACAACTTTCAGCAAAGTGGGATTAGAGGGAACATACCCAAACATAATAGAGGCCATATATAATAAACACACTGCCAGCATCATATTCAACAGGCAAACACTACAAGCTTTCCCCTTAAGAACAGGAACAAGACAGGGATGTCTGCTTCTACCTCTCGTATTCAACATAGTACTGGAAGTCCTACTGCAGCAATAAGACAAGGAGAAGAAATAAGGGGCATCCAAATTGGAAAGGAAGAAGCAAAACTGTGGTTATTTGCAGGTGACATGATACTGTCAATGGAGAACCCCAAAGATTCTACCAACAACTACTAGATCTGCCTTTTCACCAGGCAATTCCACTGCTAGGATTATATCCTAATAACCCTGAAACACCAATCCAAAACAACCTGTGCACCCCAATATTCATAGCAGAACAATTTACAATAGCCAAGTGCTGGAAGCAACCTAGGTGCCCATCAGTAAATGAATGGATCAAAAAACTGTGGTACATTTACACAATGAAATTCTATGCAGCAGAAAAAAAGAAGGAGCTCCTACCCATTGTGACAGCATGAATGGAACTGGATAGCATTAGGCTAAGCAAAATAAGCCAAGCAGTAAAAGATAAATATCATATCATCTCACCTTTAACAGGAAGCTAATCAACAAAACAAACAAACAAGCAAAATATAAGAAAGACACTGAAATTGAGAACAGACTGACAGTGACCAGAGGGGAGAGGGGAAGGAATCTCAGTGGAAAAGGGGAAGGGTTTGCAGGAGCAAGTATAAAGGACACATGGACAATAACAAGGGGGGGGGTGGAAAGGGGAAGAGGTGGGGAGGGCTAGGGGGTGGGCTGGGATGGGGGTAAAAGGCAGAATACTGTACTTGAACAACAATTAAAATGAAAAAAATGACTAGAACTGAATAATAAGTTCAGCAAAGTAGCAGGATACAAAATTAATATCCAGAAATCAGTTGCATTTCTGTATGTCAATAATGAACAAATAGAAAAGAAAATTAAGAGAACAATTCCATTCACCATTGCTTCAATGAGAATAAAACATCCAGGAATAAACCTAAACAAGGATGTAAAAGAACTGTACTTGGAAAATTATAAGACACGGAAGAAAGAAATGGAGGAAGATATAAGAAAGTGGAAGCATATACTGTGTTCATGGACAGAAATAATTAACATCATTAATATGTCCATGCTACCCAAAGCAATCTATGGATTCAATGTAGTTCTTACCAAGATTCCAATGACATATTTCACAGAACTAGAACAAATATTTCAAAAAATTATATGGAATTACAAAAGGCCCTGCATAGCATCAGTGATCCTGAGAAAGAAGAACAAAATTGCGGGAATCACGCTACCTAATATCAAACTACACTACAAGGCCATATTAATCAAAACAGCCTGGTACTGGCATAAAAACAGACACACAAATCAATGGAACAGAATAGAGATCCCAAAGGTAAACCCACATGTTTATAGTCAATTAATATTCAATAGAGGGACCAAACTCATACAATGAGCCAATGATAGTGTATTCAATAAATGGTGTTGGGAAAATTGGATAGATACATGCAGAAAAATGAAACCTGACCACCTTCTTACTCCACACACAAGGATAAATTCATAATGGTTTAAAGACTGAAATGTTAGACCCCAAACCGAAAAAACATAGTGGAAGAAAACAGGCATCAAAATCTCAGACCTTGCTTGTAGCAATATTTCATAAGATATATCTCCCTGGGCAAGGGAAATGAAATAATAAACAAATGGGACTACCTCAAACTAAAAAGTTTTTGCACAGTAAAGGAAATCATCAACAAAACAATAAGGCAACCCATGGAATGAGAGAACATATTCACCAGTACATCTGATAAAGGGTTAATATCCAAAATTTATAAATAATTTACAAAACTCAACACCAAAAAAGAAATAACCTAATTAAAAAATGGGCAAAAGACTTAAATAAGCACTTCTCTAAGAGGACATACAGTTGGGCAATCAACATATGAAAAGGTGCTCAACATCACTAATCATCAGAGAAATACAAATTAAAACCACAATGAGATATCATCTCACACCTGTCAGAATGGCCATTATCAATAAATCAATAAACAACAAGTGCTGGTGAGGATGTGGAGAAAGGGAAACACTTTTGACCTGTTGGTGAGAATGCAGATTGGTGTAGCTGTGGAAAGCCATATGGAATTTCCTCAGAAAACTAAAAATGGAGCTGTTTTTTGACCCAGCTATCCTACTTCTGGGAATATATCTGAAGGAACCCAAAACTCTAATTTGAAATAATATAAGCACCCCTGTGTTCATTGCAGCATTATTTACAATCACCAAGATTTGGGAGCAGCCCATGTCCATTGTTAGATGAGTAGATTCAATAAGAATTTTAAAAACATGCAATACCCGAGTATTTAGTCAGGGTCACTGACCTCTTTTCCTTCAGATTGTCAAATAAAAAATGACAACATCCAACACAACAATAGCTGTCAGGTGTGAATGAATACAAATTATATCTTTTGTCAGATTGGCAAAAAATAGATTTTTTTGTGTTACAGAATATTAGTGATTAGTTTATGTGTGCCATGAGATTACAAAGGTTGAGAATTGCTGTTCTATTTTTATTGATCCTTTAGGTCTTCATTTCTGTTATAACTTAGCTAACTAAGGGTACTTACACACCTTTTGGATTTTGCCCACTTGGGCTGATTTTAAGTTTGCCTTATGAGTTAATATCACCAAGGATAATAGCATTTTGCTCCACTGTTTATGCCCTGGTGTTCACCCATATATCCTCTCAGCCCTAGCCTTCCCTAGTGCAAACTGACCCTCCATGAGGAAGAAATGTAAAACTGGAAGTAACCTTGGAAGTATTTTACAAATTTTAAATGTTAATATACCACCTTCACAGTTTTTTATTTTTTGCCATAGGTGGATTATGTGTACTATCATTTACCTAATATTTTCTTTACATTGACTAAGTTTTTAAACCTAGATGCCTACTTTAGCTTCATTCTTAAAAATGGCATCTGTAGCCCTGGCTGGTGTGGCTCAGTAGACTGAGTGCTGGCCTGTCAACCAAAGGGTCAGTGGTTCAATTCCCAGTCTAGAACATATGCCTAGGTTGCAGATCAGGTCCCCAGTGGGGGGTGTGCAAGAGGCAACCACACACTGATGTTTCCCTCCCTCTATTTCTCCTTCCTTTCTCCTCTCTAAAAATAAATAAAAAAAATTTAAAATGGTTAAAATGGTAAATTAGAAAAAAAAGTATATCTGTAAAATCATAGAATTAATGGGATAGTAATCTTTTTCTAATATGCATTTAATATAAATTCAAAACCAATTAGTTTAAAAAGTTTTGCTATGTACTACCTAACATTATCTCATGTACAAATAGCACAGTTTGGGAAATAGTGATCTGGTCTAACTCTGTACATTTACAGATTAAGAAACAGCTTCAGAAAAGTTTGGTTTGTCACAAGGTTAGTTAGATGAATTCTTGGGATTTACACCTATTTTCTAACTCCTGGTCTAGTGACTTTTTCATTATGCCTAGGGTTAATACAGGGTTCTGCACACTATTAGTAACATATATGAGATAATTAAATCACAACATATAACATGTCTGGCAATGCAGTATTAAAGGGTTCTGATCCAAGACCTTACCATGAAAGAAAAGAGATTGTTTGACTGACAAACTGTATAAACATGGGTTACCTCTAGTACTTGAGTAGAGAAACATTACCACCTTTAGGAGAGTCCTACAAGAGAAAACAACAATTAGTCATGAAACCACCTATAACAAGAAATGATATCACCAACTGATACAGAATTTGTAAGATACTTACTTGCTCTATTAGGATGTTTACTTCCGACCTGACCAGATAATATCTCTGGCCTGTGCTCCTGATGTAATCTCTTGTTTCTTCCAGGGATTTCAACAATTTAAAACTTTCTGCAGCTTGTAGTCCAATGTGACTTGTACATCCTGACATATGAAACCCCTTGTTGAAATATTCACGATCTATTCAAATATTCTCACTTTAGGATTGCTACCAGGATAGGTACATGTGAAAACACGTAGAAGTCTTTGCCAGATTCTTGGTGCTGAGTAGCAAAGGGGACACAGCGCTCTGGTACAGGTGATTCCAGAAAGCTTAGGTAAACAGTGTTACTGTTTTTGACTTTGCATTTGTAGAAGAAGGCAGTGGTTCTGTGCTGTTGTTACATGAAGACTCAGGTTAGATTTCATTCCCCTGTATATATCGTATGTCCTTAGCTTTCATACAACTGGTTCATCCTGAAAGGCCACATGGCTAATCTTAAAAAGAAACATCTTCTTAGATCCACTTACCGTTTTTTGATCATGTAAATGCCTTCTGAATAGTTTTGGTTTGGTGTGTGTGTATATATTTCTTTAGTGGAGAGGTTTAGGGTATTTTTAATTTGTTTAAAAAAACTGGAAATAATGGTAGAGACAATCTGTCTCATCAAAGATTAGCAAAGTTTCCTATCTCTATTGCCCATATGCAATGTGATATAGAGTACCAGACTTACAGAAACACAAGGCTGTGTCAAATGAACAGAAGGTCACTAGAGGAAGAGAACGGGTGGTAACTCAAAGCATAGTGACAGGTTAATGTATTCATTACCCAGACTGACATGACATTATATATCACATTTTTTTTCCTCAGGGAGAAGACTTTGGTTGCTCTTGTAGTAGATATCCTCCCAAGGTTTCATAATTCTGAGTTCTGTGTTAGGCATTCAGTTTACCATTCTTTTCCCCACTCTTGTAGTGATTCTCTCTTGTAGTTCTCTTACTCCACGGCCTTACATTTCTGTCACATCTGAGTTTCAAAGTTGAAACCAGAGCTCACCTGAAAGATTGTCAGTAGTATTATGGAGGTCTAGTTAGAATTCTAGAGTGGGAAAAGTTTTTAATAGATCATCTGGTCATGTTAGGCTAACTGAGACAGCCATTGATGTGCTTGGGGCAGATCTCCCTTTAAGTCAAAACCTGTCTTCAGGGGTTGAGTTAGATGACAATCTTCAGGTTCAGGTGCCTCTAGGCTCTTCCTCAGCTTTCAGATGGGAGGTGTGTGCTTCTTGGGCAGCTGCCAGCCAATGGCTAAGCAAAGTGGGGGTGTACAATGGCTTGCCATTTGGGGCCAGCATGGGGTTCTACTATGTTCAGTCTTTGTACAGAGTTCCCATTTGTGCTTGCCATGACTGCCTTCAATTCCCTTTTATTTGCTGATATCAGACTTATATTGTGGTCTGAAGCTCTCCCTGTCTAGTTGTGTTTCTCTACTTTTTATTTTTCACAGGTATTACTCTCAGTAAATGTCTTGTACTTCTAATTATAACTTAGCATCTGTATCCAAAGGACCCAACCAATACATTAATAACTCCCCAAACTTACCGAAGATACCACAGCTAGCTAGTAGCAAAGTCAGTATAACAACCCAAACTTTCTGACTCCAGGTTCAATGTTTTTCCAAACTTCGGTGGTCCAAGTACCACCACAATCATGCATACAACAAAATATAACAAAATAAAACAAACAGATTTTGTTATCTGTTTATCCACCATGCCATTATTTATGTGATATATTAAAAATTATTTCACTTGTTATTAAATCTATACTTTAGCCTTGTATGAAGTAATAATATTCACAAAATTAGGATTTTGATGTATTCGTTTTATATTTTTCTAATACATATTAAATAAATATAATATCATTACAATCAAAAAGTTTTTGTGTGCACTACCTAAAGTCATATCATTCATTTACTGTCAGTGATAGGTGAACACTAGGACTTAAAGGCAGAGTGGAAGGAAAAAGTAGAGGGAGGGAGGGAGGAAGGAAGGAAAAAAGAAAAGGGAAATACTTATTGGTGAGGAAGAAATGGTAAAAACCCAGCAATAACAGCCTCAGGTACCTTGCTGTGACCTCCGTTTCCTGCCAAGCTCTGGTTTAATCTTTAATGAGTCAACAAATATCCTTTACTTTTGGTTGCCTAAAAACAGATTGAATGTATTCAGATGTGAATTAAGAATCAAGATCTCTTCTCCTAAAAGAGTCAATTCATTTGTTCCTAAATTGGACTGAAATGGTCCACTTCCCGCAATTTATCAGAGAAGATGCACACCACATTTCAAAGCAGTAGCTCTAAACTTCATCTTATAAAGTATTTGAGTGTATACACTTCCTAAGAAAACAAGGTTTGAGTAACATTTTCTTTCTTATTTTAAAAATACTCATTATTAAATAAAATAAGATTTTTCTTGATTTAAGAAATCTAAGGATATAATTACAATAATCTTTCCACTTTGTTGTCATTCTTTTGATTCAAGAGCTCTGTAATGATTATGATTCTATTGTGGTAATGAAACAAAATTGTGGTAAGAAATTATGTTATATAATAATTTAATAGATTCCTAGTATCATAGTGATGATTTAACGTTCCTCTTTTGTTTCACGGAGATGGTGTTACTCAGAACCTCTGCCAAAAAGATATTACTGATTCAGAAGTCATTTTATTCACTCCTAAACCAACTGTTCTTTTAGAGAAAGAAAAGCTATAAACTAACCTAAAGGAAATACTAGCTTCTAGAATGTCACAAATTCTAAAGGCATGGGAAGTTTGAAGGTAAAAATTCAAGTTGTGTTTTATTATAAGTAGAAAGGTGACTATATATTTAATATTACATGTTTAAACCTATTTATGGCATCTGGTTTGATAAGATTTGGTAGTGGTATACTCTGGGAAAGACAAATCCAGTATGATGTGCATGTACACTTGAATTAATTGGGGAAAGAGTCAGTTTCATTTGTCTTCATCCCTTGTTTTACACTTTAAACCTGGGTAAAATAGTTTGTATTTCAAATCCAAACCAAATCTAAAAATAATCAGTGAAGAATAATATAAAATCATTATTATTATTATTATTATTATTATTAAAGATTTTATTTATTTATTTTTAGAAAGAGGGGAGGAGAAGGAGAAAGAGAGGGCAAGAAATATGAACATGTAGTTGCCTCTTGCATGCCCCCAGCTGGGGACCTGGCCCACAACCCAGGCATGTGCCCTGACTGGGAATTGAACTGGTGACTTTGGTTTACAGGCCAGCACTCAATCCACTGAGCTACACAGCCAGGGAAAATTATTATTTTTAAATGAGAAAATATAAGCTTCACGGCTAAAGCAGAAACAGCACAATTGAAAACAAGTGATTATATTCAGGTTTTGGTATTTACTGACTCATTTTTTCAAACATCTAGAGAATAAATTAGGTACTTCATGTATTTCTTTTTTGGGTGATTACAGATGACACAAAGTAAATAGAGTATATTACCCTGGGAAACATAAACTCTGCTTGTTCTTACCAAGTTAGCAAGCATGTAGTGATAACCTCTTGAATGTTTCCCCAGGATCACAACCTGCAGAAATAATAAGAAATATTGTTTATTCAAGAAGGACATTTTCAATTGCACAATCAATGTGATGGCTAGAACAAATTACTTTTAAATGGTCAACAAAGTGTTAGGTCTTTATACAGTAAAATCACAGTTAATTGGACCAGATTTCACTTTCAAGCAGAGAGTACAGGAAGAATTGGTTATATCAAAGTTAAAAATGTCAACAACAAGGGAAAAAAGCTCTCTAAATTTTCAGGTCAGTGGCATCGCTGTCACTTAAAATAGATGGCAAAGCAACAAAGCTGATGATCTCCAACCCATGAACTGAATTTCTGTACTTAGCCGTTGAGATGGCAAATGGGCTGAACTTTGCATACAAATTAGAAAATAGAATGTACAGTACATTTTTTTTCTTATCTGGAATGCTTAGGGAATAGAACAGTCAAAGAATGGGGTTAATGGGATTTTCAGGTTAATAGAGGTTGCTTTCACTTATTGAAAACTTTTCTAAAATGCTTGCCTTCTTTTTCCTGCCTTAATACCAAAAACCTGTGACCATCTGTACATCTTTGGGGGCTGAATGTGATGCCTTAGGACAATGGGAAAAGGGATTTTCCTTTAGAGGACTTTTGGCAATGCCTAGAGACATTTTTGGTTGTCACATCTGGGAGGAGTGACTAGCATCTAGTGGGGAGAGGCAAGGGGTGCCTCTGAACACCCTACAATGCACAAGACAGCCCCCTACAACAAAGAATTATCCAGCAAAACATATCAGCAGAATTGGGATTGAGAAACTCTGCCTTATGGTCATCATTGTTATTGTAATTTTTATGACTAACACTGTACTAATAATAGTTTAACGACTTAAAAAGTGCCTTTTTACTATCGTACACTATGTAAGTGGATTGAATATTTTCCAACCAAATGTATTGGTTGACAATTGGAAGTTCTGACTACATACCTGGCATAAGCTTATTTCCAGGTAGTTGAGTAGTGCAAAAATTCTGGTTAATTGAGAATTTTATAAAATGACACTTTATTGAATATTGACTATGTGCAAAATACTATGCTGAAAGCAGGGAGTGGGAATGAGGAGAGGGGTAACATAGAGGTTAAAGACACAGTCAGAGTCAGAACCAGGTTTTGTACAGGCCCAGTGCTAATACCACTTTTGGAGTCCTCTTTAAGAAAAACAATACAAAATTACAAATACAATATCTTCAATAAGGCCCGGGAAAGAACCTGTGCAAGTGAGAGGCCATTAAGCTTAAGCTTCATGATAAGTTCCATTCTGGACACAGCTGTCAAAAGGTTTAAAAATAACTTGTGAAGACAACAAACTTGCATACAAACCAAACCAGAACTATATATAAAGGGCCACTATAATAATAATAATAAAAACAAGTACCCTTAATTGAGTGCATAATATATTCTGGGCACTGTGCTTTGTGCTTTATATGTATTTAATTCCCTAGAACAATTTAACAGATTAGGTATCATTAGTTTCATTTTACAGATGAGGAATCTCAACTAAACAAAGTTTAAGTGATTTGCCCAAGGCCACACAGCTAGGAAGTAGGAAAACTGGAATTAAAACCTGGTCTGTCTGTCTCTAGAACCCATATTCCTGGCAATACATTACATTTTTTCTTAAGATATACCAAATGTCAAATACCAATAACTGCTCTAGGTTCTGGGAGAAGAGGAAGAAGAGGTGGGATGGATAGGGAAGGCTTTCCAGGAGGAGATAAGGTGTAATCTGGCCCAGAAGTGGAAACATATATTCAGTTATCATGCTGACATTGGAAGACCAAGTCATTTCAAGGGGAGAGTGAGAGAGAGAGAGAGAGAGACAGACAGACAGACAGACAGACAGAGACAGGTAGACAGAGAGAGACAGACAAGTGAAAGAGTTTTTTTGATTAATTTAAAATATGAACCACATTTCTGATTATTGATAAAAGAAATGAAAGGTTAATGAATGTCTTGAGGAGGTGATTTTTCATGCTGCCATGACACAAAATGAGCTGTTAGATATCTGCTAGGATGTATTCTTCTGTGTTTGCTTGTGAGACACATCCTTACTGGTGACATTTGTTAACTTTTCATGGCAAGTTGGGACCACACATTTATTGAATTTTTAATTCACTGACAACCCTCAACATAATAAAATAAGAGGGTTTTGAAATCTGCCAGAATATTGAGCAAGATTCTTAAAGACATCTGGCAGAGCCTGGAGAGAAATAAAGAAGCAAGCTCAAAGGAAACAGAGTAAGTCTTTCTCACCACTCCCAAGGCTTAGTGCCTTTGTGAACATGGGAAATATGAGAAAAAAAACATGGAAACATTAGTGTTGTGAGAAGAGCCCTCAATGACACCCCAGGAGCCCAACTGTGCCATGTACTAATTGAATAACTGTTGGCAAATCATTCAACATTCTCCATGCTCCATTTCCTTATCTGTAATCTGGAGCAATGAGCTTGACCCTTCCTAACTCAGCAATATTGTCTATATCAAACTGAACAACATTCAGAAAGATGTTTGGGTTGTGCACTGTGCAATTATGTGATGTGAAATAACTGTGGGAAGGGGTTATTCACTAAGATTTTTTTTTAGGTTCAGAAAAATTTGAAGCTATTGGAATATTCACTTTAGGCCATGTCCATATGGTCTGTTCAGAACAAATGCATTTACTTGAAGGTAGCCCTCTGACGACATCATCCTTTCAAAAGTTAGCTTAGAGTGGAAGAGATGGGAAAGTTATCTTAAGATAGAAACCTTTAGATATCACAAGGCTGCTGCCTTGAAGGCCGTAATTATTTCCTCACCCTTACTTTCAGTTGACTTCTTAACTCGCGTGTTAAACACACAGTTCTTACCAATCTTGATTTCTCAGTTCACAGTAAATTAAAAGCTGCAAATTAGAAGGGTTGTACATGGAGGGAAGGGGTGATTTTAGAAAGAGATACATTATCAGCAGAAGAAGTTAGAGACTGACTTAAAGGAGAAGAAGGGATTTTTTTTTTACAGGTGACATGTTTCCTGTGAATGCCTGGATTGTCAGGTTATGGCTTATTGCTTTCAACAATTCCTGCTAGAAAAAAACAGCAATATGTACCACACTTGTTAGGGAAGTTTTCCATCATAAATGCTCAAAGTATTGATATTTGAGAGTACACTTCACTTATCTTGAAATCTTACTTGGGGCAGCCATGATCCTATTGATATGAACTGAGGGAAGCCTCACTGCAAAAATTGTCACTTTACTTATAGTCTTGCCCCTTTTTTTTGTATTTTTGGTGCAGAAATTGTTGGAGTAAGGATGGGATAAGTGGGTTGTGCATTATATGTTATACAAAAGAAGTAGTTAATGGGAGTGGTTTTTCAGTTTGTCCTAAATCTTTATTTTTGCCATCTGTTCTACATGAACAAGACATAAATTGTACCTTCAGTTACTTAATGACTCTGTTAACCAAGAGAATATTCAGCTTTGCCTTTATAATAATAATAGTTTTCTGAGTTAGTTTCAGAACTTCAAATATAAAAGCTGTTTAACAGTCTACTCTGATATTTAAGAAGGGAATATCAAGTTTCCAAATACATGCACTATATTTACTGTGCCTTTATAAGATTTGTTGGAGATGATGTATGGCTTGATACAATGGCAGATATGATAAATGTAATAAGGGGAAATGGATGAAATAGAGATAAAATTTATTATTAAGGAAATTTATTTTTACCCTTATAAATAGGACCGGAGCAAAAAAAAAAATGCCAGTCCTCATTCTCTGAAACTTACACTACGGTTTCCTTTGCAGAAGAAAAAGTTCTTACTAACACACTGAGTTGTGCATATAGGAGAGCATTAAATTATTTCTTAAAGAAGTCAATGAATCATAGTTGACCCATTTTGGGGAGACTTCTCCTTATTGACGTCCCCATCCACTTATCTGTGAAATTGGGGGCTGGGTATCACTGAAGAGTTAAAAGTAATTCAGAAATTGTTACTTTGGTTTTTTTATGTGAGAGGCCTTTTCTTTTTCAACTTAATGCTTATTCTAGACATTTTTATAATTTTATAAAATTTGAAGTTAAATTACTTCACAGCACTACATGAGAGAGGCCTACAGACTCTTTGGGAGCAAAAGCATCTTTTTGTTTGTGGTTACACAGCAATGTGAATGTATTTAATACCATTGAACTATACACTTAAAAATGGTTAAGATGGTAAAATTTATGTTATGTGCATTTTACCATAATGAAAATACTGGGAAAAATGTGTCAAGGAAAGCAAACCTTTTTTCTATGCTCACAACTAAAAAAAAAACTGTTTGTGTAAAAGTGTCTGCGTTTTTCCCCTGCTTTGAGCCATCTGGTATGCAGATTAGGTTATTTACAGACCAAAGTATCTCCAGGTTTGAATTTTCTACATCAGTGCCAAAAAAGTATCTATGTATAAAGATTGATCTGGCTTTGAGTACAAAACATGCCTTGCCATTTACCTTAATCTTTTTCTTTTTGGTTTAGGGACCTGAGAATGTTTGGGGGGCTGGAGAGAGCAATGCGGGGGGGTGGTGTTCTGGTTTTCATTCACCAGATTTACCTATTGTACAGGTACTTTTTCTTTAATAATAAGCTATTAGCCTACATCCTGGTGCTCAAAGAGAAGGCATTTTTAAGTTTCTCCCTTTCCCACTTCCTTAGTTAAAAAAAAAGTTGTCGTATGGCAATCTATGGAATTTCACTCTACTATTGGGAGTTAAATTGTGGTATGGTACAGAAATCAGCCTTAGAATACATCATATTTCCCCAAAGAAATCTCCCATCAGATATGATAAAAAGTGTTCATTTTCTTGAATGAAAATCCAAAGTACTAAAGTGCTTTGGTGTTAGTAAACATATATCAGAAATCAATTCCATTAGAATTATTTTTTAATAATCTCAATTTGCACACACATGCTCTCCTGTAACCGAATGACAGTGCTTAACATTGCAGTCATCTGACTTGAATAAATGTGCTGGATTAGTGAGACAGAGAAGAGTCAATCACCTGTCTCAAAGTCAGCCCAATGGCAGTGAGGGTGGGGCGGGTACAGATTAGGAAGGAATGGCTGACACTTTTCATAAAGAAGGAAAATGGGAGTATAACCAAGAAATGTCATCACTGCTTATGCTGTCTACAGGGGAAACTTACGCAGAGAGAAAGCAATTGCATTAAGGCATCAAATAAAATGCTAGGAGGTGAGGATTAAAGGACAGGAATTTCCACAAAAAACATGTCTTTAGGAAGTATCACTTCCCACACTTTAATATTGCATTAACTATGACTAGATGGAATAAGGGGAAGATTGAATGTTAAATAGCGGGAAAGGCAGAGTACAAATAAGAGACAATAAATGGACACAAGTAAGTTAAAAGAGCAACAGATTATTCTTTCTCCTAGGGATATGGAACCATTTTGATGCATGTTGATCTTGGTGGAAACACTTCATTTATTAACTCTAAAATAGTATTTCTCAAATTTTATTCCTTCACAGACTTCCTTAATGGTTTATGTTCTAGCCACATACCATAATACTATTATTTACTTAATATTTATCTTTACAGATACTTCTTCAATTTAGCCACATCCAAAGCAATAATATCCATGAAACTACAGACAGGAAAATAAATACAGTTGTATGAAAATAAAATAAATTCACCCAGATGCCACTGAAAATTCTCTAATGTATCCCCAGGGGTGGTGGGAAATATTGCCTTAAACCTGTTGTGTCTTTAGGGAAGAGAATGCAGAGCATGTCTTCCTGTCCTGATAAAATAAGGTTAATTTGGCTTATGATTCAGATCTTAAGAGTATCTCCATCTACTTTGAAAGGTTCATGAGTCTTTTAAGGGAAAAAAATAATGGACAGTGTTTGGGAGGTAGCAAATAATGCCTGGGACTGGGTAGAGTGACAAATCTGGAAACTTAGAAAAACATTTTGTAAGGCAAATTACACGTACTGCCCCACCTAGGAAACCCAGCAGCTTTGATCATCTAGACGTGTTGGTCATGAGGCCAATAATAAATACTTAAAACACCTGGATCCTTTTACCAGCTGACTTTCCATAAAATGATGCATTTCCAAACACTGTGCATTTTTGTAAAGTAACTCATCTAGAAGACCTTCCACAATACCCTACTTATACTTGGAAACATTCAAGATGTTTCTTCATTGAGGCCAGGTAGGGGTGATTTTAATTAGTACTCATCCTACAATAATACAGTAGAGAGACTTTTATAGCCTCTCTGCATTTTGTATTGGCTATTTCCTCAGATTAGTGATTATTTATTTTAAATAATAAATTTTAAATAAGTCTTTTCATGTATTCTTTTATGAAATTTACTGTCAACTATTTTATGTTCACACAGCAACTTTTTGTTTGAAAAATACAACTTTATTGTAAATATCAAATTGTATTCTTTTTTCTCTGTAGATTTTGCAAAATTGTTTGAGCCCAAAACACTTTAATCCTGAATTTCTTTTTTTTATTTTTTATTTATATTTTAAAAATATAGTTTATTGATTATACCATTACAGTTGTTCTATTCCCCCGTTCATTCCCCTCCACCCTGCACACCCCCTCCCCCACCATTCTCCCCCCTTAGTTTATAACCACGTGTCTCAACTCCTTTAGATTCTATATTTCCCCCACTATTCTCGCCCTCCCCCTATCTATTTTCTACCTACCATCTATGCTATTTTCTGTGCCTTCTCCCCCCTTCTCCTCCTCCCACCCCCCTGTTTCTAACCCTCCATGTGTTCTTCATTTCTATGGTTCCACTCCTGATCTAGCTGTCCTCTTTGTTTGCTTTTGTTTTAGGTGTGGTTGTTAATAACTGTGAGTTGGCTGTNTCTATTTCCTTTGCCAGACTGGGGAAGTTCTCCTTTATTATTTGTTCAAACACATTTTCCACTCATGGCTGTTTCTTTCCCCCTTCTGGTACCCCTATAACCCGGATGTTGGAACGTTTAAAGATGTCCTGGAGGTTCCTAAGCCTCTCCTCATTTTTTTGAATTCTTGTTTCTTTACTATTTTCTGGTTGGATGTTTCGTTCTTCCTTCTGGTCCACTCCCTTGATTTGAATCCCATTTTCCTTTCCATCGCTATTGGTTTCCTGGACCTCTCCCTTCATTTCAATTAGTTTAGCCTTCATATGTTCCTCTAATTTGTGACTAAGTTCCTCTAATTTGTGACTGTACTCTACCAGTTCTGTGAGCATCCTGATAAATAGTGTTTTAAATTGGGCTTCTGAGAGGCTGGCAATCTGTTGGTCACTTAGAGTTATTGGCTCTGGGACTTTGAGTTCTTGCACCATCTTTTGGGCTGTTCATGCCTGTTAAGTAGCAGGAACGGAGCCCTAGGTTTTCACCAGAGCAGGGCAACTCAGTTGCTGGGTTGTGACGTTGTATGTGGGGGCAGGGTCAAAGGGGGACAATGGCTTCCCTCCGGCGCCCGCCTCTGAGACCCCCGCCAGCACCGCAGCCACCACCGTCACCAGGTCCACGCGCCCCGCTCCACTGCATGCACGTGTGCCACCGCTGTCAGCCCTCCACCACTGGGTTCGCCCCCTGGGGCCTGCGTGGTCCGTCTCACTGCGTTTGAATGTGCGACCTTGGTCAGTCTGCCCCACACCCCGACTAGGTCTGGGCTGCCTGCGCTCCTAGGTCTGTCCTTCCCAACCCTGCTCCACTGCAGGCTCTGCCTCTATTACCGTCCCCGTTGAACGGTTCGTAGCTGTCGGACTTCCGTATAATTCCGTTTTCTGGTCTCTGGGTGTGTCTTAGTTCTCCAAAACTTTTTTGTATCCAAACTTGGTTGTGGGAGAAGGCACAGTGTTTCCACCTATGCCTCCATCTTGGCGGAAGTCCTTAATCCTGAATTTCTGACTAAGTCCTACTGGAAGGATTATATGAATGGTGAGTAGAAGGCTTCGTTGTGCCAGTAGACTCATTACTTGGATTAAAAAAAGAAATGGCAATATCTGACATAGAACTGGGTAGTCACTCAGATATGTGCTGTTTCCAACCACAACCAGTTTGAAATAGGTGGGATAATGCAGGAAGTCTTTCAATGGCTTAGGAATCACACTTTTCTATCTTTAGGTATTTGTTGGGATCAACAACTCATCACAACTAACTTGGCAACTTATAATGGATAAACCTGTAAGAGTCTAAAGGAATCACCCTTAAAGCTTAGAACAAATATATATTTATTAAAGGTGATGTCCTCAAAGGAACCATGAACCTTGAAGTGAGATAGTTCTGGATCAAACCTTGCCATTTACTTATTGCTGTGTGCAAAATTGAACCATGGATGATTGGTAGAATATTAGAGACCCAGGTTCAGCCCAGAATAATAGAGCCTCCAAATTGGGAGGGGAGAGGAAGAAACATGTAAAGTGGGGATTTGGAGAATAGGAGTTTTCCTTAGAATGCCCTGATTATGGCTTTGTGGATGTGTTTTCTGTTTGTGCAATGCTTCCACCATTTGACACCCTAATCTGTTTGTGGAAGGAAGTTAGTGAACATGTTTATATATTCTAATAAAAGTAACTCTCAGAAAGCCAGTGTTTTGGGGAGTCCTTTGGTTTTCTGGATAGTTGCTTATTTGGCAGGTTTCTGGGATCCATGTCATTTAAGTATATCTCAATATGTAAATGGATGACAAATGATAGAGGCTTAGTTCATGGGAGGCAAAACATAGAATTCTAATTTGCAAATGTTTGGTTTGGTCTTTCTCTCTTGCTGAATTTGGCATTATCTTCCTCACTTTGATAGCCCATTCACCTTTGTGATTACACTGACAAAATAACAGTTCTAGCACTCTAGGCAGAATTCTAGACTTTCAGCCAAATACAGGGGGCTCCTGAAAGCTGATTATTAAATATTTAGGAATTTCACGACTCAGTTATTAAAGCACTGGTAGCTTGAAATTGGCCATGGTGGGAGTATTTACACTACAGAAATCAGCCAACACTACAAATTGGGGCTCTCCCCCATCCTTTCCTTGAGAACCAGTTTACCAGTATACCACTGGACTCAGAAGAAATAGGGATTGAAGTCTCTAGTGGAGAGAAAGTTTGCCTCTCTTAACCATATTTCTTTCTGTTTCAATGAACATTTGTTGAGTTCCCTCTCTGTGCTAATTTTTCAGTAAGACACTGGGGAGAAAGATTTCACCAAAACCTGCCCTATCCTGGAGGATCTCATCATTGGAATAGGAATGTCTGACAAGTTAACAGACAAATATAACCCAGTGGGAGAAATGTGAGAACAGAAATATGTACAAGCTACAACTGAGGAGAGAATGATTAACACATTACCTTCTGTACTTTGTCTCCAACTAAAGACCTAAAGAATTTTTTCCTTTGGTTATTATAAGTGGAAACCTGAAAAACAGGTAACTTAGAGAAAATATGTATATGGTAAATATAAAGGGATCTGCACCCCAGCTTTGCCCATTACAACTAGTGTAACCTTAGGCAAGTTACTCAACATCTCAGTTTTTTTACCTGTAAAAGAGGGAACATAATACAGTAGTCTCCCATTATCTGCAGTTTTACTATCCATGGTTTCAGTTACCCATGGTCAACTATAGTTGACCATGAAAACATTAAATGGAAAATTCTAGAAATAAACAATTTGTATGTTTTAAACTATATCCTATTCTGTGATAAAATCTCATGCCATCCTGGTCCATACCACCAGACACATGAATCATCCCTTTGTCTAGGGGATTCACATTGTACACACTCCCTGCCTAAGTTAGTCACTCAGTAGCTATTTCAGTTATCAACCCAACTATGGTGGTATCACAATGCTCATGTTCAGGTAACCCTTGTTTTGCTTAGTTCTGGCTCCAAATTACAAGAGTAGTAATGCTGGAAATTCACATAGGCCAACAAGAAGCCATAAAGTACTTCCTTTAGGTAAAAAAGTATGTGTGTATAGGAAAAAAAATGATATATAGGGTCTGGCATGAACAATGCCCCTTTTTATTACAAAATCTTTTATTACAAAGTCATAAGCATGTAATTCTGTAACATAACAATATCACATTCAAGCACACCACATGTCATTTTAGGTGAAATGTTCAAATTAAAACTATAAATTATTACACCCATATTAGTACCCTACCAACCACACTCAAGCAGGCCTTGTTACTTCTGCTGGACCCCATAGATATAAATATATAAAAATATATATACGTTTATGTGGTTCATTGCTATTTATGGTTTCAGGCATCCTGTGGAAGTCTTGGAACATATCCCCTGTTGATAAGGGGGACTACTGTAATCAAGAGGCAGTGGAATAGGGTGGTCAAGACTGCAGACTAGACTACCTGGGTTAGAGTCCCTGCTTTTCCCCTTAATATCTGTGTGACTTTAGGCAATTAACTTAGACTCATTTTACAATGAAGATACTGAAACAAGAGTTTATCATTAGTACATACTTCATTGAATTACAGTGAGGAATAAATGAAATATGTATCTGTAGTTCTTAACACAGTGTCTGAT
Organism: Sturnira hondurensis; assembly: GCF_014824575.4. Taxonomy (NCBI): domain Eukaryota; kingdom Metazoa; phylum Chordata; class Mammalia; order Chiroptera; family Phyllostomidae; genus Sturnira; species Sturnira hondurensis. The sequence goes on along the minus strand of NW_028092169.1, from coordinate 108,882 downwards.
GCTTATCCTGTATTAATGTTTTCTCTTCCTTATTGTATTTGAAAAGCCCCCTTCCTCCATCCTTCCCTGTGGAAATTACATCTATCATTATATCTATCAAGATGTGTATGGGGAGCCCTGGCTGGTGTGGCTTGCTGGATTGAGTGATGGCCTGCAAACCAAGGGGTCACTGGTTTGATTCCCAGTTGAAGCGCATGCCTGGGTTGCAGGATGGTCCCCAGTGGGGGGAGTGCATGAGAGGCAACCACACATTGATGTTTCTCTCCCTCTCTTTGTCCCTTGCTTCTGCTCTCTCTAAAACAATAAAATAAAAATTAGAAAAGAAAGATGTGTGTGGGGAGGTGGAGGTGGGAGAAGGTTCCACCCAAAGACAAAGGAGCACAGACAATGATCTAATTGATCATATGTAGTCTTCACCATGTTTGTACCTCAAGATAGAATGGGGGTTGGAGGCCAACAATGAGAGAGGTGAGAACAGAAATTTGGCCAAGTCAGTAAGATGGATCTCTCCTTTGCATTGTAGACTATTTCCCAGTAGTCTCAGGCCTTCCTACTTTGATAGTAACAATAGGACCTTGGCCTTATCTATTCTTTATTTCAGGAGCAAGTAGGCATAAGTATTTCAAGATTTATCAGGAACTTGAATCCACAAAGGCTTTGGGGGTAGAGAGAATGTTAAGGAACACAATCCATATTCTTTGGATGCCCAAGCTACAGGAATGTCTTAGGACAGTATTTCTCAAAGTGTATGTTATATGGATTACCTGGAGATCTATGAAAATATAAGCACCTGAGCACCTCTCCAGAGAATCTGATTCAGAAAGTCTGGGTTGGGACCAGGAAGTCTCACATTTTAATCCTCAGGTGATTGTGATACACACAGAAATTTAAGAACGACTTTTCCATATGATAATAAATGCACTTTGAAAAGCTGAAAGCAGGGCCCTCATTGATGAGATTCTCATGAAAATGGGGAAGAGAGACATTAAGCTTATGGAGTGCTCTCTTGGGGAGCTCTCATGAGAAGCCCTGGATAGGAGAGGGGCAGCATGAGGACGATCACCCAGACTCCTGGGAAAGGAGCCAAAAGTGGTATTTCTGAGAGATTCTTTTTTTTTTAGGATTTTTATTTATTTATGTATCTTTAGAGGGGAAGGAGAGAGGGAGAGAAACATCAATGTATGGTTGCCTTTTGTGCATCCCCTGCTGGGAGTTGGTCTGCAGGGAACCAGCCTGCAACCCAGGCATGTGCCCTGACTGGGAATCGAACTGCGATCCTCTGGTTCACAGGCCTGTGCTCAATCCCCTGAGCTATACCAGCCAGGGCCTGAATTTCTGAGAGATTCTTATCTTAGACAAAGCTGTATCAGAGGCAGACTCTGAGACAAAGATTTGAGGGCCAGTCATTTGATTGGGAGATGATTCCAGGCAGTGCTGGTAGGGGAATGAGGAAATGAGACAGCAAAGGGAAAGAAGCTAATACGGGAGCATTAATTAGCAGGTTAGTTCTGAGCACCTTTGAGACTGGTGTGAAACATACCCACATAAAAGCCTGGAAACTGAAGTCTTTGTCTTTCAATTCCCATTTTGATAGCTTCAGTCAGGAGTATTAATTCCCACCCTGTACCAGCACTTCTCATTTGTCTCATTCTTAGGCTGAGAGAAAGTCTTTAAGTAGAGAGTAGCATGAGCTTACAATAGAATGCTTTTAGCATGTGTAAAAATGGCTAGTGCCAAGGGTGTAACTATAACAATATTTATGTCAAATATATTATATTGTACAATTTACATATTGCTTTGATATGCATCACTGCAACTGATTAAAAAATGAGGTGGACAGTGAGGGATAAGGTAGTGGGAATGGACTCTGGAGTCGGACCAACCTAGAACACCAGTTTTTCCTTTTTGTAGCTGAGTGACCTTGGAGAAGTCATTTTACCTCTTTGCATCTCACTTTCCACATCTATGAAATAGAGATGATAATGCTGCCTACTTCTTAAATAAAACCTAAATGAAGAAATGCCTTTAAAATATCTAGCAGAATGCTTAAGATATTAGGAGATTCAACCAACATTGCTTCCTTTTCTCCCATGCCTATATTCTTACTCATTCCATGTACCCCACACTATGTATAGCCTCAGTACTTAGGTTCCACAGCACTGAGGTGGTACTCAGTAAATGTTCCTAATATGAAGAAAAGTCCAGATTGCTTATGAAGCAGTAGAAGAAGGTGCCATTTAAAATATAAAACCTAGAACAGTGTTCTGAGGGGATGGACATTGAACTACTTCAGATGTAGGAAAAGCTTTCCCCCTCAAGAACAAGATATGTTTTAGACCAGCAGTCCCCAATCTCTTTGTCACTAGGAACCAGTTTTATGGAAGACAATTTTTCCACAGACAGGTTGGGTGGAGTTGGAGCTCAGGCAGTGATGTCAGCAAAGCTTGGCTCACTCACCCACCACTTACTTCCTGCTATGTGGCCTGGCTTCTAACAGGCCACTGACCAGCACCCATCCATGGCTCGGGAGTTGGGGACCCCTGTTTTAGGCCAAATTTTGAATGATGAGTGGATACTATTGCTGGAAGAGAGAAGGGAAGAGAGGATCCCAGGTGTGAAGATGCCCTGGAATAAGGCCTGGTAGTGGGACATAACAGAAGACAAACATAAGCTAACATCTATTGAACACTTACTGTGTATACTTAATGTGTACACAGTAAGTGCCCAATAGACTATACACAGTAAGTGTTCAATAGATGTTGGCTTATGTTTGTCTTATGTTAAAATATTTTATGTGCTTTATTTCATTGAATCCTAACCACAGCCCTTTAAGACAGGTGCTATTATTAATTTCATCTTCCATGTTAGGAAATTGAAGCACAGAGAAGTTGGTTCACTTGCCTGAGGTCTCACAGGCAGAAAATCATGGAACCTTGAGTGTAAAGCATATTTGTCTGACTACAAAGGCCAGTCACTGTGTTAGCAGCTATAATAATAATTACTGATTATAAGAACCATCATTGTTACTGTGGGACAATCAGATCCCACCATGAATTTAATTCAACAAAGACTGAGTACCTACCACTATCATGTATTATTAGCTAAGTGGGGAGGGTTTATGGCTTGAATCTTTGGAAATGCTCCTTTGTTGTAGGGTACCCTGGGAATTCCCTTTGGTTTCTCCTAATTATTTCTCAAAGCTTTGGTCTTGGTTCATATGGTCATGACTCCAACTTTTGATTCCCTATCAGCACATGACATGAACTGTCATTGTTTAATCACAAGCTACACTTGTGATGAATGTTGGATAATCAGAACAAAAGCACAGGAAAAATAATTAGAGGGAGCCAAAGGGAAGAGGCTCACAGCTTTGAACAAGAGATTGTGTGAAGGTTTCTAGGACTCAGTCCCTGAAGCCCTGACAACGTATTTTGATCCTTGTCTGAATGTAAATGAACAACTCCATCAAATCATAGGCAGTTTGTCAGAGTGGAGGTTATTTAGCTAGTTAATTAAAAGTCTGAGTGAGCTACTGCCTCTCTCTGCACTGTTCTCTGAAGATAACCAAACTTGTGTTCTGACCAGGCAAGTTAATTTAAAATAAGTGACCTGAATTGGGTAATGGCTGCAAGTTCAAATTCAAGAATCACTATAATTAGTCCCAGATGGATCTTAATTGTTCTTTGAGGAAACAGAGTGGAGAAGGGGGAAAGAGCAATGCCCAAACCCAAAGTAGAGGTTATTAGCCATGCCTTTCAAAAGCAGGCGAGCTGATTGGGGCAGGGCATAGTTAATGTAGTATAACAAGAGTTCCATTGCTGCTTTTTCAAATGCATTCTTCTAGATGTGGTGCATAAAATGGGTCTAGTTTTGTTTGTTTGTTTTTGGCAATAAGGACTAGAATCCATCACTCTTAATTATGTGGTCCCAGGCAAGTTATATGTCTCTTTTTATCTACATAATAAAGAAAACACTATTAAGCTTACCTGCTTCAGAAGATCAGAGGAGATAATGTGTAAAAAACCTTTGAAAATATATGTAAAGCTCTACAAGTCAGTAATTTATTCTTGCTCCAATCCAGGATAGTTTCCCAATCAAAGATCTTTTATTTTAGTGTAAGGCTAAAGTGAGCAAGCCTTACACAAGTATAAGGCTACTCATGGTGTGTGTCTCTTTTTATTTCTTTAGACTATGTCCCAAACTAATTACCTTCTGAACTATACCACTCAAAAGCTTAAGGGATCACAGTAGGCAGTATATTCACCATCATATTTGTATGGAGATACATGGTGTTCTAATTTCTTCAGAGGTGTGCCCACAGAGCTGAAAATGACTTCAGCTTTGTGGGATTTTGGAAGAAGACGGAGAGCACACACATTGAACATTTTTTATTGTGAAATTGGATTCTTTTCTGTTCATGTTAATATAAATCTTTGACTTGAAATTACATGCTGGCACAACACTGTGGTACCACAAAGTTAGAGTAAGTCACAGTGAGAGCAGAATGGCTTTATCCCCACTTATTTGTCTCCTAGTTGTCTCTTAGTTGTATGAATATTTGGGTTTCTTTTCAGTATTCTCATACATTCTAATTACCCATATCTTCCCAAGCTCTGGAAGCTAAAAGTAATAAGAATTTATACAATAGTAAAAATAAAATAACTAAAAAACATAACCCAGTACAAAACTTTGGAAAACCAAGAATTTGACCATTTGGGGATGCACAAATGACTGCTTTTGAAGGTGCTTTTCTTTCCCAATTTTACATTTTTTACTTTTATTTTTAAAAAAGATTTTATTTATTTTTATAGAGAGGGGAAGGAAGGGAGAAAAAGAGGAAGAGAAACATTAATGTGTGGTTGCTGCTCCTGTGCCCCCAAGTGAGGACCTGGCCCACGACCCAGGCATGTGCTCTGACTGGGAGAATTGAACTGGCAATCCTTTGGTTTGGAGGCTGGCATTCAATCTACTGAGCCACACCAGCCAGGGCTCAATTTTACTTTTTAAAGGAAATTGTATTGTGCTGTCCCTTTGAGTTCCCTTGAACAGAATGTAAGCATCTAAGATAAAAATTTACAACCTATGCCTACTGATACTAATCACAACTGTTTATTCTTCAAGCTTAACAAAAACTCATTAAAACAACTACTTTTTAAATCAGATTCTATGTTCTACCTTGTTAGATGAGCCAAGCAAATAATGGAATTGTGTCTGCCAAATTGCATTGCTATTAAAGGGCTGTGCCTTTTGCTGGAAAGAATAATAATGCACAAATAAACAAATAGCATTGGCTCAACATTATTCTTCATCACTGGGAAATACCCTTTCATGGTAGGAAGCAGTAGAGAACACAGCTTTATGAAGATTTTGCAAAGGTTTAAGTCATAGGCTGAGCAGTCATGTCTAAATGTCTCCTTGGGATGTTCTGTGTGCACCATGAGTAAAAAGCCTCAATATACAGTGCATACTGGACTGGGAATTACTCTCTAAGTGAAAAACATCAGGACTCTCTTTTTTTTCTGGAGAAAGTTGAGAAGCTATTCATTAAACTCAACAAACATTTTTGAGTACTTATTAGGCTCCAAACTGTTTTAGGTGCTGGGGATACAGCACTGAACAAAACATGAAGACAATCTCTACTGTCATGAAGCCTATTTTCTAGTTGTCTAGAAAAAAAATTCCCTTGTCTAGTGATCACTCCCTCCTATGAATTCCTATATGGTTTCCATCTCTCATATTTTCCTTGTAATACTATTTACCCAACTTAGGCCTGTGTTGTGACATCTCAATTAGATTGACCTTGAGGGCAGGGACGCAGTTTAAACCTGCTAGTGTGTACCTTATTCACTGAATTCTCTCTAGGATGGTGTCCAATCAATATCTGTGAATGATGAGAAAGTAAGTACTCCAAACACAGGAAAAGAGGATCAGAATTAATATTAACTTCAAATGTTATCTTTCTCATATAGTACATTTTCATAGGAACAGACTGTGTTAACCTAAACACTAATTCCAGGCAGTTGGGTGGGAAGTGGAATAGGGGTGAGAAGGCAGGTGGCCTATTTAGGAGACTTCATATGTAGATATCTATTTGGTCAATGTATTTATATAATCTTGGTTAGTGTGTGACAAAGAGTACACTGTGACAAAGTGAACTGATTGAAATCAGTTCTGGGTTTAAACCCTTGCCCTTTAACTCATGACTTGTGTGGCCATTGTATATGTTAGTCCCTCTCTCAACCCCTGTTTCTTTATTGTAAAATGATGGGGTAGTTTAATTCCTAAGCAGAATCTTTTGATTTCAGATACTATGGTACTGTATTTTCTGGAGGAAGACTTCCGTTGCTTGAGGATCAAAAAGTCATGATGAAAAGGAGATTTACATTCTGGCCAATATAGTGTGTGTTTTTATGGTATTTATTTCTACCATTCTGCTTTATGATATCTGAGTTATTATCAATTTCTTAATTTAGCACTGCTTATTAGCTTCACTCTGACAAGTAAGTTGGGCTTGTTATACCTATATAAATATAAATTTCCACCCTCTTTCACCAAATCAGATGAACTATTGATCCTTAAAGACTCAGTTCAAAAAATCATAAGGAGAAAGTCTCCTTGATCTCTGAGTCAGGCTTAGTCATGTTTCTTCTGCATTCCCATTAGGATTTGTTTTCTACTCTGTAATTGTTCTTATCACATCAGGCCATAATCATTTGTTTACTTCAGTGCTTCCTTACTAAACTATGATCTCCTTAAGGAATGGAGCAATGTCTTATTTGCTTTTCATCTTTTCTCTAAACTTATTACAATTTTTATCCAGGACAAGTGACAGGCTGTGTGAATAGGAATGTTGTCTTACTTTCAAGAAGAGCTTGAAACCATCTCTTTACATTGAAATATAATCAGGAATGGATTATATAAAACAGGAATGGATTTTGCACAAAATCTTGTTTCCATTTTCCATGCAGTTAAAAAGATAAAGGTATTCATTTGTTTCTCCACTTCAAAATTATTTCTATTTATGCAGCTCTTATTAAGAAGACATGAGTAATGAGTCATTTTCAGTTTCCATAAAGAACTGAGTCTGAGCTAGTCCTCTTTAGGTGAAAAGTCTTTGTTAGATGTGTTGGGTTCTTCTGTAATCGGATGGCAAATAAAACCATCTCTATCTTCCTCTGGAGTACAGTAAAAGGCAATTCATCTCCATTTGACAATTTTTCACCTAGGCTCTGAGCAAAGCAAATAATATAGAACTCATGAAGATGGTTTGTGGACTGAACAGTTATCGCCATATTTGGTGAAACCATATCATTTTCCATTGGCTCATAAATTCTCTAATATCTGGATCATTACTAGTATATGTGTGTGTGTAGTCTCTTTCAGAGTTCAGATTTGGCAGAAAATGTGCCCATTAATTTTAAGAATGGGAACGCAGAAAAGGAATAATTGGGCGAATTGATTCACTACACACACACATGTAGTTTGATGGCAAGATTGTCATGCATGCAGTCTTGACATGAGTTAAGAAAATTAAGAATGAATTGCATGACACCAAGTGGTAATGATCATAAGAGGAAGTAGCTAAGATTTTATGTGCATTGTCTTTTGGAGGATTCAAGATCACTGGCTCTAGTTGAGCAAGCAAGCTCTTGTAATGGGTAGAGTCGCTGGGGAAGTACACTATTTGGAAGATTTCTCAAGCAAAAACTGTCTTACTTAATTTCAATATTTCACAATTAACACTTTTTCTTAACAGGTTGTATGTGAGAAGAAGCCCATAACTCTTTTATGGAGGAGACATGAACAGTGTTCCCCCTCTCTCATGAAAGCAAATACCAGAGGAATCAGGGCTAGGCCTGCTGCCACCTGTTATTGATGTAGTTACTGCAGAAGAGCTAATGGCTATGTTGGGAGATGCACTTTCCTGCCACTCCTTGCAACTTTCTCTGAGCATTCTTGTGGTGGTTGCCATGGATACCAAATGGTGAAGGGGTTTGGGTCAGAGTTTGAAGGATTGCACTGTGCTTGAGGGGGTGAGACTGAAATTAAGTTAATGCATGTACAAATAAGGTGTGTTTCTTTCCACTGTGCCTTTGAGAAAATGGCAACAAAGCAGTCTGTCAAGCAACAATTGATTTTATATTGGCCAGGGAAGAGGAAGGAGGAGCAATTTATTGAGTAGGAGGTTCTCAAATTAAGCACAGGCAGTAGTTTGAAACAGGTCAATAGAAGTGAAAAGAATTCTCGGAGATGTTGAAGAGATAGTAGTAATGGCAAGGCACTTAAGAATGGGCATTAAGAAGCTTTTTATTTGCTAAGAAGCAACTGTTTTTGACTACCTAGTCCATTGCTTCAGTGTCCCTGGATCCTCATCTCTTAATTTAAGATATGGTATTACTGACGTTCCATTATATTTTGGTTCTTCACTCTTATATACCTCTGCAAGTGTGTATGTGTGTGTGTGTGTGTGTGTGTGTGTGTGTTTTAGATAGTGTAATTTCAAGGTTTTGCTTGTGAATTGGTTTAACCAGTTATTCCTTTTCTGTGTCCCTATTCTTAAGATTAGCAGGCACATTTTCTGCCAATGCTGAACTCTGAAAGAGAATACACCATTCCTGCCATTGTCCTCAATAATGATCCAGTTATACTGACAGCTAAAATGTCCACCATTGGTACAATTAAAGGCATGAAAACAATTGAAGTTAAACCTCATAAGTTTGAATACATACTCTTGTTTATGACCAATAATCCCAGTATGGTAAGACGGACCTGTTTGGCTCACAAAATCAAAATCAAAGGACTCACCACTCTTGCTGGCACTCCCAAATATAAACCTTTAAGATGAGCATAGTAATGTCATAATGTCAAGACAAACAATGAAGACCCCAAATATTTGAGAAGCATGTCCTAACCACTGAACTCTTCTCTGACTCTACCACATTAGTCTCTTTCTCGAGAGTATAGAAGGAGTTTAAATGATTTTGAGTTCTCAGGTTCAGTGACCACAGGTTCCTTTCCTTATTCATTTTATCCTTCTTAAGAAATGAAGTACAGTGACTGTAATTATAATGCTTGATATTTATAGAGTTGCCCTCTCTGGGTATCTTAGATTACCTTAGATACATTGTTTGATTCATAATAACATTATTCTAGTAAGGCAGGGACGAATTTTTATATTTTATATCTGAAGTTGCTAAGATGATGAAAGGTGAGGTGGCTGTGCAAGGTCACACAATGATCTTGAGATGGAACTCAGGCAGCTTTCTGATCTTTGGACTAGTGCTGAATTACTTCAGAAGATATCTGTCAATTGCTGTTCTTTTTCAGAGTAAGGTGTTGGTGGTACATGTATATTTTGGAAAGCTGTTTGGTAACTACACATACATATTTTTAAAGAGTTGGAGAGATGATAGTGGTGTTTGGCTACTAATCTCTTCCACTTTAGCTCTACCTCTAGTGGATGGGACACTAAGTATCACCGAACTCCCCAAACCTGGGCCATGGCCCATTGAATGGTACTCATTACTTGTTAATTTGTTATAAACTTTGGGTAGAGACAGTTTACCCTATTAAATCTGGACTGAAGGAAAGCTGCCCCAACAAAGATGGGATTAATTTGATTGGAAGGGTCCGGTGGGTGGTGGTAACAGTGGTATCAAACTGATGGAGGGCTCTTTCCCACACTCAATCTCATCAATGTCCAGACCTTGACATGGATCAATCAATGGCCTTGGCCCTTCAGTGTTAGTGTAGTAAAGCACTTGAGTCTGAACATTTTATTTTATTTTTTTCTTTTTGTTACTATACTTACTTGGTGCCTCTCTGCAGGGAAGTCTAGAGTTCTAAATTATTGTAAACATAAGGGTCCTGTGGCAATGTGAGATTGGATAATAAGTAGCTTTTGTGTTGCTGTTGTAAACTGTGGTTCTCCCAGCCCTTATGAAACTGTTTGTTATAGCATCTACTAGAATCTAGGACAAGACTCCTGTAATCGCACAGCTGTCTGATGAACTTTCTAATCGCTACATTTTTGTTGCTCTTAAACTGTGGAATTTTTTTATAAAACTGGATGATGATTCTAAAAAGTTCATTAATGTTTACAAGTCAGTAATTCTAGCCCATAAGACTTTGTTAACTTCTTAGTGTCTGCAAATTGGAGCAAGTGTAATTCACAGTGTAAGCCATACAAAGAAGAGTTATCAGGATGTTGTCCCATGCCATCTGAAAGTGTATTCATAGCCTGTAAAGAGAGAAACTAGCTATATATGCTTGATGTTTCCTTTCTTTTTATTTTTTAAAGAATGAATCTGAGTTCTTATCTGACTTAAGTGATTGAAGTAACTCAAAACAAAGGAGGATATTTGTATTAGTTTCATTTTTCCATTTGAATTGGTTCATATTTTAATAATTTTGGAATAAAGTACAAACATTAATGCTAAAATGTTGATTTTAATAGATGGGAAAGAATGTCTATTGATTCAATAAATCTTTACTGCAGTCTACTATATGTCGCTATGTACAAAGGGCATCTGAGCAGGAGTATAAGAGTGGATATGGATATAATGAAGGACTTGTGATAGGCTTGCGACGAACCAACCATAGTTAATCAGAATCCAACTACCAGAAATTGTTAATAGGCATTTTCTCTGGGCATTCTCCAGATATTATAAGGGCTGATGTGATATTTACATAGACATATGTGGCATGGTTTTGATTAGCCAGAGACTCTTATTAATGAGGGCATTTGTTGTTCTGTACTCTAAGACAGAGGTAAATGATAAACTTTCAGGCTGTGTCCTGGCCTTGAAGCAAATCATTTCAATGTCCCTCCAAGTCTAAGCAAAACTCACTGACATTGAAGCTTTCAAGATATTCAGTCAGCAAAAAAATAAAACTTCAGTCATAGTCACTAGCCTGCCAATCTGAGAAAGCAGAAAAGTTGACTCACACATTTTAAAATACTTATTATATTCTGCTTTCCAGAATTACTGTGTTGCCTTATCCCTCCTACTACTGTAGCATGGAAGACATGTCCTCTCCCCTACAAAAAAAACCCACCATATCGAGCACTGGATATGACCAAATGGGTTGGGTTTCAATCAATATTTGTGGAACTTAATTTTCTACCTGTTTCTCAAAGTTCTGGGAATCATAGCCTGATGAAACTGTAAGGGACCATCATATTCAGCAAATTAATTTCACAGATTAGGAAATGGAGGTATGAAGAGTTTAAGAGAGTTTTTGAAGTCATACAGCTTGGGGCTATAATGCACATGTCCTGCCTCAAGGCTCCTGTACTCTGCTTTGTAAAACTCCAAGGTGTTTCCAGTCATCCTAAGGACTTTCATGGAAATCCCTAATAAAAATTAATTTTAATTGGTATTAATTTTAAAAATAAACCCCCAAACCTCATAGGAAGTAATCAAGAAAATAATGAGATATCATAATTTTTATTTTTTAAATTTTATTTATTTATCTTTCGAGGGGAAAGGAAGGAGAGAAGGAGAGAAGTATCAATGTATGGTTGCCTCTTGTGAGTCTGCTACTGGGAACCAGCCCGCAACCCAGGCATGTGCCCTGATTAGGAATTGAACTGCGATCGTGTGGTTCGCAGGCCCGCGCTCAATCCACTGAGCTATGCCAGCCAAGGCGAGATATCATAATTTTTAAAAATAAAGGAAGGGAACTTTTGGTTGAATAGGAGAATTTTTTGAAACCGTTTTGTTTTAGACCAAAGCCTCTATCATCTGAAACAAACAAGAGTCTTGCTGTTTCAAACTAATGATCTTGAATGAGATTTTTCTCTTTATTGTCCCAGAGGGGATTTGCTTCTAAATAGCTACAAAGCCAGTCTAGCCAGTCTAGTGTGAACTGTGACCAGAGAATCAGACTATCTTTTTAAGTAAGCCAAAGATAAAATCTCTAAATATAGAATACTGATGTCTGCAACTAACTCTTAGAATAAATGTTTTTGCATTTTGGGGGACAGGCTTGTTGAAGGCTGCCAATGAGTGCTGAAATAACCTAACATGTTTAATGCTTTTACTGCAAGTACAGAGTTGACTCACTTAGTCAACTTAGCCCGGAAGATATTAGACTGTACTTTAGAAAAACAATGTCTAGAGAGAGCATCTTTAAGAAATCTAACCATAAGTTTTGCTTTTGAGACATTTTTCGGCAATTTGGGTGTATGTTTTTTGCTTCGAAATATTTGTTAGGGTAGTCCCATATATGTTAAATAATAGCATTAAATTACTATGTCATTAGGGAAAGAAATAGAGGCCACTGGGTACTGTGATTGCTGACGTAACAATGAAGGGCCCTGGAAAAGATGAATGAGGCAGTTAATTTATAGAGAAAATTCTGGAATGGTTGGAGGTAGGGAAAGAAAGGAAACATTTATTAAGATACAGTACTAGGTGAAGGAAAACCAATGATATGCTTAGCTGTGTATTCATCTAAATCTGGAACCATGTCCACTAGGAGATTGGGGAGTAAAGAAAGCAAAGAGGAATGGGATGTATATATTTACATATGGGCCCTAACATGTGCCTGGGAAAAAAAGATGGGGAGGCATAGGTATTATAAATACTTTGACCTTATATTAGGTTGGCCTAAAACTCCATTTAATTTTTTCTGTTAAAGACACATTTTTCATTTTCACCAATAATTTTATTGATTTGGATATTTTAAGTATGTTGGCTACCTCCTATGTGGTATAACATGGATTGTTCACAATTAATGTCTTGATTCGATGACTGTCAATTTCAACAGGTCGATACTACCATGGAGCATTGTCCAGCAAAAAATTCCAAACCACTTTTGACATGTTTGATCAGTTATAGCCCCTTCTCCATACACTTCACAAATCTATTTTTGTGTTTCAGTTGCTTTTTTACCTTTCTTGAAATAATAAAGCATAATATGCTGAAAATGTGTATTTTTTCCATCTTCAATATTGAAATGGCTTCACAGAAATTTACCAATTTTGATATTTGGTAAACACACACACACACACACACACACACACACACAGGCTGATGCTGGCTGGTGTGGCTCAGTGGAGTGAGTGTTGGTCTGTGAACAAAAGGGTTACTGGTTCAATTCCCAGTCAGGACACATGCCTGGATTATGGGCCAAGTCCCCAGGAGGGGGCGCATGAGAAGCAACCACACATTAATGTCTCTTTCCTTTTCTTTCTCTCTCTTATTCCCTCTCTCTAGAAATAGATAAGTAAAATCTTCCAAAAAATGCAGGCTGATATGATAGCTGTCATAATAAAATCTAACATTTTTTTCCCAATGAAGTTAAAGGTAACTAAGCATTAATAGAACCATCTTATGGAAAAAAAACAAATGAACATTTGGCCAACCCAATGTTTTATAATTAACTTACTCGCATGCAAAAATAAGCTGTAAGCTTTTCTAATTCATTTTATTCTACCAGAATGTATGTATCTAGTCCTTATTATATTATTTTTATATGTGTTGAGATGTGGCTCTCTAACTTCATTCACATTGTTAGGGGTCATTACAAATTTAAAAAAGAAAGGAAGAGAACTTTTGTTTCTCCCAATAGTGCCTAGTATAATGCTCTGAATATAAGCTCCTGTGTGATTTTGACCTCAGAAGAGTTGACTGGCCTTAGTCTGGGAAGTTTTACATAAAAATTATAGTGACTGTTCTAGAGGTCTCACCCCTTTGACTTCCTTCTTCTTCATGAGTTACCTCTTCAGTAAACAGTCATTTCTTAGGTAGCTAAGTAATTATTTATCTGCTCCAAGAGGCCCTGTTCTGTATAGCCTTTGCTTCTCTATCATTAGAGCATTGCCTCAGATCACCCTTTGAAATTCAAGTAGGTACAACCTGCCAAATCCCTTTCCTGTCTTTGTCTTTTGTCCAATTCAATCCACCTGTAGATACAGACTGGTAAATAAATGGCATCCTGTTTTGATTGAAGAGGTATCCAATGTAGCTGCACTTCTATTTAGTACTTTACCCACAACATAATTTGAATATCCTGAAATACAGAACCACTACTCGAAATTTTAACCCTCAGCTTATAACCATACTTCTAAAAGCAGGTCCCTAGAAGAACTGTGAACCATTTTCCCTTGTATGCCCAAGCAATGCAGACCCCTTCCTTCAAAGGGCCAAATCTAGGTCTGTTTGGGCCTCATAAACTCTGCTGGCCTTTTCCTGAGGACTCTCCGAGACTCTGCCCCACTATAAAGGTGTGCAAGCACCCAGCTGGTGACAGCTGGATTTGTTGTACTCTAGGGCATTTGCTGAGTGACTTAAGAACCAGCACTGGAAACAAGTTTGAACCTGTATTAATCTGGTGAAAACCACATGCCCCTAAACTGGTGTCTCACTGAGAACCTACCTCATGAAACTCAAGTACTACTAGAGGCTTTTTTAGTGGTTGAGCTTAACAAGCAGCCAAGGGCAGAGGCAGGCTTAAGTGGATCTCAGGATGATTTGGAAATTCTGCTGACCTGCCCCTTGGCCCAGTGCTGGTAAAAACTAACCTTGGTGTATATCTTGGTCCTTCCCACACACAACCAGGCCCAGAAGAGACAGCCACAAACTGTGGGTCACTTTATAACCCCAAATAAGTTGCCAAGGGCCAGTCACAGGCAACATCTGACACTGGTCTCTACCAGTCTCTCCCAAGAAGCTGCAGAATCAAACACAACCAGTGGCCAGCTTTAGACAACATTATGAGAGAATCTAATTTGCTTCATGAGAGGCATACCCAAAAGAAGATCTTGGCAAGTACCAGACCCTGCTGAGGCAAATTCTGATTCATGTGGTCAGCACCTGTACAACAGCTCGTACACTCTGGTCAGGTTGATCCTCAGAGTCAGCTCGTCTCATGTTTGACCCCAAGCACAAATAACCCAATGGAAATCAAGACTAAACTACAAAAGGAAAGCATATATAACACATATAAGGGACATTCTTGGAGCACCCAGCTGAGGTGATCAAGAAGAATGTTCCACTGGAGCCCACAGGACACCTAATATATAAGGACACCCACTGCATAAGGACACTCTACCAAGACTGGAAGTCATAGAAGATCTACCTAATACATAGAGACAAATGCAAAAAGGCAGACAAAATCTGGAGACAAAGAAATGGGCCCCAAATAAAAGAACAAATGAATTCTCCAGAAAAATAGCTAAAGGAAATGGAGGCAAGCAATTTACCAAATATAGAGTTCAAAAAATGCTTATAAGAATGCTTAAGAAACTTAGTGAGAACTTCAACAAAGAGAGTAAGCATAAGAAAGGACATAGAAACCAAAAAAAACCCAGAAATGAAGAATACAATACCCAAAATGAAGTATACAGTAGGAGGAATAACAGTAGGTAGGATGAGGTAGAAGATCAAATCATCAATTTGGAAGACAAGATAGCAGAAACCACCTCATCAGAGCAGCAAAAAGAAAAAAGAATTGAAATAGATGAGGATAGTTTAGAGGGATGAGATCAAGGTGCACAGTAAACTCAGGTTCTTTAACACCATAGTGGTCATTGTGGCCCAAATTAGAGGCTAGATGAGAAATCTTGGAGAGATAGAGGGGAACACAGGTACAAAGGGAAAAATGGCAATGAATAAGTTCCTATCAATAATAACACTAAATGTAAATGGAATAAATGCTCCAAGCAAAAGGCATAAGGTAGCTGAATGGAGAAGAAAACATTACCTGCATATGTACTGTCTATAGGAGACCAAACTCAGAACAAAAGACCTATAAAGACTGAAAGTGAAGGGATGAAAAAAAATACTACAAGCAAAGAGACATGAAGAAAAGCTGGGGTAGCAATACTTATAACAGACAAAATATACTTCAAAACAAAGTCCATGAAAAAGAGACGAAGGAGGACATTTCATACCTAAGGGAATAATCCATCAAGAAGATATAACCCCTTTAAACATATATGCACCCAACATAGGAGCACCCAAATACATAAGAAAAATCTTGTAGAAGGACTTCAAGAAAAATGTTGACAGTGACACACTCATAGCAGGGGATTTTAACACCCCATTTTCAACAATGGGTAGATCTTCCAAGCAAAGAATCAACAAGGATATTGTGCCATTGAGCAACACTTTAGATCAAATGGACTGAGTTGATATATATATAGACTTTTACCACAAAAAAGCAAAATATACAACTATTCAAATGCACATGGATTCTTTTCAAAGATAGACCATATGGTAGAAAACAAAATAAGCCTCAACAAAGTCAAGGAAATTGAAATCATATCAAGCATCTTCTTGGATCACAATGGCTTGACATTTGAAACCAATATCAAGGAAAAACTCAAGAACATTTAAATACATGGAGACTGAACCACATGCTATTAAATAATGAATTAGTCAATAATGAGATCAAGGAAGAAACAAAAAAGTTTCTAGAAAAAATGAAAATGAACACACAATAACCCAAAATTTATGAGACACAGCAAATGTAGTCCTGAGAAGGAAGTTCAGGCCTACCTAAAAAAGATAGAAGCATTTTGAATAAACAACCTAACACTACATATACAAGAATTAGAGGAACAACAACAAACAAAGCACAGAATGAGTAGAAGGAAAGAAATAATCAAGATCAAAGCAGAATAAAATGACATAGAGACTAAAAGAACAACTCAAAGGATTGATATATCCAGGATATCCAGGAGCTGGTTCTTTTTTTCCCCCTGCCTTTTGTTTAAGCAGAAATCTCTTCTGCTATTAATATTTCTTTTTTCTTTTTAAATATATTTTATTGATTATGCCATTACAGTTGTTCTATTCCTCCCCTTTATTCCCCTCCACCCTGCACACCCCGTCCCCCATCCTCCCCTTTAGTTTATGACCACGTGTCTCAAGTTCTTTATTTTTTTATAAATTTTTAATTTAATTCTTGTTCAAGTACAGTTTTCTGTCTTATATTTCTTTAGATTCTATATTTCCCCTACTATTCTTTCCCCCCCTATCCATTTTCTACCTACCATCTATGCCACTTATTTTCTGTACCTTCTCCCCCCTTCTCCTCCTCCCATTCCCCTGTTGATAACCCTCCATGTAGTCTTCATTTCTATGGTTCCACTCCCGATCTAGCTGACCTCTTAGTTTGCTTTTGTTTAAGGTGTGGTTGTTAATAACTGTGAGTTTGCAGTCCTTTCACTGTTTATATTTTTATCTTCTTTTTCTTAGATAAGTCCCTTTAACATTTCATATAATAAGGCCTTGGTGATGATGATCTACTTGAATTTGACCTTATCTGAGAAGCACTTGATCTGTCCTTCCATTCTAAATGAAAGCTTTGCTGGATAAAGCAATCTTGGCTGTAGGTCTTTGGATTTCATGACTTGGAATACTTCTTTCCAGCCCCTTCTTGCCTGGAAGGTCTCTTTTGAGAAATCCGCTGACAGTCTGATGGGAACTCCTTTGTAGGTGACTGTCCCCTTATCTCTTGCTGCTTCTAGGATTCTCTCCTTCATTTTCATCTTGGCTAATGTAATGATGATGTGCCTTGGTGTGTGCCTTCTTGGGTCCAACTTCTTTGGGACTCTGAGCTTCCTGGATTTCCTGGAAGTCTATTTCCTTTGCCAGACTGGGGAAGTTCTCCTTTATTATTTGTTCAAATAAGTTTTCCACTCATGGCTGTTCCTCCTCCCCCTCTGGTACCCCTACAATTCGGATGTTGGAATGTTTGAAGATGTCCTGGAGGTTCCTAAGTCTCTCCTCATTTTTTTGAATTCTTGTTACTTCATGTTTTTTCTGTTTGGTTGTTTCTTTCTTCCTTGATTTGACTCCACTCCCTTGATTTGAGTCCCAGTTTCCTTCCCATCACTATTGGCTCCCTGTGCATTTCCCTTCATTTCACTGAGTTTAGCCTTCATTTGTTCCTCTAATTTGTGACTAAAATCAACCAGTTCTGTGAGCATCCTGATCACCAGTATTTTTAACTGTGCATCTGAGAGATTGGCTATTTCTTTTTCGCTTAGAGTTATTGGCTCTGGGGCTTTGAGTTCTTGAGCCATGTTTTGGTCTGTTCATGCCTGTTACATATGAGGAGCTGAGCCCTAGGTATTCACCAGGGCAGGGCAACTCAGTTGCTGGGTTGTGATGCTGTATGTGGGGGTGGGGTCAGAAGGGGCAATGGTGGTTCCCTCTGCTGCTTCCTGCCCCTGGGGTCTGCACGGTCTGTCTCATTGCTCGCTCTGTCTCACTGCTCGCTCCTTCACTGGTTTATCTGTGCACGAATGTGTGACTGCAGTCAGCCTGCCGCCTTGCACCCTCACTGGGTTTACCTGTCGCAACCCCACACCTGTGATCTGCCCACAGCTGCCTGTGCACCTGGGTGGGTGGGGGATCTTTCCTGCCTGACCCTGCTCTGCTGCTGGCTCCGTCCCTCTTACTGGTCTGGTTGAATTGTTTGTTGTTGTCGGACTTCCGTATAGTTCAATTTTCTGTGTTTTGGCTGCATTTTTGTTTACTAAAACTTTGTTGTCTTTAAACTTGGTTGTGGGAGAAGGCAGTGTTTCCACTTATGCCTCCATCTTGGTGGAAGTCCTGGTTCTCTTTTCTTATTTTTGATTTTATTTATTTCGTTTTACAGAGAGGGGAAGGGCGGCAGAAAGAGAGGGAGACAGACATCATTGTGTGGTTGCCCCTTGAGCTCCCCTAATGCAGACCTTGCCAGCAAAACAGGCATGTGCCCTGACTTGGAATGGAACCAGTGACCCTTTGTTTCATAGGCCGGTACTCGATCGACTGAACCACACCAGCCCTGGCTGGCTCTTTGAAAACATAAACAAAATCAAAAAGCCATTAACCAGACTCATCAAGAAAAGAAAAAGAGAGAGGACCCAAAGAAGTAAAATCAGAAATGAAAGAGGAGATATTACAAATAATACCAGTGAAATACAAAGGATTGTAAGAAATTACTATGAAGAACCATATGCTAAGAGATTTGAAAACCTAGGTGAAATGGACAAATTTCTAGAAAAATGTAATGTTCCATAACTGAATCAAAAAGAAGCAGAAAGCCTGAACAGACTGATAACAGCTGTTGAAATTGAAGCAGTAATAAAAAAAACTCCTGGCACACACAAGCTTCGGAATGGATGGTTTCACAGGGGAATTTTACAAAACATTTAAGGAAGAGCTAACCCCATACTTCTCAGACTATTAAAAAATATTCAAGAAGAAGGGACACTCTCAAACTTTTTATGAGGCCAGCATCATCATAATCCCCAAACCAGACAAAGACACAACAACGACAACAACAAAGACTACAGGCCAATATCACTAATGAACTTAGATGCTAAAATGCTCAACAAAGTACTAGGAAACCACATCCAGTAATACATTTAAAAGATCATACACATAGGAGAACATAGGCGGGAAAATCTCAGACATTCCACACAGCAATATTTTCACCGATATGTCTCCTAGAGCAAGGGACAGAAAGAAAAGAATTAACAAATGGGATCTCATCAAAATAAAAAGCTTCTGCACTTCTAAAGAAAAATTAGCAAAATGAAAAGGGAACCGACTATATGGGAAATATATTTTCCAGTTACATGTTGGACAAGGGCTTGCTCTCCAAAATATATAAAAAACTCATATGACTCCACACCAGGGAGACAGACAATCCATTTAAAAAATGGGCAAAGGACCTGAACAGAGACTTCCCAAAGAGGATATACAGAAGGCTCAGAGATGTATGAAAGGATGCTCAGCATCACTAGCAATCAGAAAGATGCAAATTAAAACCACAAAGAGGAGCCCTGGCTGGTATAGCTCAGTGGATTGAGCACGGGCCTGCGAACCACACGATCGTGGTTCAATTCCCAGTCAGGGCACATGCCTGGGTTGCAGGCCAGTTCCCAGCAGGGGACTCACAAGAGGCAACCATACATTGATACTTCTCTCCTTCTCTCCTTCCCTTCCCCTCTAAAAGATAAATAAATAAAATCTTAAAAAAATAAATAAAACCACAAAGAGACACCACTTCATACCAGTTAGAATGGCCACCATAAGCAAATCAACAATAAGTGTTGGCAAGGTTGTGGAGAAAAGGGAACCCTAGTACATTGTTGGAGAGAATTCAGACTGGTGTAGCCACTGTGGAAATTCCACTATGGAATTTCCTCAAAAATCTAAGAACAGAATTGCTTTTTGACCCAGCAATTCCACCACTGGAATTATGCCCTAAGAATCCCGAAACACTAGTTTAAAAGAACCTGTGCACCCCAGTGTTCATAGCAGCACAATTTATGATAGCCAACTGCTGGAAGCTGCCTAGGTGCCCATAAATGAGCAGACCAAAAAGCTGTGGTATATTTACACAATAAAATACTACACAGCAGAAAAAAAAGAAGGAGCTCCTACCCTTCACAACAGCATGGATGGATCTGGAGAGCATTATGCTAAGTGAAGTAAGCCAGATGGTGAAAGACAAATACCATATAATTTCACATATAAGTGGAACCTAATTAACAAAACAAACAAGCAAGCAAAATATAAGCAGCGACATTGAAATTAAGAAAAAACTGACAGTAATAGGAGGGGAGGGGGAGAAAATGGGGGGATGAAGGGAAAGGGTTGTCAATGAACATGTATGAAGGACCCATGTGCAAAGCCAAAGGGGGTAGAATTGAGGGTGGGAGGTAGGGGTGCAAGGGAAATAGAGACAACTGTATTCAAACATTAAACAGTGGTCAAAGAGAAAATAAAATTCTAGCACACAAGAGCACTGGACTGAACAGCTTGATAGGGGAATCCTACCACATATCTAGAGAAGAGCTCACTCTTATCCTTCTCATACTATTTCAGAAAATTCACAAACAGGGAAGACTTCCAAACTATTTTTATGAGGTCAACATTACCCTAATCCCCAAACCAGATAAAGACACAACAAAGAAAGAAAACTACAGGCCAATATCATTGACAAACTTAGACACCAAAATCCTCAACAAAGTACTGACAAACCACATCCAGCAATACATTAAAAAGATCATACACCATGATCAAGTGGGATGTATCCCAGGGATGCAAGGATGGTACAATATTTGCAAATTAATAAATGTAAATATACCAAATAAATGAAATGAAAGGCAAACATCACATGATCATATCAATAGATGCTGAAAAAACATTCAATAAAGTACAACACACATTCATGATAAAAACTCAGCAAAGTGGGAGTAGAGGGAGAATAACTCAATATAATAAAGGCCATAAATGAGAAATCTACAGCCCATAGTTAATGGGCAAAAAAATAAAAGCTCTCTCCCTAAGATCAGGAACAAGACGGGGGGTCTGCTTGCACCACTTTTATTCAACACAGTATTGGAAGTTCTAGCCACAGTGATCAGACAAGAAAAAGAAATAAAGGGCATCCAAATTGGAAAGGAGGAAGCAAAACTGTCATTGTTTGCAGATGACATGATAGTGTACATAGAAAACCAGATAGGCTCCACCAAAAAAACTATGTGACTGAATAAGTCAATTTGTCAAAATAGCCAGATACAAACTCAATATTGAGAAATCAAAGGCATTTTTTGTACAGCAACAATGAAACAACAGAAACAAACTAGGTAAAAATTCCATCTACTATAGGAACAAGAAAAATAAAGTAGCTAGTAATATACTTAGCCTAGGTGGTAAAAGATGTGTATTTTGAAAATAACAGAATGCTCAAAAAATTAAAGAATATACAAATAAATGGAAGCATATACTATATTCATGGATTGAAAAAAATAACATAATTAAAATGTCCATTACTACTCAAAGCAATCTATAGATGCAGAGAAATTTCTATAAAAAATACCAATACCATTTCACAGATGTAAAACAAATATTTCAAAAATTTATATGAAACCCAAACAGACACAAGAACTTATTAATCTCGAGAAAAACAAAGTGGAGGGATCCCAATACCTGATATCAAACTATATTACAAGGTCACTATAATCAAAACAGTATGTTAGTGGCATAAGAACAGACATATAGGTGAATGGAACAGAACAGGAGCCTAAAAATAAACCCATGCCTCTATGGTCATTTAATATTTGACCAAGAGGTAAGGAACATAAAATGGAGTATAAATAGCCTTTTGAATAAATGGTGGTGGGAAATCAGGACAGGTACATGGAAAAAAATAAACCTAGACCACCCACTTATACCACATACCAGAATAAACTCAAGATGGATGAAAGAGCTAAATGTAAGCTGGGTAACCATAAAAGTCCAAGGGGAAAACATAGGCAGGAAAATTTTAGTTATCCCACTAAGCAATATTTTCTCTGATATATCTCTGAGGGCAAGGGATATAATGGAAAGAATAAACAAATGGGGTCTCATTGAAATAAAAAGCTTCTGCTCAGCTAAAGAAAACATGATGAAAATGGAAATGGAACCAATTTTCATTTGGTAAAATGAAAATGGGAAAACATATTTGCCGATGATACATTGGGGAAGAATTTTAACTCCATATATATAAGGAACTCATACAGCTCAACACCAGGACAATAAATAATCTTATAAAAAACAGGCCAAGGACCTGAATAGACATCTGTCCAAAGAAGACATACAGAGGGCCCAGAGACAAATGAAAGGATGTTCAACATCACTAGCTATCACAGACATGCCAATGAAAACCACAATGAGAAACCACTTCACACCATTCAGAATGGTCATCATTAACAACAAGTGCTGGAGAGGATGTGGAGAAAAGGGGACCCTAGTACAGTGCTGGTGGGGATGCAGATGTGGGGAAAAACAGTATGGAATTTCTTCAAAAAACTAAAAATGCAATTGCCTTTTGACCCAGCATTTCCACTGCTGGGATTGTACCCTAAGAATACTGAAACACCAATTCAAAAGAACTTATACACCCCTATGTTCACAGCAGCATTAATTACAATAGTTAAGTGCTGGAAACAGCCTAAATGTCCATTGGTAAATAAATGGATCAAAAAAATTGTGGTACAGCTGGCTGGTATGGCTCAGTGGATTGAGTGCAGGCCTGAGAACCATAGGGTTACTGGTTTGATTCCCAGTCAGGGCACATGCCTGGATTGTGGGCCAGGTCCTCAGTAGGGGGCACGTAAGAGGCAACCACACATTGATGTCTCTCCTTCTCTCTCTCTTTCTCCCTCCCTTCTCCTCTCTCTAAAAATAAATAAAGAAAATCTTAAAAAGAAACTGTGGTACATTTACACAATGAAATTCTATGCAGCAGGAAAAAGGAAGGAACTCCCATCTTTTGTGACAGCATGAACTGGAGAGTATAATGCTAGTGAAATATGCCAGGTGGTGAAAGACAAATACCATATGATCTCCACCTATAAGAGGGACCTAATGCACAAAAACAACAAGTGAGAAAAATAGAAGCAGAGCCATGGAAATAAGGAGGAGACTGACAGTGACCACAAAGGAGGGGTAGGGGAGTAAAAGGGGTAGGGAGTAAAAGTAAACTTGTGTGGATGACCCATGGAATTGGACAACAGGGTGGGAATTAACTGTGGGAGAGGGGGGTTGGTGGTGCTGTGGAGAGCAATGGGGAAAACTTGGAACAACCATAATAGAACAAGAGTAAAATAAAAAAGGAAAAAGAAAAAAGAAAACAGAACAGTTTTAGGGACTTTTGAGACAACATGAAGTACAGGAACATCTGCATCATAAGAGTACCAGAAAAAGGGAAAGAGCAAAAAATTGAGAACTTTTTAAAAGAAATAATGACTGAAAACTTTCCTAACCTGGTGAAGAAAAAGATAGACAAGTCAAGGAAGCACAAAGTCCAAAACATGGTAAACCCATAGGCCCGCACCAAGATATATCATAATTAAACCGGTAAAGGTTAAACACAAAGAGAGGGTCTTAAAGGCAGCAAGAGAAAGACAATTAGTTATCTACAAGGGAGCTCTTAGAAGACTGTCAGCTGATTTCTCTACAGAAACTTTGCATGCCAGAAAGGAGTGGCAAGAAATATTCAAAGTGATGAAAACCAAAGACCTACAATCAAGACTGGTTTCAGAAGAAATAAAGAGTTTTCCAGAAAAGAGAAGCTAAAAGCATTTGTTACCACAAAATCAGTATTATAATAAATGTTAAAAGGGCTTCTTGCCCTGGCTGATTTAGCTCAGTTGTTTGAGTATGGGCCTGTGAAGCAAAGGATTGCTGGTTCGATTCCCAGTGAGGGCACATGCCTGGGTTGCAGGCCAGGTCCCCAGTAGGGAACACATGAGAGGCAACCACACATTGATGTTTCTCTCCTGGTCTTTCTCCTTCCCTTTGCCTCTCTCTAAAAATAAATAAATAAATATTTTTTCAAAAAAGTCCTTCTTAACAAGAAAGTAAGCCCAGAGGAACATAGTTAAAAGAATAAAATGCCAATAAATATGTACCTATCATTAATCACTTTAAATGTAAATAGGTTATATACTCCAATCAAAAGGTATAGGTTAGCTAAATGGATAAAAAAGCAAAACCCATCCTTCCTAGTATGGCTCAGTTGGTTGGGTGCCATCCTGCAAACCAAAAGGTCGCAGGTTTAATTCCCAGTCAGGGCACATGCCTGGGTTGTGGGTTTCATCCCCAGTTGGATGGGGCACATACAAAAGGAAATCAATCAATATCTCTCTCTCACATCAATGTTCCTCTCCCTCTCTATCTCTCTCTCTCCCTTCACCTCTCTTTAAAGCCTCTCTCCTTTCCCCTCTCTCTAAAAGCAATGAAAATATGTCCTTGGGTGAGGATTAAGAATAACAAAACAAAACAAACAATCTTAAAAAGGACCCAGATATATGTTTCCTACAAGAGATCCATCTTAGAATCAAAGATACACACAGACTAAAAGTAAAGGTATAAAAAATATTACCTGCAAATGGAAACAAAAAAAACTAGGGTAGCAATACTTATGTCTGACAAAATAGACTTTAAAACAAAGGCTACAGTAAGAGACAAAGAAGAATACTATATAATGATAATGGGTTCAATCAAACAGGAGGATTTATTCCTTGTAAACATTTATGCATCCAACATAGGAGCACCTAAATATATGAAACAAATGTTGATGGGCATAAAGGGAAAAATTGAGAGTAATATAGTCAGCGTAGGGAATTTTAACACCACTTTAGCATCTAAGGGCAGGTTTTTCAGATAGAAAATCAACAATAAAAAGCTACCTTAAGTGACATACTAGATCATATGGATTTAATTTAAATCTTCAGAGCATTTCACTGCAAAGCAGAATATACATTCTTTTCAAGTGCACATGGAAGATTTTGTAAGACAGGCCACATGTTAGGACACAAAACAAGTACCAATAAATTTAAGAAGCTTGAAATCATATCAAGCATGTTTTCTGACCACAATAATATGAAACTAGAAATCAATCAAAAGAAAAAACCAGAAAACACACAAAAACATGGAGGCTAAATAATACATTACTAAACAATGACTAGGTTAACAATAAGATCAAAGAAGAAATCACAAGATTCCTTAGAACAAATGAAAATGAAAACACAATAACTTAAAATTTGTGGGACACAGTGAAAGCAGTCCTAAGAGGGAAATTCAAAGCATTACAGGCTTCCCTCAAGAAGCAAGAAAGATCTCAAATAATCTAACTTCACACTTAAAGGAACTAGAAAAAACAAAGCCCAAAGTGAGTAGAAAAAAGGAAATAATAAAGATCAGAGCAGAATTAAACAAAATAGAATCTAAAAAACCCAAAAAGATCAATGAAACCAAGAGCATTTTTTGAAAAGATAACAGAAATTGACAAACCTTTAATCAGAGTCATCCAAAAAAAGAGGCCCCAAAGAATAAAATCATATATGAAAGAGCAGAACAAACAACTGGCACTGAAGAAATACAAAGGATTGTTAGAAAAATTATGAACAACTATATGCCAGCAAACTGGACAACCTGGATGAAATAGATAAATTCCTAGAAATATACCATCTTCCAAAACTGAATCAGAAAGGGTCAGACCATTTTAAATAGACAGCTTACAACTAATGAAATTGAAGTAGTAAGCAAAAAAAAAAGTCCAACAAATGAAGGTCTCAGATTGGATAGCTTCACAGGTGAAATTTACCAAACATTCAATGAATTAGTAACACCTATCTACCTCAAATTTCTCCAGAAATTCCAAGAGGAAGAAAAGGAAGACTTCCAAGCTCATTGTACAAGGCCAGCATTATCCTAATTCCAAAACCAGATAAAGACACTACAAAGAAAGAAACGCATAGGCCAGGATCCCTGATGAATATAGATGCTATAATCCTAAACAAAATATTAGCTAACCTGATTCAGCAATACATTAAAAAGACCATGCAGCACGGTCAAGTGGGATTAATTTCTAGGATGTGAGTTTGGTAGAATAGTCACAAATCAATAAATGTGAAATACCACATAAACAAAATGAAGGATACAAATCACATGATCGTATCAATGGATGCAGAAGAATCATTGGATAAAACCCAACACCCAAGCCCTGGCTAGACTGGCTCAGTGGATTGAGCGCTGGCTTGTGAACCAAAGGGTCATTGGTTCAATTCCCAATCAGGGCACATGCCTGGGTTGCGGGCCAGGTCCCCAGAAGCGGACATGTAAGAGGTAATCTCACACTGATTTTTCTCTCCTCTTTTTCTCCATCCGTTCCCCTCTGTCTAAAAATAAACAATTTTAAAAATCTTTAAAAAAGAAACCAAGCAGGTTTAAAAAACCCCAGCACCCATTTATGATAAAAATTCTCAGCAAATTGGATATACATGGATCATACGTCAACATAATAAAGGCCATATATGAAGAATGTGCAGCCAAAATCCTACTCAATGGGCAAAAACTAAAAGAGTTTCACTTAAGATCACGAACAAGATAGGGATGTTCACTTTCACCACTCTTATTCAACATAGTACTGGAAGTCCTAGCCATAACAGTCAGAAAAGAAGAAGAAATAAAAGGCATTCAAATTGGAAAGGCAAAATTAAAAGTTCCATTATTTGCAGGTAGCTAGATAGAACCCCAAAGCTCCCACCAAAAAACTACTAGAACTGACAAATGATTTCAGTAAAGTAGTAAAATACAAAATAAATATACAGAAATCAGTTGCAATTTTATACACCCATCATCAATGATCAGAAAGAGAAACTAAGAAAACAATCCCATTGACAATTGCATCAAAAAATAAAACAGCTAGGAATAAATTTAACCAAGGATTTAAAAGGCCTATACTTGGAAAATTATAAGACACTGAAGAAAGAAATTGAAGAAGATGCAAATAAGTAGAAGCATATGCCATGTTCATGAATAGGAAGGATTAGCATCATTAAAATGTCCATAACACTTAAAGCAATCTATAGATTCAATGAGGTTGATATCAACGTACTAATGGTTTATTTCACAGAACTAGAGAAGATATTGCAAAAATGTATATGGAACCACAAAAGACCCTAAATAGCCACAGCAATCTTAAGATAGAAAAGCAAAGTTGGAAGAATAGTGCTACCTGATATCAAAATGTACTACAAGGTCATAGTAATATAAACAGTATGGTACTGGCATAAAACAGAAATATAGATCAATGGAACAGAACAGAGAGCTCAAAAATAAACCCACAGCTTTATAGTCAATTAACATTTGACAAAAGAGGAAATAGCACACAATGTGATAAAGATAGTCTAGTCAATAAATGGAGTTAGAAAAATTGGAAAGATACCTGCAAAAAATGGAATGAGACAACTTTCTTACACCATACACAAATATATATTCAAAATGGATGAAAAACTCAAATGTTAGACATGAAACACTGTAAATTCTTGGACATTTCTCATAGCAATATGTTTTCTGACATATTGCCTTGAGCAAGGTAAACAAAAGAAAATATAAACAAATCAGGCTGCATTCAAACTAAAAGTTTTTACACAGCAAAAAAAAAAAAAAAACATGAACAAAATGAAAAGACATCCTGCTAAGTGGGAGAACATATTTACCAATGATACATCTGATAAGAGGTTAAAATCCAAAATTTTAAATAATTTATAAAGTGACAAGGAGACAGATAACCTCTCAGATATAGTTCAAAACACTGGTAATCAGGATGCTCACAGAAATGACTGTGTATGGACTCAAAATAGAGGAAGAATTGAAGGCTATGCAAAGTGAAATAAAGAAAAATATATAGGGAACTAATAGTGAAGGGAAGTAAACTGGGACTCAAGTCAGCTATTTACAACAAAAGGAAGAAAGAAACATTCAATTGGAACAGAATGAAGAAACAAGAATTCAGATACAATGAGGAGAGGTTTAGGAATCTCTGGGACCACTTTAAATGTTCCAAAATCCGAATCATAGGGGTGCCAGATGGAGAAGAGGAAGAGCAAGAAATGAAAAAATTATTTGAATAAATAATGAAGGAAAACTTCCCTAATCTGGCAAAGGAAATAGACCTCCAGGAAGTCCAGAAAGTCCAGAAAGCCCAGAGTCCAAAGAAAATTGGAACCAAGGAGGAACATACCAAGATACATCATAATTAAATTACCTGAGATTAAAGATAAGGAGAGAATCTTAAAAGTAGCAAAGAAAAGAAGAAAGTTATCTACAAAGCAGTTCCCATGAAACTATCAACTGATTTCTCAAAAGAAACCTAACAGGCAGGAAGGGGCTAGAAAGAAGTATTGAAAGTCATGAAAGGCAACAACCTACATTCAAGAATACTGTATCCAGAAAAGCTATCATTTAGAATGGAAGGACAGATAAAGTGCTTCCCAGATAAGGTAAAGTTAAAGTAGTACATCATTACCAAGACTTTATTATATGAAATGTTAAAGGGACTTATCTAAGAAAAAGAAGAATGTTAAACTATGAACAGTAAAATGACAACAAACTCATAACTATTAACAACTGAACCTAAAAAATAAAAACAAAAAACAAACTAAACAAACAACTAGTATAGAGATGGAATCACAGAAATGAAGATCACATGGAGAGTTATCAATGGGGGTAGTAATAATGGGGGAAAAGGTACAGGAAATACAAAGCATAAATGGTAGGTACAAAATAGATGGGGGGGGAGTTAAGAATAATATAGGAAATGGAGAAGCCAAAGAATTTATATATATGACCCATGAACATGAACTAAGGGGGAAGGGGGACTGTTGGTGGGAGGGAATGTGCAGAGTGAAGGGGAATAAAGGTGAGAAGAAAATGGGACAACTGTAATAGCATAATCAATAAAATATACTTAAAAAAGAAAAAAATAACTCAACACCAGTAATACAAACAATCCAATTCAAAAATGGACAAAAGACCTAAATGAACACTTTTTCAAAGAGGACATACAGACATAAGATGGCCAACAGACATAAGAAAAGATGCTCAATATCATTAATCATCAGAGAAATGTAAATTAAAACCGCAATGAGTTATTAGCTAACATGTGTCATCAATAAATCAACAAACAAGAGTTGGCAAGGATGTGGAAAAAAGGGAACCCTCATGCACTGTTGGTGGGAACGCAGATTGGTGTAGCCACTGTGGAAGCAGTGTGCAGTTATCTCAAAAAAGTAAAAGTGGAACTGTCTTATGATTCAATGAATCTACTTTTAGGAATATATACAAAAAAAAACTTGAAACACTATTTTGAATGAATATATGAACCTTCATGTTCATTACAGCATTATTTACAGTAGCCTAGATTTGGAAGCAGTCCAAATGCCCATTGGTAGATGAGTGGATAAAAAAAAAGCTGTGGTACATTTACACAATGGAATACTACTTCTCTGTAAAAAGGAAGAAAATCTTACCCTTTGAAACAGCATGGATGGACCTGGAGAGTATTACGCTAAGTGAAAAAAGCTAGTAAGAGAACTACAAATACCATATGATCTCACTTATATGTGGGATGTAATGAACAAAATAACCTAACAAAATAGAAACGGACTCAGAGAGAACAGACTGACAGCTGTCAGAGGGAAGGGGGGATTGTGGGGGCTAGTGGAAGAGGGTGAAGGGATTAAGCAAAAAAAAGCTCACGGACGCAACAGTATGGTGATTACCAGAAGAAAAGACGGGTGGGGAAAGGTAGAAGAGGGTAAAGTGAGTATAAATGGTGATGGAAGGAGACTTGATTTGTGGTGGTGAATACACAATACAATATACAGATAAGGTAAAATAGAATTGTACACTTGAAACATATACAATTTTATTAACTAATGTCACCCCAATAAATTCAATGAAATTAAAAAATTGTTAAAAAGTAAAAAAATGAGGTATGCCTTAGTCTGTCCTGTTTATCCATTTGTGAACTAAATAAAACCCAAGCCATAAAATTATTTGGGGAGGCCCACTTTAAACCAAATTTGCTGCCTTCTCATTTCCTATGGCATAAATTGTCATTTCTTTTTTTATGTCCCTTCCCTTGAGCTACCATACTCCATCCCTCAACCCCCTCCTCTGGCTTTGTGCTATGATCTGGGGAGCCCAGTTTAGCTTGTATATCCCTCTCTTTTTATTGCCTGATGATCAACCAGCTACTAACTTCTCGAAACACTTTCAAGGCCAAAAAAAAAATCTTTGTGTTTCAATGTTTGTGGTATGAAAAGCCCTGTAAAGTATGGAGCTCAATGCAGTGGTCCCTCTCACCTGGGTTTAAGGGTGATACTAGGTGTTAGGGAGGATCATGTCCCTTGGAGCACTGCTGCTCAAGTTTAGTGGTCTAGAAATGTTCAGCATCCACCCAAATCCTTATCTTATTGGCTTTCATGCTTTCCCAGAACCAGTCCCATTTTATATTTAGTTTTCTGGGGATAAGTGGAGGGAAGGGGAACTGTACCTTCTAGAGTTTACCAGTTACATATAGTGTATGTCTTAGCAAGAGAAGGAAAACATGAGCATTACCTAGGGAAGTTTTGGTAAAATAATGAAGACTGTTTTTTCACTTGAGACAAAATGCAGGGAGATGGGAATGTTAGTTGTACTTACATACCACTTTGAGAAAACACTCCTCATTATTTATTTCTACTCTGTGGGGCCCATAGTTAAACTGTTTTGGCACCATGAGTAAATGAACCTGTTCATCATAAATAAACTTTTTATAAAAGGTTTAAGGGGCCTATTTTCAATTCCTTGTGTTAGTGGAATATGGATGGTTCCTCATCAAGTGGGGGAAGCTTATTGTTTAATTATGCTTGTTGTAAATAAAGCTATTCCAGGTCACATCAGGATGCTCTCTCTTAAAACCTCTGCTTGACACTATTCTGATTGAAAACATCACTCAGAAGTGGCTGAATTAGTGCAGTTATTGATTAGTGCAGTGATTAACACATTTGAAGTCAGACTCCCTGGGTTCAAATTTTGGCTCCACCAATTATAGCTGTATGATCTCTAAGTCTCAATTTCCACATCTGTAAAATGTATATATTTTCATGTACCTTATAGGGCTAAGGTATAGCCCTATAAGGGCTATACCTTTTTTTAAACAACAACAACAACAAAAAGTCCAGTTGTTACATGTAGTTCAAGGTTTTAGTGCCTTTAATTATTTTAAGTGATGTTGAAAATCTAGTTAATTCTCAAATAGTCCTTGAGCTTATCAATGTATGTTATCCAATGTTACACTTGAGGAAAAGCAGGTTATCTAACATAAAATTCATACTGGTGTGACAAGAGCGTAGGTCAAGCCTTAGAGTCTGTTCTCATGAAAAAAAGTTAGATTAAACTCATCTGTTGAAAAATCCATGAGGACACTGTTCATGAGCAATTAATTATGGTTGGTTACCTGTTATTGAGTGCCTACAGGGTGCTTAGCACCATGCCAAGTGCTCTTCACATATTATTTTATTTGACCCTCATGACACATGAGGATCACATGAATGGAAGGTAGTAGAATATTATTTTAAGATGAGAAAATTGAGCCTTAAAGAAATTAAGTCATTTTTATCAATGTCATGCAACAGGGAAGTGATGAAGCTAAGATTGGAAGTCATGTTTATTTGATCCCCAAGTTTGTGTTTTTTCAAGTCTATCACAAACAGAATATTTCTACAGGTAGAGATGCTAACACAAACTGTCTTATGGATGGGTAAGGCAACTAAATATTCTACAAGGAACATTAAGAATAAGGGCTAGGACTAAAGGGGAGCAAAAAGGGGAGAGGAATTGGATAGACCACTGTGTGGGAAATCTATTTTCAATGGGAAATCTATTTCTAGACACAAAATTAAACTTTGGTAAATTCATGATATCATTAGAATAGGTTTGAACAGAGAACCACTATCTTAAATCTTAGAAAAAAAAGTGTGTTTTAATAATCATATCATGTGGCTGCAGATACTATTTCACCCCTTGATGGAAGCACAGCAAAATCACAATGGCACTTATTGAAATTATTTTATTCAATACTCATCCATCTGTCCATTCATCCACCCATCCCTCTATCCAACACAATGGGCCTGGTACTCTCCTGAACACTGGTGATACAAAGAGAACAAGACAAATATGGCCCTCTCCTCAAAGTAATTATGACCTAGTAGAAATTCCTTAAATGGTAGAGAAAACAATCATAAGATGATAGTTTTATGACAATTTATTGAAAGAGGTAAAAAATAAGTAAAATTAACTCTCTAGTTTTACCCAGATGTTGCTAAAACTTTTTTTTGAAGAATTGCTCCCTGAACATTCTGTAGACAGTATTTTGAGGGATATTGCGAATATGCATATAGAAGAAAGGAAGATAGAAAGTGAGACATGAAAGAAAGAACAGGGTTTTGAAAAATGTTGCTTTAGTTTTCCTGAAAATCATAATAATGATTATGTTTTCCATAGCACTTTATGCCTTTTGAAACAATTATACCAACCATGTGGGGTAGAGAAAATTTTATTTCCCCAATTATGTAGATGAGACAGCTGAGACAGAGATATTTAAGTGCCCAAGATCCCACAGCTATATAGAATTTAGAGATCTGCTCACTGCTTTTTCTATTACATCATGCTGAAAAAATCTCAGACTCCAGTATAAGGTCCCATAAAACCCAAAAGATTTAACAAAATGTAAGATATTCAGGAAGCCAAAGTCACTAGACAAAAGAAGGAAAACAAAGTGTGGCAACAAGAATGTTCCTCTGCTTTAGGCTATTAAGTAGGTCACCCACTAAAAGGCTATTTTGGTATAAAATTTTAGAGGGCATGTAGTACATACACCAATATCACTGACCTGATTCTTCACTTTCAAGATCTAAGAAAATCAAAGGCAGTTTTTGGAAGGGAGGGGTGGGTCATTTTGATAGCTCAAGAGAATGTTAGTTGGGAAATTTGATTTAGTCAGGCTAGTGCTCTAGATTTCCTGTGAGGTGTGATTCACTAGAGGTGATGCTGTTTTTAAGAAGGGGGCAGCTTTGTATCTCTACAGTGCAGAGTCAGCAGTTTTAAAAATTTTCTCTCTCTCCATCTCTCTCTCCCTTTCTCTCCTCTCCTTTCTTCCCTTCCCTTGCCCTTCCTCCCTCCCTCCCTCCCTTCCTTCCTTCCTTCCTTCCTTCCTTCCTTCCTTCCTTCCTTCCTTCCTTCCTTCCTTCCTTCCTTCCTTCCTTTCCTGCAGCCCCTGGGGAGGAAAAAAGGATTAGAGAGACTATCAAAAACTGTTGACACATTTAGTCTGATTGACTACTGAATTTATTAGCAGAAATGTGAGCTGTCTCAGGCTGATTATTTAACATGCTGGCTGGGGGAAGAAATAAATCTCTAACATACCTGTTCCAAAATCGTGTTAATTCTTTCAACTTCACAGTCAATCAAGTACCGCTTTTCCTGCCTCCTGTCCATTTCTTCAATGATGCGCCTGAATTCTTGGATGTCCTTTATGTTTCCCACAGACCTTGCTGTCACTTGCCAGTTGTTTTGCACTGCTGCTTCCATAATTGCTTGGAGGATGGAAAATCCTGAAAGAATGAAAGACAGCTACAGTGATGTTTTTTCTCTTTTAAAAATCTTTCTGTAGGTATTAAAAGTCCCACTGAGTTTTTATTCAGTCTATTGGATCTCTGTGAACCTTATCTCTTGTGGACAGTAGGCTTACTCATAAGCTCAGCCTTAACCTTCCAGACAGTCAGCACCTCTATTTTGTGTTCAATGAAAGAAGATTCTACACTTTGTGGGCACCAGGCTAGGTATTTATCAAGCCTGTATTTAATCAACCACAGCTGAATTATAGTACCTAACTCTTTTACTGACATGCATTATCAAAATATCTATGGAATAAGTGACAAGAGCTTCTTCCTTATTTGTGGCCACAATATTTCCCATTGTAGTTGAATGTCTTTAATCTTCCATATAAACATTCTTCAGAATTAGAGATAGCTTTAGTACAGATAGGATCTTATAATATTCCCGATCCTTACATAGACATGATTATCCAACAAGGTAAATTATATCTTTCAAGTAAAATAACTTTAAAAACTGGATAAAAAAGTCTGTAACAAAAATATACTGATTCTTTGATTACAACATTATGAAAAAGATCAATTATGTTAAATCTTTCTGAGTTTGTTCATCCCATTTCTCATTAAAATTTTCCAGGGATTCTTGGTTTCTTTTTAGTTAATTTATATCAGTTAACTATTAATCACTAACACTTTGGATCTATGCTGAATGGGAAAGAGAAAAAATTATGATGCTTGAGTTCTTGGTAACCTTTTTGGAATCAGGGTTTGAGAAATTGGGAAGAGCAGTATATCTTGAAGTATGAGCCGCAGAATAGTACAGGGGTTTCTATGTATGGGCCTTTTAGAGTATTTGTGTCTCTATATTATATGATGCCTCTATTTTTTTGCTTCTGGTATTAATCCATAATCTGAGCATAATTTCATCAGGTGTTTCATCATTTTATTGGGATACAGTCAAAAGCAGCTACCTTTTTCCTAATAAATTTAAGTGGTTTCCCATTTATATTTAGGTAATGACTAATGCGAGTAGGTGGTGGGGATGAATTGTAGAGTCAAAATAACCTGTGGTATGGCAATTTGGCCATGGGAGGAGTAGAGATGGAGGAAGGTTGTGTTGCCCTTTGAACACATTCCAGGTTTGGTGCCATCTTGGGCTCACCCTGTAGTGTAAGCAGGCTATGGTTGGGAATCTTCTTCACTGCACCATAGAAAATGGTATTGACATTTGGAGAGCATGCTTCAGGGAGATGGCGGTGGTGACTCAGTCAGTCATTATAACTCCTTTGTGAGCTGGGCTTATGCAGGAAGATCACAAATGAGACCCAAGCTCTTGGTAATTTCCAAATGAACAATTTCAGCACAGGAGCTCAAAATTACAGATCAGAGTAAATTACCGTTGCTTTAAATGTTAATTCTTCTCTTTCTAAACCAACCACGCACATTTATTTCTCAGATTTACATATTTGTGTGGGTTTTTGATGTGCTCCCTGCTTCAGTAGGAGTTGAGGGCACATAGTGGGCCAAGGCATGGGATTAAGAAATAAGCACAGGAAGAAAGAGATTAAAGTATTTGAAAATCTTTCTAAGCAGTGTACAGTAAGCCCTTATTATTTTGAATCCCACTAATTAACAACTTATGAAAACTCAGCAAGGACTAGGTTGAGTTCTACTTCTGTATTATTTATGAAGAAAGTGTTGGCTGAATAATAATGGCAGTGAAATTACATGGGGTGTCTTTAAAATATTTATATTAAATTTTTAAAAGGACTCTTTTGAAAAATGCAAGATTTTTTTTGTCTGTTGATTCAAAACCTATATTCTTGTGATCTGTACCCATTTGCCCTGTTTCATCATTTTGGGGCCAAAGGGATAAGTTTAATCCCATTTCCATGTGACAGTCCTTCACATTAAAAAAAAAAAACTGTTAGTAGCCCTGGCTGGTGTGGCTCATTGGATTGAACACCGGACCGTGAAGCAGAGGGTCACTGGTTTGATTCCTAGTCAGGGCACATGCCTGAGTTGCAGGCCAGGTTCCCCGGTGTGGAGACTGCAGGAGGCAACCACACATTGGTGTTTCTCTCCCACCACCCCCCCTCTAAAAATAAGTAAAATCTTAAAAAAAAACTGTTAGCATATTCTTCCTTTTCTTTGGGATAAAAACTTCCCAATTCTTCAACAATTACTTTTATGACATGACAATAGGTTCCCTCACTGTACTTTCTTTTGCCTATGGATAATTGTCAAAATCTTATTGATTCTAATAACTCAGATGTGATCTAACCAGTGTGGATGACAATAAGATATTGCTTGTTTTGATATGGGTTGTTATTTTAGCACCCTAGGGTTGCTAATATTTTTCAATAGCCATGTTATATTATTAATTAATATCAAACTTGGATCCACCAAAGCATGTCAGTTCTCACTGTAAAACCTTTGCTTTGTAACAACTCACCATTCATGTATCAAGATTCTTCCATTTCATCCTACTTTTATCTCCTTTTCTTTAATCAGTTACCACATTCCAATCCCCAGTTCTTCCCTGCCTGCACATTGGCTCAAATCTGGAAGATGGTCTTTCCTATTTATTCAGGTCCCTTCTTGTTACCTATTCAAGACAATTGTACCTGTATATTCCTTTTTCTGACACCTCCTGCTATCCACAGACCTTTGTAGATGATTCTCTTCCCACACGAAGCTTCCAAGACTGACTTCTCATTTATTTCTCCAGAAATGAGATTCAAATTTGAGATAAAAGAATATAAGCAGTGTAGAACTGATTTAAAGAACTGTATTACAGAAATTAAAAAATTCAGAATAAAACAGGATAAATTATACTACATACATAAAATAAAGTACTATGCTGCTGTTAAAAAGATAGCTCAATCTCTATATAATAAAAATAAAATTTCTGCAATATATTATTAAATAGAAAAAAGCCCCAAAATAACATTGATAGCATACTTGCATTTTATTAAAAATTACATGTTTGTGTAGGTATAGAAAAATTAGAAGGCATCGGCTGGGGTTTAAGGTGTAGGATTACCAAGAACTTCTATTTGCACTGTTATTTTTTTAATGTGATGTTTGGCCAATGTATAAGAAGCGGGGATTATTTTCTGTAAGTACAAAAACAATAAAGGTTAAAAATACAACTAGTGCTATTTTCTCAAAGTGTAAGCTCCTAGAAGACATGGGTGGCAGATAAGTGCAGCTCTATGTGTTTCCTGTGATTTTATAGATCTTTTTATGCTTGTTCCTTATACCATCTGAATGTATTATGTATTCAAAATCACATTGCTTTCTTAATGATCTTGGGTCTGGGACCTCCTGGGCCATGAGATTTGCTCAAATTTCTGAGCAAGCCACAACTGTGGCTTAACACTGCAATACCTTCTACTATGCAGGGTTTCTCTGTGTCTGTTTGAGCATGTGGCTGTGTATCTGAGAACCCTGGGGGAAGTGGTCACCTCAATTTAGTATAAGTCAGTGAGAAATTTAAAAAAAGCTTTTATTTGTTTTTTACCCAATTTATTATGCTTTGTTCCCTGTTGAAGCTGACTAAAGAGAATACATGAGAGTTTAAGAGAGAAAAAAGGAAAGAAAAGTTCATCTTTGGAGGCAGAAGAAAGCAGGCATTGGTGCTTATAGGAGATGCAGTGCGTAACACCTCCTATATTTTTGGCTTTGGAAAAATAAGCTTGTTGTTTTAGCAGCTTCAGAATTTTCCTCTACTCTGAGTGAACTTTAACAAGCTCAACTTTGTAGTACTGAAAGTTACTTTTGTCTGCCCAACAAATTTTCTCATCCTGATTCCAGACCACTGTTGCTGTCCACTTTTTACTTCCTTGTTTTAAAGAGTGGGAGTTACTACATAGGTAACTGAGTGAATACTAGATTGTCATCTGCATTCAACAAAGATAACATAAGAGCATGAGAATAAAGGAGTGGCAAGGTGAATATGGATGAAGAACTGGGCTGCAGCTATGACAAATTCAGTCCTACTGGACTAATTGCTAGGCTACTCTTGTTAAATAAGCAGGCCATCTGGGTAAAGCCTAGTGTAAGGATTCTATGCTGTACAACCCAAGTCCCCTTTCAGCACCAAAAGACATTCCTCCGGCTTCTGGGAAAGTTGTTAGCTGAAGAGAGCTGCCCAGCTTAAGGTTATACTCCCTTCTGAGGGAAGCCTGTATTCGAAGACTAGTTATACAGAGAGTAAAGACACAACCCTTTGACTCCAAATGGGATAACTCTAACCCAGCTTCAGAGCCCCCTGAAGGGTAGGTTGAGGTCTTGTTATAACTGCATCACAGCTCATCTTCTCTTTCTGCCTAAACCTGCTTTCTTTTTTATCTCCAACAACTATCAATAATGAGAGTACTACCCCCCAATAAAGTCTGCATGCAAATCTCCGTCTCAGAATCTTCTCCCAGGGCATTCAATCTGTGACTATTAGGTTGACGACATGACAGGTATGGCAACAGATACAAAAAGATCTTACATCTACAAATCTCAAAATCAGTTTCACAGGGAAAAAGAAGGCCAGAATTTTGTTCAATGTACAAACAAAATAAAAACTGCTTCATGTTGAGAAAATTTAGTATTTGATCTAAAAACACAGAAGAGTAAGGTTATTGACACATGGAAGTTAGTAATGAAGACACCCTAGGAAATACAGTTGAGGATAATTTTCTTCTTTCTGCTTTGTATCTTCCATCAGGCCAAATACTGAATTGCCACCTGGGAAAGACAAACTTGCCTCTCTAGAACTTTCCAGAGGGTCAGCAGTCCCTTTTGAGGCTTTATGGAAAATCCTCGAGAATCCCAGGCAGGCACAGAATGCTATAAATATCAACAGTCACAAGCAGCCCTTTTGTCAATATGAGAGATCCCCATCTTTTAGGGAACTTCTAGAACCCAAGTTGGCAGTACAGATGGTGTGGCTCTAAGAGATCTGATATAGGATCATGAGTAATGATAGGTGGTGCTAACCCTGCTGGAAGTTGCAGTTTGAAAAAGAGAGGCTCGAATTGGCCCATGAAAATTCTTGTGGTCTATACTTTTCAGTCATAGAATCACACAGCATTAAAGGCTAGGAGGACTCTTAACAAATGACTCAGAGTAATAGGATACAATTTTGAAAGCCCTGGAACTGTTTTTTTCAACTGACATTTTTTATGGAAGGCTGATATATGAGATAGATAAAAGTGCAACATGATCTGGTTTGGAGGGTAGGTGGGAAGTGACTTGCCCAAGGTCACACAGCTGGTTTAGAGTTATATGCAACACTAAGGAAGCAGGGCTAGGACTAGGATGAGGCAAGAGAAACACTAGGGTACAAAACTTTTTTTGTTTATCTTTTTTCCAACTGTACTGAGATATAATTAACACAAAGGTATTGAATATATTTAAAATGTACACCTTGATGTTTTGTTGATACGGATACATTGTGAAGTGATCAACAAAATGAAGTTAATGAACATATCCATCACCTCACATACTTATCATTTTATTTGTTTTGGTGGTGAAAACACTTAATATTTATCCTCTTAGCAAATTTTAAGTATATAATACATTATTGTACACATTTCAAGTATACATTATTGTACAGTAGTCACCATGCTGTACATTAGATCTCCAGAATGCCTTCACTTTACATGACTCAAACTTTGTACCCTTTAACCAACATCTCCCCACTTATACCACCCTCTCAAGAAGGTACTTTCTGAGTGTTGTACAATTATATAGCCTTACTTGCCTCACCCAAGTCCCCACCCTGGAAGCAAGTCTCTTTACTTCCAGTTTAGTGCTTTTTCAAGAACTTTGTGCTGTTCAGCTTACATTACAAGTCTCATTTCAAGCTGTTCCTTGGCAGTGCTATAAAGTGGGCAGAGCTTTTCTTTTTGTGCGCCTTTTCATCTTCTTGATACTACATAACATTGTGATGTTTCCTATCTACTCAGTACCCCAACAATACCTACCACCACCACTTCCTTCTTTTTCTTTCCTCCTTCCCCACATTAACACTCCCCTGTCCTATGTTCCATTCTCTTTCAGTCTGTCATCTTTCAGGTGCCAGCATAATGGCTAATGGCTTAATGTGTTACTCTTCCAGCTAACACAGTTGCATTTTGTCAGTGATCTTAATACAAGCGAGTTCGGAAGGAAAGGAAAAGAGGATGTTGAACATTGTTTTAGGGTCTGTCCAACTCATGGGCTCATTCAGATGATGAATGTGGAAGTTGATGATGTGCTTTATAATCTTTAGGTTATGACATTTAACAAATGAACAGCTGGTAGCTTGTGGGTGTCTCAGGGGCCAGTGTAAAACAGGTCCTCAGAATGAAATCAGTGTCCATCCTGACTACGTTGCTCGACTGAACTCAGATGAAAAAAGCATTACTCTATTTTTGCGCATTTTCACTTACCTCTGTAGTTCTCAACTCTGAGTGTACATTGTAATCACCTTGGGGAACTTTAAAAAAATTAATGTTCAAGCCTCACCCTAGACCAGTTACTTCAGAATCACTGGAAGTGATTTCTGGGCTTTGTTTTATCTTCAACTCCCTGGGTGATTCTCATATATAATCAGTGTTGAGAACACCTGACCTATTCTAATGGCTACCCAATACAAATAAGGCATATAGAAGCAGGTCGGTTTTCTTAGGTGTCCTTCATGATTGGCAGAAAGATTCTGGGTGAGAAAAGTGTGATTCAGGAAAGGTAATAAAGCATCTGGAAATAAGCAAACGAAAACACAGAGGCAAGTGGTGAAGGTACAGGCCAGGGTTACAAATTGCTTCTTTTGGGGTAGATGAAGAATCTGGTTACATTGATGTTGTGGGAAACAGACCCAAATGTACTCAAAGCACTTTACAAATGGCTCTCTTCCTCTGAGACAGCACCTGCATTTTTTAAAAAAGTATAACTTAAT
The DNA here is from genome assembly GCF_014824575.4 of Sturnira hondurensis. Taxonomy (NCBI): domain Eukaryota; kingdom Metazoa; phylum Chordata; class Mammalia; order Chiroptera; family Phyllostomidae; genus Sturnira; species Sturnira hondurensis. The sequence continues at coordinate 67,996 of NW_028092169.1, read as the reverse complement.
ATGTGCTCATTTGTTAGACATTTGAGAAGACACAAAAAGTATAAAAAAATAGAAGCATAGGTAACTCTATTCCTCTGGATAATGGCTGTTAACATTCAATGTATTTCTTTCCATTCTATTTCATATAAATATACTACATACTTTTGAATCCAGTAAAATGGATTGTACTATTTGTGTGCTGTCTTTAAAAATGTAGCATTATATCTTGAATATTTTCTTAGGTTATTAAAATTTTTCAAGCATGATATTAATGCATACATAACATTTCATCCTATGCATATGCTGTAATTTATATAACCATTCCCAAATGAACATATTAATTGTTTCTGATTTCTTCCTATTGTGAATGATACTGTGATAGTAACACTCATAGAGTATTTCTAATTATTTCTGTAGGATAAATGCCTGGATATATGAATATCAGACCAAACATTTATAGACATTTTCAAGGCTTTTGATATATATTGCCAAATTATCCTCCAGAAAGATTGTACAACTTTATGTTCCCATCAGCAGAATAAGAGTACTTGTCTCTCTACCCACTTGCTAGCATTGAATAATATATTTGCCCATTTGACAAGAGAAGAGAAAAATATTTTTTATTAGATTTTCTTCGATTATTAGAAAAGTTAGTGATTTTTTTCACTTTTGTGTCCATGTTTACTCCTTATTTTGTGAATTCCACTTGTTTCCTTTGTCCACACTTCTATTGTGATAGAGCCTTTATATATCAAAGATATTGTGTCTATAATATATGTCACATATTTTAATTCAGTTTTCTTGATATTTAATGTTGTTTGTGACCCATTTTGATGAACAGAAGTTAAGCATTTTATGAAATTAATATTTTTGTTCATCAAAAAATTATGAGAATTGGAAGGCAAATGAAAATTTCTCTTCTGCACTTATTCTAGTGCTAACTTGGGCTTTAAACCCAAAGCTTATGTGAACTACTCTCTCCATTTCTCACTTCTTTGGTCTCTATGGGATTTCAGATAAATTTCTTTTGTTTTTTTTTTAAATTTCTCTTGTATATCATGACAAAGTAAGTGAATGGGGGAATTTACCTACATATGAAATGTGAAGGTGGTTTCTGAAAGAAATGAAGAGCAGAAAAATAGAGGCAGAGGAAAAAGAGAGATGATAAGCCCTATTTAACTATTTCATGTTATATTTTGTCATACCTAAGAAACCTGATATTAAAAAATCTCAACTCAAATCCAGTACTTTAAGATACGAGTATTTATGTTACAAAGTGTACTTTTCTTTAAAAAAGAATTTCAAAAGAGACCTTACAGGCAAGAAGGGGCTGGAAAGAAGTATTACAAGTCATGCAGTCCAAAGACCTACAGCCAAGATTGCTCTATCCAGCAAAACTTTCATTTAGAATGGAAGGACAGATAAAGTGCTTCTCAGATAAGGTCAAGTTCAAGGAGTTCATCATCACCAAGCCCTTATTATATGAAATGCTAAAGGGACTTATATAAGAAAAAGAAGATGAAAAATATGAACAGTGAAAGGACAGCAAACACACAGTTATTAACAACCACACCTAAAACAAAAGGAAACCAAGAGGACAGCTAGATCAGGAGTGGAACCATAGAAATGAAGAACACACGGAGGATTAGAAACAGGGGGGTGGGAGGGGGAGAAGGGGGGAGAAGGCACAGAAAATAGCATAGATGGTAGGTAGAAAATAGATAGGGGGAGGGCGAGAATAGTGGGGGAAATATAGAATCCAAAGAACTTGAGACACGTGGTTATAAACTAAGGGGGGGGGGAGAATGATGGGGGAGGGAGGGTGTGGGTGGAGGGGAATGAAGGGGGGGAATAGAACAACTGTAATGGTATAATCAATAAAATATATTTAAAAAATAAAAAAAATACTTTAGGGACAAAAAAAAGAATTTAGTGGAAAAATTCCCATAACATATTTGAACCCACATTTTGTTGGTTTGTTGTTTGATTTATTTTAACTTGACTTAAACATATTTGGTTTCCACCAAAATTAATATAGTGATCATCTACATTTGAGGTGCTAATTAAGAAATGTTTCTGTATATGAGGAGTTTGAGATGGGAAGATCAAGAACTCTTGTGTGTTTGCATATGGATGTCTGTCTCTGAATTTTATGGAACAAGATTAAAACAAATATTCACCCACACTCAGCCCAGTTTACCCTGAACGAATCTAATATTTCCTGAAGGCCTTTATTACTCATACTTGTTTATGCTAAGTCTCCCTTCAATTAGGAGCAGACCCTCTACAAATCTTCTCTTCTTTACACCACCACTATTAAGATGAGACCTTAGTTAATTTATGAAGTCAGTAAACAGAAGGCCATACCTCTGGTGTCCCAGTTCTGTGTCCTTTCTGTTCCTCTACTACAAATTCTTCCTCACTCTAAATCAAACCTTGTACTTACACTAGACTGTTTATGACAGTCTATTGTGTTTCAACTGTGACTACCTCCATCCCTTAAAGTACAGGGACAAACTCTAATGGAGAAACTGGAGATAACAGTAAGTGGAAGAGTATTGTTTGGCAACTTCAAGTATTCCTGTTACCCAAATATTCCACTTGAGGAGGCAACTACTGACTACTCATTAAGTTTAAAGTTGGCTCTGAAGTTGGCCTTCCCATTTTTCTCTTTCACCCTGTTCTTTATTATGAATTTTATCTCCCTGCTGGTGAATTACATAGCTCCATTCTCCTCACCATAAGCTGAGAAAGTAGTCCCAAATAGATATGTCTGTTTTGTTGAGTGAAAGTAAACTTGCATTATCAGCCGAAAGGCAATTTAGAAGACCATCTGGAGTAGATTTGCTTAATGTCTGGGAAAAGCAGAATAGGCAAGCTTTCTGATCCTCAACAATATAAGGTTTGATATAAAAAATGAAAACAACTGAAAGAAACTGGAGTTTAGATTAAGGGGGATACTACAGTGCATGTGCATAAATCCTTTGTGTCTCTGTTTGTTATCTACATAATTATTCTGGTATGGACTACATAAAATTAAACTTCAGAGGGTTCCAGTCATCTCAAAGTTGCTTTGTGGACTGATGCCCACTTAATAGATTTCATATGATAGTTGATCATGCTTATTAATTGGGTTTCTTGTATAACTTCCTTAGTTTTTAATTCCCTTAAAATTAGTAATTCCCAACACTGATCACATGACTGAGTCTCCTAGCCAAGCAAGTAGTGAGTGGCTTGGGTGTTGGCAGGCACTTTATGGGCATCTGGGGGGAAAGAGAGCTGATTATAGATTTCAACCAAAGAAAGAACATACTGGCCAATTCTGGTTGTGTGTGGGGTGGGGAGGGGAGACTTTATGCATGATTTTAAAAAGACACCACTTCAAAGTTGGAGGAAGAAGGGATATATATCAGCCATAGTATGTCTTCTTCTCAGGTTCAGTTTATTCTAAATAGAACCCAATGGGCACAATTAAGAAGATGACCTTTCACCTTGCTACCCCTCCTTCAGAAGGGGATGAACTTTGATTTGGTTCCCAGAAGTGGGTGTATTTCGCATCGAACATCCACATTCTGGGCTTTGCTTTGTACACAGAAGTTTACATTGTAGCTTGTGCCTATGGAGTAGTAGAGTGAGTTGACCAAGGTGGAACTTGAGCTCAGAAAATATTTGCTTGTGTTCCATTAAGCTAAAGGCTCTTCTTTAGAAAAGTGACTAATCTGAAAACATTCTTCAGCATTCTCCATTTTGAGAAAGCAAGGCTGAGTCAAACTTCTTAACATTTCTGAGCTTTGGGGGTGAAGTATGTATGTATAATGGCTACCAGCAAAGAGAAAGGGGGTGGAAAGTGGGGGTGACTTTATGTCAAAGATGAAAGAAGTCTTGATCTGATTGCAAAGGACTGTGACTTTCTCTGCTTGCCATAATGCTGACACTTTTTGATTCTGATACTGTTGGAAAGCTGTCAAAGGTAATATTAAGTGTAAGCTTTTGCCTAGAGCATACAGAGGGGTCAAAGATATAGTCCTGAGGGCAACAGAGAACACACTTTTCCCTTGAGGAAAAAAAGTTCTCTTCATTTAAGTCTGTGGTCTAAAAATTGCTTGGAAAACACTCAAAGTAGAATGTGCAAAACTTACAAGGTAAATAAGAATTTTCATGTGCCCCCCATACTAAAAAAAAGAAACACACACACGAAAACACCATCAAGACCAACACACTTTGATCAGTTGTTTTCTTTCAACTGAGTTTTTCCAATAAGGATATGAGAATGGATTCAGCAGTATGAAAGAGGGTTACAGCTAATGTTTTACCTTGTTCAGGCTTTGAACTCCAGGAAGAGTGCCTGAACAATGCCTGAGTTGCAAGGAAATTAGGTTGTCTGAGGTGACCAGAGTTCTAGTGTGTATCTTGGAATTCTCAAGTATGAGAGCCAAAATTTAATGATAGTTTCAATCTCTTTATTGTACAAATGAGAAACTGAAGTCCAGAGAGAGAGAATAGTTTGCCCAGTGGTAGGTTCCAACCTGATCAGGACCACAACCCTTTTCTTGAATTAACTTTTGATATGAATGAAAAATGACATTTCTATTGTGCTTTATGCATAAAGATCCATTCTGGCATTGAGTAAAAGTTAAAATCCAACAGGAAATCTTTTTTGGAGGGAATTTTTTTTATTGATGTTTGAATACAATTGTCTCCATTTTCCCACCACCCCTTTCCCCCGCCCTACCCATGCCCACTTCCTACCCTAAATCCACTCCCCCTCAGCTCCATCCAGGGTCCCTCATACATGTTCATTTATGTCCCTTTACCTTTTTTTCCACATTACCAACAGGAAATCTTGATGAATGTCCCTTGTAGCTTTGCCATCAAGACTTCTGTGATTTCCTTGAATACCTTTGCATGGAGGAGCCAGCTATTCCACAAACATATTTTGTGTATTAGAGCATATCTTCTTTTCCTCAAATCTAGCTAGAACTCCCATTGGTATTGGAGTTCACTCTAAAGTACACAAACTTTGAAGTCCATGGCCTGACTCATTCAGCCTAATCACACAGTCCTTGTCTGGGGCACAGACTGCACTAGCACCTTCAGTCTCTAGTGATTTACCTTGGCTGTGCTCCACAGGTATAAAAACCTTACCCTATCACAAAAACCTCTCATTTCTTAAGGCTCAGTTCCAAACAAATGTCACCAAACAGGTGGCACCAATTGAGATGGTGGGAAATGAAGGTCCCAAGCTCTCACACCTATTTATTTATTTATTTATTTATTTATGTATTTAATTTTTATTCAAGTACAGTTTTCTGTTTTATATTCTCAATTAGCCTGAGAATTTTAGCCTACAGAAGGTAGCCACCATCTCTCAGGAGCTATGGTTGTATGCCCCCTTTGAACCATCGTTGGGATGAGATTCTTCTTTTGAATCATCGTGTATAAATTTTTCATCCCTTGGGTTTTAAATTGAACTGCTTTTCCTCTCACTGTCAAGTTTGGGATAGGAGTATAAACTGATATTTATTAAATGCCTCTTCAGGTTGTACATTATGCTAGGTATTTAGATGCGTTATCACATTTAATTCTCCCAACAATCTTAACCGTATGTAGTTATTCCCAATTAACAGATGAGGGAATTAAGCACCAAAGAGGGACATGTTTATGAATAAAGGCACATAAGTAGTATATTTTGGAGCTGGGATCTACACCCAGGTCTGGCTTCCAAGCTCATACTCTTCTTTGTCCTCATCACTGGCTCAAATTACTCTGGTATGTGCAGTTGCTCAGGAAAGATGGCATTGTATATTTTTCTATGTGTTTCTCAATGACAGGGAAGGATCTAGAACACAGTGTTGTCTCACTACCTGAAAACACCCCAGGACGTTTCAGGCCCACTAGTATACATTTTGTGCAATCAACGATAAGTGAATGCTTGACATAAACATAGTCAGAGTTGTCTGGATAATGGCATATCTTTCATCAATTAATCACTATCTCTGGAGTTGAGCTGGAATTACTAGACTGGGCAAGTTTTATCATTGCTTGTGTCCTTATGTATTTCTCATATTGTCTCAGATGCCTCCTGACTCCAAAGCAGCTATTTTTTTCTTCTGACTTCCATATTTCTGTCAAATTTCCTAGTTAACAAATCTGAACTTTGTCTTTGACTCTTCCATTGCTTTAAGCAAACATGAAATCAAATTAATCCACCATTTCTGTGTCTTTCTCTCTTTTTTGCATTCCCATTACTATCCGCTATTTTAAATTTATTACTGGTATTTGCTTGGGCTACTGCATCAGTCTTTTCCCTTCCATCCCAGCTTCTCACAAACACCATGTTTAGCTTTGTCACTCTTTTGATTATGTAATAGTCATGCTCATTCTTCAAAAGTTTTTTATTTGCCCATAGAATAAAATTCAAAGGAGGTATTATAAATGTTTCAAATTGCTTAGAATCTAGGATTTACCTTAAAGGAAAGTCTTGAGGGGCTTATTAAACTGGGTAAGCTTATGGTTGGTTGTTCCTTTCCAATTCTGTAACTCGGTTTCTTCAATATTCTATTTTGAGGTATCCCTTAAGGATTGTATAAATAGGTACTGTCAGATAGGGTTTGGAGGGTGTATCAAGTACATTCTATTCAGATAATAGACAAATGGAGGCCAGGGCTTAAAGAAAAAGTAGGATAATATGAAAGAGGAAAAGATAGAGAAAACATCTTTCTAATAATTTTTGCTCACACTCATTCTTCATAATTAGTGTTTCACTTGGAAATTCACACTTTGTCTACATGTATGGGCATAAAGCAAAAAGATTTAGAGAAGGCCAGCCCCCCCCATTTGGCCCAGCCTCCTTTACCACCAATGGTACAGATTACTAAGAAGGCTGGTTGGCCAAGATGAAGAAAAAAGCCTAGATCCATGGATTAGAAGAAAGCTAATTGGCCCTGGCAGCCATCAAAGTCATGGCCTTGGCTTAATTCAACCAGAGGATGTATCCAATTGAGCTAACTAGTTTTAAAGGACAAGCAACCATATGGCTATGACTGAATTTAAGAGTGCTTCATCAGTCTAGAATCTGGAAGGTTTACAGAGTGAGAACCCTGAGTCACTTAGAGTTAAAATGCCTACTACAGGCATGGACTACTGGGAAACTACACTGGCTAGGAATTTATTTGAATAAAATGACTCTGATTAGGACAATGTAGCTAGTCATCATAATGATTGGGTTAGTGGAGGGACTAGCCGACCATGCTGAAAAAGCGTCTGTGCTCATTCATGCAAAATACTTAGTGACAGAACTTAAAATGGCTAAGTGAGTTCTTCTTCATCAGAAATATAATCCCACTGGCCAACGTGCTATGTCTTATGCATCATTTTGAAGGAAAGGTGGAGTTGTAGGGTCCTGTGCATATGGAAGTATTTATTAAGCTCTCCAGGAAAAATAAGTAAACAATTTAGGATGGCAGGGGTAGTGGACAAGAAGGAAACAATTAATGCCAAATATTTCTTTAGTTGGGAGACCTAACTAAAGAAATGAGCCAGTTCAGCAATATTTGTTTCCATGCAGCCCCTGGGAAGTGTAGGTGTAGGACTATTATGAATTCCTAAACAGGTCTACTTTTAAAACCATCTTAAATTTGCCAATGCATTTTAAAACACTGTTTTATAACCCCCCCCAGGTCATAAAACATGTTTATATTTTAGATCAAAACTACATAATCATAATGGTCTGGAATCTTCTTAGGGAAACCTTCCCATCTGCAATGTTTAGCTCTGCAAATATTAATGCAACAGCTCATCCTCTAAACCAAATATAAATGTTCTTTAAGGTTTATTTTGAGCAAAGAACACAATCAACAGCAACGCTAAAGGGAAAAGTTTCAGAAATTATTGTAGGAGGAAAACAAGACAGTGAATTTCTCCAGCAAATTTATGCTTTTAACAACCCCAGACGTTATATACCCTGCACCACAGAAGGGAGATAGCATACTCTGTCCAACCCAGCTCTGATGTACTAATGACATCTGGGGCCTCCTCAAGGGGTACATTGCTCTCCACCAAGGAAATAGTGAAAACAGCATATTTTTTATAACCTTAAAGCTATGGCAACTGCCCAGCTTAGCTGGCCCCACTTGGATAGATTTTTTCCCCAGCATGAAATAAATGGGTTGTGCCTTGGATGATGTAGCTGCTTTTGTTGTCTTAACCACCGATGCATATCACAGCATGAATGATGTGGCAGCAGTAGCCATCCAGAGCCACTGTGAAAGTGGATTCAATGAATGGAGTGGCTGGACTCAAAATGAGTTTGGCCTGCATGATTGGCTTCAGGAAGCACAGCAAGTGCCCAGGAGGGCTTATTCAAGTAACCCAGATTCCAAGAAAGATAGTCTATGCCAAGGTCCACATTTGCCACACCCTCTCCACAGCTCTGGTTACACTAAAGAATTATTTCAGCACCCATATAAAAGGATACTATTGTGAATTTGTAAGAAGAGAGGTTGATGTGTCACAATTTCTCACTCTGAGCAGTGCAGCTATATTTAACTCATTCAGAAAGATGGAGTTGTTTTTGCTACTTTAAGTATGGCCCCTTGATTAACTTATCAATTATAGAAGAAGACCCTTCAGATGCTGTACCAGACACTTTTGCTACTTAAAGTATGGTCCATGAACCAGTGACATTAGCATTATCAATGCTGCTTATTAGAAATTCAGACTGTCATGTTCCAACCCAGACTTAAATGAACCCCCCCACCCCTGCATTTAAACAAGCTCCCCAGGCAATTCATAGTACATCAGAATTTAAGAAGCACTAGTCTGGTCACTACAATATATCTACTGAGAACCACTTAACATAGTTTGTCTGGTTAACAGTGGGTGATTCAGAAGGAAGGAAAGACCAGACTTCAGTAGATGGATGGGAAGTGATCAGTGTAAGGCTAGGAGGGGACCAGGGGATGAATAGATAAAATGGAGAGTGACTCAATTGCTCAACCCAGGCCCAGGACAAGCCTCTAGATAATCCTGAGCTATTTATGCTGGTAGTTCTACAACATATTGAGTAGCAAGTCAGGGTGTTGAACTACTGGGGATATTCCAAGGCTTCAGTCAAGACAGACTCACGAAAAATTCTAACATTACTGGGCTGGAAAAAAACTCTTTAGTACTCAGTCAAAATGGGCAGCCTAACCATATATATTACTTTGTTGTCTTGCTTTTCCCATAAGTCATTGAGGTTCATAAGGAACTTTAGCCAAACAATACTTGTCAAAAAAACTATAGAGCATAGTGTCTCCCCATATAGGTATACAGAGCTGCATGTAGGGAAGACCTTGGACTGGATCCTGTAGTGAGGAGGAACTAAAAGTCCAAGTCACTGTATCCAGTCCTGTCTGCCTAAGCAGCATAGAGACTGTAGATAGCTGATGGGAAACTCTCAAATCTGCTCAGATATGGAGAATGGGGATTAAAGCCACAAGAGGAAGAACTGCAGTATTGTTACCCCTCAGTTGTATTTCTGTCCTATATGAAATTCTACTATTTGATTCCAGTTTTTGAAATGCTCTATAAGATTTGCCTCCAGTGGTTTTTGCCAGAGAATAAATTCCATAAATCCCACATCAAATTCTACCAACTTGAAGCCATCTAGTTTTTTTGTTCTTTTTGTACCAAACATAAAGCCAATATGACAATACAAAGAGAAATACTATCCTATTAGTATGTGACTTCCCCCACATACCCCAATCCCAATTTAGTCAACAAGTTCTATGTAGAACTGATGGAATACTTACCTTGATGAAAATCTGAAGTTGGCCCTCAAGGTATCTCAAGGTTGTTTTAAAGGGTGAAAGTACTGTGAGAACTTTATTCTGATTTTGCCTCGATGGTGGATATATTGGAGATGAAAGGCTTATAAACTATTTCCTGTCCCTAGGGCCTGACAGTCCCCTGTGCCATTTTAATTTGAGCTTTTTGGATTGGAGTAGAATGAACGAGCAGGGAGGTTAATTATCCTAATTAGAAAAGAAGTAAAGTGATGGCTCTTCTAGGTCAGACACTTGGAAAAATCTCCCCTGGCTCCATGCTTTGGGCATTAACTTGCCACTTGAATGCTAGAGGATACACAAAATATCCTCCCCCAACTTCTGCCAAAGTCCCCAGAGCAAGACAGAGGATAATTCTTTTTGGGAAATGGTGTGTGATCAGTCTGTGCCCCAGGGGCAGAAAGAGGGTTACCTAGAGGTAGCAGGTATGTGGGCACAGCAGGGTGGGTATACATATGTGTTTGTTGGTCCAGCCCCCAAATTCCCTACTCTGTAGTGCCAAGAACTTGAAGAAATACTGCTGATGTGACTGTTTGGGAAGACATGCACCATTCTTGTGTCTCTTGAGATCCTATCTTCAGCTGGTTGAAGGTATTGCTATCTTTATGGAAGGAAAATTCTTCCGGTATTCTTTTTTTAAAATTTTTATTTATTTATTTTTTAGACAGAGGAGTGGGAAGGAGAAGGAGACAGAGAGAAACATCAGTGTGTGGTTGCCTTTTGTGCACCTCCTGCTGAGGATGTGGCCAGCAATCCAGGCATGTGCCCCGACTGGGAATGGAACCAGCGACCCTTTGTTTCACAGGCCAGTACTCAATCCACTGAGTTACATCAGCCAGGGCAAATTATTGTGGTATTCTGCTGGTACTTTTTGGATACTATTTTGTTGTTGGATTTATTGATTTCTAGATGTAACACTTTTCTCTTCCTCTTCATCCATCCACCATCTATTTTCTGAATAGATCAACCCTGCTCCTAATCTAGAACATGCTTTAAATGATGTACGTGAAATTTCTCAGCACAGTGTTGGCACATAGTAGGTGCTCACTAAATGTTAGTTTACCCTTCTTCCTACTAGAAAAGAGTGTGTCTGGGACACAGCCACAAAAGTCAGTTGTTCTGATCTCTGAGTTTTGTATTTGATGTATGATATCTGGTCAATTTGTGGTTTGATGACATAAAGGGAAGTGGAAAGCCTCACACAAAGCTAGAATAGCAACTGTATAATATTAGAGATCAAACTGGCCAATTAGCTAGACATACCCAACAGATACATCTAGCACTTGCCTTTAAATTATAGACACATGCAAGAGATGAATAAAAAAAGAAATTAAGCTCCATCTTTCAAAACAGGCCTCAGATTTTGTTGAATGATCAATCTGTAGATCTATTACAATTTGCCTTATTCATACAGAATGGTCCAAGAACATTAACATCAATGACTCCTAACAGAGTGATAGAGGTCTCAATGAACCATTTAGTCTACCCATTCCTGCTTCCCTCAGGCTCCCATCTCCAGCCATCTCACTTAGTTGATTTTTAAAATGAACTCTTTTTGATTATTTGTAATAGGAACAAGGAACCAAAATGTGAATAGTACCAAATAATGGATAGGGTTAAATTTATTTGTGTTTAATTTTGGACTCTTTTTTAAATACTTCATCATTGAATATGTGTTTGCATAATACGGGAGTGAATTTAAATATAAAGGTCTGGTGCTTTTATATTTATATTATACATATACATATCTCTGGTGCATTTTGTATTCACAACTCTCTCCATGCTCATCTGTTAGACTTTACAAAATATTCACCCATGGAGAATTGCCCTCTGCCAAATTTTCCCTGGTACAGAGAAGGTGGGTGTCAGTTTTAAAAGATGAATGGAAAGTAAATAGAGGATGTTTGAGATATTGGGGGTAAAATAATTAAGAAAAATGGATACTAAAGGTCAAACTCAAAAGGAGTATTGGTATTGTGGATAACTAAACCCTATAATTGGGCAAGGATAATAAAGAGGACAAGTTTTCAAAAGTCTTTCAGTGTTTATTTTTGGTATAAGGAAGGTAGAAAGCCTATATGTGGAATGGGAGCAAAAGGCAGAAAACTGTACTTGAACAACTAAAATTAAAAAAAAAAACCTAGACAACTATACTTGAACAACAATAAAAATAAATAAAATATTAATATGAACTCAAAAAAATATGTTGGAATATATAACTTATACAGACAATATAGTGCTCATGCAGTCTTTTCTCAGATTTTTTGGTCTTGTTTTATATTCTTCATTTTGTTAGTTCCTAATTCTTGGCATTATACCCTTTAGTAAGTGGAACAAGTTACCCTCCAGTAGTCAGAATTGGCAGCAGAGATTTACTTTGTGTTTGTGTGGGTGTAGGTTCAAAATCAGGTCATCTGGTATAAACTTAATTTGAAAGTAAATTTTTCTTAGACTCTTAGAGGCCTAAGTCTCAAGTTTGGTTACTGTGCCCCACAAGAGCTTTTAGAGCAGGTTTTTCTTGTGAGAGGAAGTATGCAGGTGCTAGATTTATTTTGAGGGTGAGTTATAACCTCAGAAATATTTAACATTATAGCACTTCTAAAGTTTTCTTTTTTGTCATTGAAGCTTTATATTATCACCATTTGGAAGGAGGAGGACCAGAAGTGCATTTTGAACATGCTGAGAGTTGGCAGAGAAAATCTTCAGAAGACACGATGTTTTTAAATGAATTCTCTTAAAAAGATTTTATTTATTTATTTATCTTTTAGAGGGGGAAGGGAAGGAGAGATGGAGAGAAAAATCAATGTATGGTGTCCTCTCATGCATTCCCTGCTGGGAACTGGCCTGGAACCCAGACATGTGCCCTGACTGGGAATCGAACCATGATCCTTTGGTTCACAAGCCTGCACTCAATCCACTAAGCTACACCAGCCAGGGAGAAGACATGAAATTTTTGATAAGACTGCGAACAAATTCCAAGATTGCCTGCAGCATCATTGACGATAATATCATCTCTTTATTTAATTTTATCTGATTTATTTCAAGACTCTCTTCTTGCCTTTCAATTAATAATACAAACAATTTCAAACTAGCTCCAGGCCAGTGTACCCTCTTGGAAGCAATTGACAAAGTTTTCTTCATTTAATTCCTTATTTAATAATCTTATGCTGGTCAGATGGACTTCTGTTCTTATTATACATGGAAGTTGGCTTCATCAGCCCTCTTGAGAACAATAATCAAAGGGACTCTGCTAGCCTTTCACAGATGAAATCAGGAAAACCTCTACTCTTAGTCAACTTTGGCTAATATCCCTGAGACTGCCTCCCTGGCCTTTGGTACCTCCAAGACACTGAATGAGAGAGGGAGCCTTGGAGTAATCATTTTTCTCTGAGGTCAGGCCTGCTATAATTATGCATAATGACAAAAATCTAGAGGCCATGCAAGAGATCATAGAGATGACATAATCATAGAACATCAGAATGGAAATGGACCTCAGGTATCATCTAATCTAATTATTTTATTTTATGGATGCACACACTGAGGTCCAGAGCAGAATATGGCACACTCAGAGAACTTGAAAGGAAGGAGAGGGGTACAGTGCCTTCCAAGAACGTGTGGAATTTTCTAGGTAGTTGAGTGCTTAACAGAAAGTCCTTGTTGTTATTCAAATGTTATTGAAAATATCTCTCTAACACATGTAAGTCTACTTTTTTCTCTATAAATATAACCAAGTGAATATATTTGGTGCTCAGAGATCTTGCAGTATCTCAGGGTCATCATTTTGAACATAAGTGTTCATTGTTTAGAACTGTAGGAGTTGAAAATGAAAGCAGTTTGTCAAATGTATACTGACCCTGGAGCAGGCCAATAAATTGTCATTCTTACTAAATCTTTTATATTACCTGCTTTTTAAAGAAATAACTTCCTTCTCTCCTAAAAAATCTGGGTAGAAATTATGGCTCTTTGAAGATTGTGACCCACCAGACACTGATTAATTGACTGAGATTTTACTATAAAAAGATAGCTGAATGTTATTTTGGAAACTGAAACTAGGGCAGATGTGTGCTATGTCTTCATTGGATTCTGGGGCTTAGCACCAGAACTGGAGACTTTGGGGTTATTGGAGGTCCTCCTCACCAAGGAAGTACCTGAAGCAATCCAGGATGCTCCTGGGGGCATTAAAGATGGAAGTCAGGGTGGAGTAGTTGAGACTGTGAGGCTAAAGAATATGGCCTTGTTGCAAAGAATGGCAATAGACCAGTACAGTCCATGGCTGAAATAAGTAACTGCACAGCATGAAACACAGAGAAAATCTCAGGGAAAAAGAGGGAATTTCACCCCTCACTGCCTTCCCAGATACCTGATTCCTTGAAATGTTTAAATAGTAAGGCATGTGATTTTCATAAATAGATGACAGATGACTCCCAGTGGATACAATATTGGATGAATTATACATTTTAATTCACCTTAATATCCTTTCCTGTAAACAGTACATTGTCACCCAATGTAGTGACAAATATTCCTTAGAAGTGTCCTTTTATTTTTCTCGATAGTCTCTGACTAGGGAGAACTAAGCCTTCTTACTAAGATCAAAGTACTTCTCTGAAAACCAGTACTTCTCTGTGTGGTTTTTATGACTTTTTTGGCTGGTCAAATGACAAGCCTAGGTCCTGCATTTTATTCTCAAAGAATAAACAATAATATGGAAATTTGAGACTGGTCATGAACAGCCATTCATTTAATAAGTCCTCATTAAAAACCCTATTAATACAAAGCTTTGTACTAGCAGTTACTATGGACAATATGAAGATGAGTTTAATGTGTGGATTGTCAACTTTGGTAAAAGCTTTCACTTTCTGTGCTAGTGAATTAAGTGGACTATGCATGTCCAAATTGAAATTTGAAAGGAAAGTAATATAATTATTTATTTGTGTGCAAGAATAAGACCACTTAGATTTGTCGACTGTACTTAATACTGTATCTCACTGTTTATTATTTAAGTAATTATTTCTGTTAAAGTAATTTCTGTGTAAGGTAATTTCTGTGGAAATAAAGTGTAATTTATCTCAAATCCAAGTTAAGTGATATGAATATTTCAGTCTCTTTGATAAATAGCAGGAGATACAGGCTTTCAAATGGTTTGTGGAGGTAGGGTAGGAGTTGGGGACAGCAGGGAGATGGATGGGTTGATTCATGAGAATAGGGTAAGAAAACAATATTCTAAACATTTATTTACACAGTATTATCAAAGTAAGTTAAGTAGCAGCTGCATAGGCTAGACACAACACAGTTCAGTATTAAGAACATTGGGCTGGAAGTTACAAGACTTGTAATCTAGTCTGTCCCTATACTGATCTAGTGTGGGACTTTGGATAAATTGCCTCACCTTTCCAAGTCTGCCAAAGTGCTGTTAATCATACCAGTTTTAGTGGTCAGAACCAAAGGTATTATCTGAGGATGATAGGCTGACAAACAAAAGTGCTATATAAAGTGAAGGTAGCATTAGCCATTATTTTGCACACATTTAAATCAAAAATTGTTCTTCAAAGTTTCTATATATATGATAGAAACTAAGGATCATTCTCCCTCATTTCAAGGAGGAAGTGGAAGAAATATTGCTCCACTTATAGAATACCTATTACTTTAGAGAAAGGGTCCCTACCCACATATCATTTATCTTAGTGACAGATTCTAACATTTTAAAAGATAGAGATAGGAAAGAAGTTTAGGAGATTGAACCCTCTTCTATGCTTCCACCAATATGTCCTTGGTTGAAAAAATATGTCATATGAGCACTTTGTGCATATGTATGTAATTTATCTCTTATGTCTAAAAATTCCTATGTGCCAAAAATCTCAATAAGAACTAAAAAAGTTTCTGATCAATCTGCTCTTAGCCCACTTGGGTTTTATTGGTACGGTTATTTGTTTCCTTTCTTATAGATCCTAATTTGGACTTAGTGAACATCTGGCTCCAGCTATGGGTCATGACACTTATATTATAATGTACTTTGAACGGTGCCCTTCTTTCAGGGTAACCATAACTCTGAACACTTCCTGGGTATGGTATTTAAATATCCAACTCAGCATCCTGTGATAAAAGAACGTTTCTATGCCATTTGTTATGATAGGTGCTATGAGGCATGACTATAATTCTGGGGACTCAAATGTACAATAAATCCAACTGCTGTCTGTTGGCAGTGAACATAATTATAAAATATGCAGAATGCTTGTTATTAACTAGTCTCATGGAGAAGATCTACTGTGTAATGCAGCATATATTTTGCAATAGAGCTACAGAGAGTGATTGGTTTTTTAAAATTCACGTATCTCCTATCTTTTTAATCATTCAACCTCTAAGAACTAGCAAACATTTAAAGACATTTAATGAATAGAAAGCAAGGCCCATTCCCAAAGGCTTATAAAAATTGTTTACCTTTTAAAATTTTTTGCTTTATAATTGAAGATTAAGTTCTGATTTTGTTTTTAGTATAAAAGTATTTAACATAGCATTTTATGGTGTCTATACAGAAATAGATGCCGAGATATAAATCAGCTGGGAATTACTGAGGGAGACTCCTAATAGTTGTAAAAAACAGTGAAAGCCACTCATAACCTTTAACTGTTTGAATCCCAGTTGGACAGACTACCACTGTTTGGCTAATCCCAGAAGACAGGCTTTCATGGACATTAAAAATACAACAACAAAAACACTAAAAGCATACACACAATTCCTTGTTTTGTAGTGAAGCTACAAAAATTAATTGTATGAAGCTTGAAGAAGGAATGCTCACAGGGAATGATGGAAAGCCCTAAGGCTGATATGAGACTCCATTGTAAGGAGAAGCTGCAGGAATGTAAGAACAAAAGAGAGCTTTTCTCAACTGATGCTGGCTCATGAACCTTAGTATGGTGCTTTCCAGGGTGTGATGCTACTGGTTTCCTGTCCCAGGAAGTATTTCCAGCCATAGCTATAGCAATATACAAGGTGGGGCAAAAGTAGGTTTATATTTTTTGTATGGAAAATAATACAATAATTAATAATAATAATACAAGAATAAACCCTGTGTTTCACATAGTCACAACTGTAAACCTACTTTTGTCCTACCCTGTATGCCTTCATGGTTTCTTCCTTTTCCTGTTTAGAAGGGTTTCTCTTTGGGCACAGGAAATCCTAGATCTAGTTATATTAGTGGTAAGTGACTCTTCAGCAGAGACTCAAAGATGAAAGGTATCACAAATAATGGCTTCCCAAGATTAAAGAGACTCGAAACAGATGCTGATCTGTGTAGCAACTAATTTCTTAATATGAAAGGGTAGCAATAACTTTATCAGGTTACTCATCAAAAAGGACTCTTGAAAATTATCTGCCTTCAATTTTTGCCATTCACTGCTGACTGGTGACATTCACATCTTCTATTTGTCTACACATCGAAGATCAAGAAAGTTGTTAACAAGCACAGAGTCTGGAAACAGACTGCTGGAATTTATCTCCCAGCTCTGCCACCTATTAACCATATGACTCTGGACAAGTTATTTAACCTCTCTGTAGTTCCATTTCTTCATTTTCAAAATAGGAATAATAATAGCAGTGTGTAACCCATTGGGTTGTCAGGATTAAATAAAATAATGTATATAATGTACTTAATCTAATGTCTTGTCTTGATAAACAGCCAATAGATGTTTTATTATAAAAAAAAATATTAGCAAGGGCTCTTTGGATGCAAGGAGTCCTTAAGTCAGACCTGACTTAAACTGACTTAAAATGCAGTATTATTGGCTTAAGTAACTGAAAGGTCTAAACATCAAATAATATCATGATTAAGTCTCTTTTTTCATTACTTGTTTCTATTTTATAAATATGAAAATTTGACTTTATGCCTCCATTTCTTAGTCTGAAAATAGGATAATAATAATAAACCTACTTCATAAGATTATTGTATACATTAAATGAGTCAATGTATATTAAATGCTTCTAATAGTCCTTGTCACATACTGGAACTTATATAAGTATTGGCTATTATTACTGTTACTATTATTTTAATACTTAATGTCTGTTCTTTCTGTTTTTTCTTTATCTCTTGACACCCTTTCCCTCTCTTTCTCCTGCCTTCAATTGTTCCTTTCATTCTTCCTATGTGCTTTCCCTGCTTGTTCTATTCATCCTGCTCCACAAGTTATTACCAGCCTCCCCATTCACCAGCTACAATGTATCTTATCCATAAAGATGTTATGTTGGGTGGATTTCATATAAGGTATGGACAAGCAAAAGCACAGGGATGCACTGGGTGGTAGAATAGGACCAAACACTTTTATTTATTCCACTGAAGTTCTGCCTTTTTATCAGCCATATCATCCTCCTCAAACTTTTTCATGCAATCTTTTATGGTTAGGATTTATTAGATATCTTCTTTAAGTGTCTTTAAGACACTGCACTGGGCACTCTACTACCCTCTGCTTCATGTAAGAAATGATGTAGGACTTCTGGCCAAGATGTAGGCATAGGCAGATACACTGTGCCTCCTCGCACAACCAAAAGAAAGACAACAACAAATTTAAAAACAAAAAATAACCAGAACTGCCAGAGTATTGAACTGTATGGAAGTCTGACAACTGAGGAGCTAAAGAAGAAACATTCATTCAGACTGGTAGGAGGGGTACAGACAGGAAGCTGGGGAGGAAAGGACATGTGGCAAGATGGTAGCTGGAGGACTGGGTGGGTCAGGCAGCAGCTGGCTGTCCAACATTTGCATGTGGATAAACTGGCAGGAACAACTGGAGAATAAGACAGACTGTGCAACCCAGGGTTCCAGTGCAGGAAAAGAAAGGATCAAAACCTCTGGCTATAAAAATCTGTGGTGGGAGAAACTCCCAGCCTCACAGGAAAGTTAGCTGGAGAGACCCACTGGGTCCTAGGATGTATACAAACCCATCCACCCAGGAATCAACACCAGAAGGGCCCAATTTGGTTGTGGGTAGAAGGGAAAGTGACTGAAAACTGGTGGAGAGCCAAGAAAGCAGCATTGTTCCCTCTATGACCCCTCTCCCACATAAGATGCCAAAACAGAACAAAGTGGGTTGCCCTGCCCTGGTGATTACCTAAGGTTCTGACCCTTATAATGTAACAGGTGTGCAAAGACAAAGAAATATAGCCCAAATGAAAGAACAGATCAAAACTCCAAAAAATAGAACGAAGTGATGAAAAGATAGCCAACCTATCAGATGCAGAATTCAAAACACTGGTAATCAGCATGTTCAAAGAAATGGTTGAGTATGATAACAAAATAGAGGAAAAAGTGAAAGCTATGCAAAGTGAAATAAAGAAAAATATACCAGGAATCAAGAGTGAAGGGAAGGAAACTGGGACTCCAATCAATGACTTGCAGCAGAAGGAATAAATAAACATCCAACCAGAAGAGAATGAAGAAAAAGAATTCAAAAAAATGAGGAGAGGCTTAGGAACCCCTAGGACAACTTTAAATTTTCCAATATCCAAACATAGGGGTGCTAGAAGGAAAAGAGAAAGAGCAAGAAGTGGAAAACTTATTTGAAAAAATAATGAAGAAATACTTCCCCAATATAGCAAAGGAAATAGACTTCCAGGAAGTCTGGAAAGCTCAGAGAGTCCCAAAGAAGTTGCACCCAAGGAAGCACACACTAAGGCACATCATGATTACATTACCCAAGATTAAAGATAAGGAGAGGATCTTAAAAGCAGCAAGAGAAAAGGAGACAATTACCTACAATGGAGTTCCCATGAGACTATCAGCTGATTTCTCAAAAGAAACCTTACAGGCAAGAAGGGGCTGAAAAGTATTCAAAGTGATGAAAGGCAAGGACTTCCATCCAAGATTACTCTTTCCAGCAAAGCTATCATTTAGAATGAAAGGGCAGATAAAGATAAAGGACTTCCCAGATAAGGTCAAGTTAAAGGGGTTTATCATCACCAAGCCCTTATTATATTAAATGTTAAATGGACTTAGCTAAGAAATAGAAGATCAAAAATATGAACAATAAAATGACAACAAACTCACAACTATCAACAACTGAGCCTTAAAAAAAACCCCAAAACAAACTAAGAAAACAACTAGAAAGAACTAGATTCTTTCTAGTTCACAGAACTAGAAAGAATCACAGAACAGAATCACAGAAATGGAGATCACATGAAGGGTTATCACTGGAGAGGGGGAGGGGGAGAATGTGGGAAAAGGTACAGGGAATAAGAAGCATAAATGGTAGGTACAAAATAGACAGGGGGATGTTAAGAATAGTATAGGAAATATACAAGCCAAAGAACTTATATGCACAACCCATGGACATGACCTAAGATGGGGGATGCTGGTGGAAGTGGGATGCAAGGTGGAGGGGAATAAAGGGAGAAAAAAATGGTACAACTGTAATAACATAATCAACAAACTCTACTTAAAAAAATAGGTGCAGGCTGGTGTGGCTCAGTGGTGAGTGCCAGCCTGTGAACCAAAGGTCACTACTTCAATTCCCAGTCATGGCACATGCCTGGGTTGTGGGCCAGGTCCCTGGTGGGGGGCACACGAGAGACAAGCACACATTAATGTTTCTCTCTCTCTGTCTAAAAATAACTAACTAAAATTTAAAAATAAAAAAATAAAGGATACAAAAGAAATGGTGTAAATACCCCAGTCCAGATATACCTCTTGATTCCAACAGAAGCTTTTGAAGAACATGTGTCATGATTGTCTGACTCATTCCAGGGCTCTGATACGTTCCTGTTCCTCTCTCAGCACCCTCTATCCACAGGAGTCCAGTGGCCACCTGCTCTTCTGGCCCATCCTGGACTTGTTCTTGGAATACATTACTAAATTCTACCTGGCCCCTAAACTACAAACCAATCCTTTCTTATCTCAAAAATGTACCCCTTTTATGTACCATACCTTTGGGGCCCTGATCTTATCTGGGTAACAATGGGCCAACCAGATAAACTAATCATCATTCTCTGGGAATGGAATGCCTCTGTCACCAGAAGGCCCTTAAGAAACAACATTAATGGAATTTTCACCTTGATAGGGCAAGGAAAACAAAATTTGTAGGCAAGAAATTCATTCTCAAATTACATCCTATAGGTAGTTTGGCCATCCTGTACATAGATTGATTTTGAAGAGCCCATGCAATGTGATCCTACTGCCCACCTTCACACTTCCCCAATGTCCTTTCCATTCTGCATTTATTAAAAACAAATTGTTACTGAGCTTGGGTTGTGAACTGGAGGAATTATCTCATTGGTTCCATTGACATCAAAGTAGCCAAAATCTATTCTTTCCTGAGAGGTCTTTATTCATCTTTCCTTAGAGAGAGAATCTCCAGGAACAAACCCTTAATAAAAATCATTGTAGAGCTCTTAATCATTTTTCCTTTGCTTTTTTTTTTTTGAGGGGCAGAGGTCTTCAGGGCTTGTTTTCAGATTATAAGAAGTTTTTTGTACTGACCAGTCAGCAAGTAGGATGAGATTGGAAACTGTGGGTAGGTTAGCTGGCACCTAAGGTGCCTGTGCCATTGTACTGCTGTCCATAGCTGGAACCTGTTCTGCAGTTTATCTTCAAAAAAGCAATTTGTAGTATATCCAGGCAGAAATCCAATTTAAATGAAGAAAGGGATTTGCATGCATAAAGTAACCGATGCGTGGTTTTAAAAAATGACACCTTTAACTAAAATTCAAAGGCCTTTCTTTGTAAAAGTCCATATCTGGAGAGGGATAGCTGATTGAGTCTCTGCCCCCAAAGTGTCTATCTGAAAGGTTAGATGACATTACATGCTCAAAGCTTACTGTGGCTTGGTGGCTAGGAACAAAATCAAACTTGACAAGTATTTAGAAGTTAGTTTTGGTCATTTACCCCTCTGAAGAATATCCATTCTTTGAATTCTGGAGAGCCTGAGGCAAGAGTCACATATCAAAGCACATGGCACAATGTTTGGCACCTAGTAGGTGCCCAGTGTATATTGGTTTAATGGAATATGAGTTGCCAAAGCTGTCCTTTGGTTTTTGGCTGGCACTGCTTGTTGTCTAGCCAACATCAGTTTCCCTCTTCTTTCTTAGAATAATCCTGGTTTTGTTTAAGGTGGCAATATGCCCACTTTAATACTCCCATCCTTGTAACTGGTGTGGAGTGGGTGGGACAAGTAATATGCTTTTAATTTAAGATTTAATTTAAATCTCATTATTCAAGGAGATTTAAATGGGAGTCTTTTGGGGATTTCTGGCAAACATTTTGTTTTCCTTATAAATGTTGATAGATGTGGTTGGTACTGCACTTTCTTTATCTTCTAGCCTCTTAAGAGCACTGATGTCATAGCCAACTTGTGATGATGAGACAACAAATGTGAAGGTAAAAGTCAACATGCTAAGGTTGGTGAGGCAAAAAGGAAGAGCCTAGGTCTTTGATGGAATTCTTGAACAGTGGAACCAATACCTACAACTACCTACTTGGAGGCTTCTATTTATACATTTAAAAAATATTTATTTGTTTAAACCACTGATAGCCAGGATTTTGTTACTTGCAGCTTAATGTGCTCCTAATAGATACATATCTTCCTACCACCAAGCTTCCAGAATGTTAAAGTAGGTTTCTGGAGCTTCAGTGCACCTCATTAGGTCACTTTGCCCAAGTCAGGTTGCTATACCAGTGTGGCCTAGCTTCAGATCTTTCCTGACCTAAATCTACTACAATCAATAAAACCAAAGTTTAACTTGTTCTGTGTCCTGTTTTCTCAGGGCCTTGCAAGGTGATACAAGCTAAGTGAATAGATGCCTGTGTTGAAGCTTTTAACTTAAAACAAAACACAGTTCTCCAATGTGTTATCCTTAAAGGGTAGCTCCTCCCAGTCCAACAATTGGGTATTGATAGCTGTTACAGGAACATCAGATAATACATTTTGGGCCAGAGGAAGATTTTGGGTGTACATTGACCCCACCTTATAAGTGGTCACCTTCAAAATGTATGGCTCCATTGGAAACTATTGTGCAGATGACTTTTTCTTTCTTTAACAGATTTTATTTAGTTGTCAGTAACATTTGCATGATTCTGAAAAGTAAAACAAAAAATAGCAGTGGATATAATCCTCTAAAGAATTATAAAAGTTACTGTGCTGAATAAATTGAGAAAATGATTATGATGTCTAATGCAAATACACTTTTTAAAGCTATACATTCTCTTAAACACACACACATACTGCTTGAGCAGAAAGACCAAGAGAAAGAATTTACGAGCTCGTTAAAACTGAGCATTAATGAATGGCATGTGGTCGGTAACCCCTCCCATCAGGGGACTCACTTATTTGGGTCTGTGTCTCTGTGTCCTAGCAACTTCTGCCCCTATAGTGTTTTGTGACCTTCATTAGTTAATCTATTTGTGAGAATGTACTTAGAAGACTATAAAGGAAAAATAAACTCAAGTTACACAGTGACTAGCCCAAGAGACAGAAAGTATATACCTGCTCTAACTCAGCAATGAACTAAAAAGCAAAAACACTGTCAGATATACAGCAGCCAATGCAAGTCAAAGGAAGTCTTCTCTACTCTACAAAGATGGCAAGAAGAGCATTCCAGCATACCAAGTAACGGCCACAGTACTGACAGTATTTCAGTGATGTAGGAGAGTTCCAACTTTTGTGCCTGACTATCTTTCTAATTATGTTGCTTTCAGTTATTTTCCTAATTTCTCTCTCCCTTCCTCTATCATTTCCCCCCTCTCATATCTTAGTACATCATTCTAATATAAACTGTGACTTTTCTCAGAACATTGAAATGACTAAAATCAGTATGAAATTTAAAATGACTTTGAAACATCTCCAGAATGTTTCAGAAAGAAATGAGAGATATTAAATTTTTTAAAAAGAGAGGGTATAAATGAAAATAAAAGCATCTTGAAAAACTACAAGTCTTTTTCTCATGGGTGGAATTTGTCAGGAATTTAGGTATGTGTGCTTTAGCAACCTGAGGGATATCCCAGGCAAATAGATTTATATGGGTTGGGGGCAAGGGGCATGTGGAAAGGTGGAGGAAGGAAGCTAATGTCTCTTAATCCCATGAGGTTTCTTATCTAACGTTGCTTATATCCTTTTTCTAGTGATTTTCCAAATTTAGTGTGCACCAGAAACAGTATAACTTGAGGCATATATTCCCAGGTCTCACTTCTGGAAATTCTGATTTACTAGGTCTGAAGTATGTCCTGTAATTTCAATTCTTAAAAAAATATTCCAGGTGATTCTGCCCCTGTTCATCTGGGGATCAGACTTTGAGAAGCACTGCTTGTGGGGAGGGAGACCATTCTCTCTGCTGCCTCATTTTGGACTCCCAAGCAGAAGGGTTTTCTATTTCTAGAGAAAGCAGGCCATGAAGGACAAAGGTTTCCATTTGAAATGGTGCCAGCCAGTGCATTTGTGGTAAGAAAATGGGATTGATTTTCAGAGGTCACAAAGATTTCTTTCTATGACTGAGGTGCATAGACATATGGCCCTGTGTGGGCAGGTAAAGGGAAAGATGAGAAGACCAGGAGAGCAATAGATTTCTGCAGGTGATTTTGTTTTCTTTTGTTTTTATTTTTTCACACACATATTCTGAAACATTTCTTTTAAACCCTAAGACAGCCCTGAGATTTAAAATAATGTCTACCACTGAGCTACATCCCCCACCTTGCATATATAAAGGATACATGGACAACAACTGAGAAGGGTGGAATGGGAGGGGGGAACACAGGGGGTGGGATGGGATGGGAGTAATAGACAGAAAACTGTACTTGAAAAAATAATTAAATAAAAAAGAAAAAAAGAAAAATAATTAAGTAAAAAGATAGGAAAAAAAATAAAATAAAATAATGTCTAGACTATTGGTTCTCAAAGTATGGTCCTTGGACTAGCAGCATTGGCATCACATGGGAACTTCTTAGAAATACAAGTTCTCAGTCTCCACCGCTAGACCTATTGAAGCAAAAACTCTGGGGCTGGGGTCCAGAAATTGGTGTTTTAACAAGCCCTTCATATGATTATGATGCATGCTGGAGTTTGTGAACCATTCACTTAGCAACAAACTGCCCTATCAGGCCTCTAAGGCTAAAGTCTGGGTCCTCACTATTTTTGTGTCCCCATGTCCACTCCACCTCCAACAAGGAATATGGTGCTGATTACAGAGGATGATCAGGAAATTGTTGCTTTAAGCAGCTTTCATTCTCTAGTATCTTATGTTTTCAGTAATAAAAATAAAATATCATTCATTTTCAGTAGTAAAATTAAAATATCAGTTGATGTTGATAATATGATGAACTTGATAAGGGCAGAAAGTTTATATATATATATCTCCATTATGACTCTCATCCCTGGAAATTCTGATTCAGTATGTCTGGACAAAGCTGGGAGAGCTGTATTTGTAAAAACCTCTCAGTACATTCTGATGAAAAGTGAGATTTGGAGAGCACCAGATAGGAAAGATATATGCAGCCATAACTGAACTGAACTTTAGGAGAAACTTCTCTAAAATGAGAGCATGACATCCTGCTCTACCAACTTTATAAGATTACTAGAAATATCAGTAGAGATGATTTATTTGTATCACTTAAAGGACATACAAATGATCTCAGATCATACATTTTCCCTTCTTTTCAAATATTAGCCTCCTTTGGTCACTCCAAAGTCTGGCAGTGTGTTTCTGAAGAAACCAAAACCTTTACAAAGAAAATGTATCCTCACCAACAGTGATGCCACAGACATGTGAAGTGTTCTCAATACAAGAATGCAAATGTGCATTTACTATGCCAAGATCATATGCAAAATAAATATCTCTCAACTGGGGTGCTGCAGGACGACATTATTATGGCAACTGTTATTATCTTAGCAATGACTTTCACTTAAGCTATTCTGGGTGCTACAAAAGTTGAGCTTATATTCAGATATTTCTCCTACCCTAGTGAGATTATCCGAGCCCAGTGTGGCCTGCGTGGGAGGAAATCAACACAAATATAGTGAAATTACAATTGACATAGATGTCACAGTGTTATGTGCTAAAACAAACATCACACTGAGTCCCCAGACACTTGATAAACTAATCTCAGCCTTGGGCAACCCCATTTGCATTAGTTTACAAAGTGTGGAATCTTCCTCTTAAGAGTGTAATGAGGATAAAATGAGATCCAGGTGTGAAAATGTATGAAAAGTTGAAAGTATTGTGACATTAAACTTTGTTTAACCATGACCTTCAATTAACAGGATTGTCCTCTCCCAATGCCCTTGATTTAAAAGGGAAAATGACAATAAACCTTGGAAATTGGAGATTTCACCAAAGCTGTGTCCTGAGCTCAGTCTATGTTGTAGTTGGATCTATCTTCATTCCCCTCTGGACATGGAGAAGAGATGTATAAAATGATAACTCCAAAGCTCTGTAAGAGCTTTGAATTCCAAACAAAGATTCAATGATATTTTTAAGGCAGTGACATAAAACCAAATATTTCAGAAAAATTGCCAGAAGTAGACCAAACTAAACAGGTTATTTCAACACTTTAAAAATTTCAGCTAAGCAGATTATCAGAACATTTTGTTAATTAGAGCTGTCAATTACCTGAGAATTTTGATTAGTCTGCAGCTGTCTTACTTTTAATTTTAAAAAGTGACTATATTTAATTTGGCTTTCTGCCACAGATCTGGTTCAATGGCTAAACCGCAAAGCATCATAAACAAAGATGAAATATTTTCTGTATAGATTAGGGACAACAGTTAAACAAGAAATAAGGTAAGAAAACAGTGGAAAGAAGAAACATCTCCATGATCTGTTTTGGTTTTGGTATTGAAAACTTTGTGGTTTCTCTTCAAGATTGATTCAGGGGTTTGGCTGTGACTGATAATCAAGGCAGTGATGGTTTAATTTCCTTGGGAACCCTTCTTTGAGTTATGGCATTTGTGAAGTGAGAGCTACTGATCTCCACTTGGTTCTTTTTCTCTGGTTTCAAGACAGTGTTACAAATGCCCACAAACACAGATTTTCTTTTATGCAGTTGGAAAAGAGGTGCCTTGATTTGGCAAATATTCTAGTTATCAATAAATAGAGTGCTTCCTTATTCACCTTTCAGGGATTTCTGTTTTTTAAAAAGTGAATATAAAGTAAAATATAATTAATAATGTTACATCAGATTGAGAGCAATTTTATCTTTCTTTGGTAATTTAAGGAGGTAACTCAAGGCCCTGAAGGGTTCCTGAGCCATGAGGTAGAACCTCAGGTTCCCAAGTGCTGTTCATGTGCAGGAGTGCTGGCTAACGGAGAGATCTTTGGAGGGTTAAAATGCTAGGAAATCAGCTGTTGCTGCGCTGTTCTACTGAGGTAAAACATGATGCTCTCTGAATTTGTTAGAACATTCTTTTCACATTCCTTTCTTCCTCTGCCAGCTCCTCTTAGCCATCTTCACCTTCTGCACCTTTGTATTTCTTTTGGTCTGCTCTCTTAATACTTCCATTTCCTTCAAATAAAGTAATTTTGTGTCATTGAAAAAACCTTTTAACCAGTATCGAAACTAAATTCTAAATCCATTGGCACTGTTTATTGATTTGTTTTGAGGACAATAAAAATGCATGGTGGTATGGACCTGGGTTGAAGTTTCTGGGTGCATCTGTCACTTGAAGAGGAAGAGACTCTGCCAAGAAACCATCCAAGGTGCTGCTTTGCTTTGAAATCTGGGCTATTCATGATTTAGCTGCAACTAATTGCAACATTAGGCTGCAACATTGACTGCTTGTGAAGCCTGAGGCCTGCTGTGAGGATCTAGGTAAGTATTTTGTCCAAACTAATTGCTGACTTTTCTCACTGTGGGTCAAAGCTTGAAGTTCAAAAATGAAAGGGACCTCAGAGATCAGTGATTTTCAACCCTGGCTACTCCCTAGAATCACAATGGAGGAGTTTAAAGTCCAAGACCTAACACAGACTATTATCTCACTATTATTAATTATCTTAGTTAATTATCACACACATCTAGAGAGTAAGTATTATTGGTTCTGTTTTACAGAGAGGCAAACAGATACTCAATTGTGTTAAGTGGCAGTATCCAATATTGTACAGCTATTAAGTAGCAGAGCTGTGAGTTGAGCACAGGTTCTTGGCCCCATTTTGAATGTGAGATCTTTCTCTTTTCTGTAAACCCTTACTGTTACTACTAGGGAGCACTCAGTCAACAGAGAGACATGATTTTCAGACCTTTCTGGTTACTTACTCAGACTTCCTGAAAGAGGTAAATTTGAGTCAGGTTTCAACATATACTGGCTCCATCTATTGTTAGGGAGGAAATTCATCACATCCTACAGGATGAGACCTCACTTCCTTGGCATGGCATATCAGGACTTTCATCCTCAGGCTCCTGCTTCTTTGTCTAGGTTCTTTTCTTAGTCTCTATTCTCTGACTTTCTGCTAAAAAAGGTTGGTAGGAACCAGATGGTAGAACACTTGAAATGTCAAAGAGAGAAGTTCAAAGTTTAGACTTTAGAGGAGTGCTATCCAACAGAACTTCCTGAAATGATGGAAGTATTCTTTATTTGTGTGGTTCAGTATGGTGGCCACTATTTGCATGTGGCTTTTTAGCACACGAACTGTGGCTAGGGAGGAGATCCAAGATGATAGAGGACTAAGTGGAAGCTGCACGAATCACCTTCCAGGACAGAACTGGAATTACAACTAAATTGGAGAGAAATCATCCTGAAAAACCAACTGAACACTAACTGAAGAGAAGCCTTATAACAAACAACAGACAAAAGAAACCACTTAACCACAACAGGACTGGTAGAGAGTGCAGAGGAGGTTTGAGAGGGCTGGCTGGGTTCCCACAGGGAACTGCTGAAGATGCAGAGGGATAGTTCAATGGCTAGGGGGATTCCCTTTACAAGTGTGTGGTTTAAACACCAAGCTAGGGTCCCCAGCCTGCAGCACCACAGTCAGAAATAAACCAGGGTAACAACCACCTCTGAAAAGCAGCAGGGTTTCTGTCTGCCAGGGAGAGGAAGATGGAGAAAGAGAGCCTCTTAAAAAGTAAACACAAAAATTTTGTTTGCAGCCACTTACCCTGGGCTCCAGCAGAGGGAGAGCAGAGTGGACTAGAGATGCTTGAGAAGAGTCTGAGGAGACTCTGAGGCTGATGGCTCTGAGGAGAGAACTAGAGGAAGAACCACCAGGATCCCTGTGCTGAGTCATCCCCAATACTGCAGAAACCATCTTTCTCAGGCAGGCACTCCTCTCCAAGTGGCATTAGCCTGAGAGGAAGCAATAGCCCTGCAAGCCAGGCTGCTGGTTACAGCTTGATTAGCTTAAAAACTGATCAATTTAATGACTGATTAATTTCATAACTAAGCCACAAAATACAAAGAAGCAACCAAAATGGGAAGATAAAGAATGAAATCCCAAATGAAAGAACAAGAGAATTCTTCAGAAGAAGAGCTAGATGAAATGGATGCAAGCAATTTATCAGATACTTTAGTGTAATGATTATAATTATATTCAACAGCATGAAAAAAGCAGAAACCATAAAAAGGACCAGTGAGAAATAAAGACTGCAATATCTGAAATACATAATACACTGGAAGGAAGAAATGGTATGCTTAATGAAGTAGAGGATTGAATTAGTGATTTGGAAGACAAGGTAGAAAAAAAAGCAGGCAGAGCAGCTAAAACAAAAAAAATAAAAAATGAAGAGAGTTTAAGAAACATTTTGGACAACATGAAGCATAACAACATCCACGTCGTGGGACTACTACAAGGAGGAGAGAGCAATCAAGGTGTCAAGAACATATTTGAAGAAACAATGATTGAAAACTTCCTTAATCTGGTGAAGGAAAAAGACACACAGGTCTAGGAGGCTCAGAGAGTCCCAGACAAGTTGGACACAAAGAGGCCTACACGGAGACATGTCATAATTAAAATAACAAGGATTAGAAACAAGGAGAATAAAAAAGCATAAAAGAAAAACAAGTAGTTACATACAAGGGAGCACCAATTAGACCGTCATCTGATTACTCAACAGAATATTTCAGGCCAGAAGGGAGTGGCATGAAATATTCAAGGTAATGAAAAGCAAGGACCTTTAGCAAAGGCTACTTTACTCAGCAAGGCTATTTAATTTTATTTTTAAAAATTATTTTATTGTTGTTCAATTACAGTAGTCTGCATTTAATCTTCACCACTCTACCCCCACCCAGTCATTCCCACCTGCCTCCCTCCAACAAGTCTATTTAAAAATTGAAGGAGAAATAAAGAGTTTCCTACACAAGAAAAAACTTTAAAAGTTTGTTAACACCAAACTTGTACTGCAACAAATATTAAAGAACTTGCTTTTAAAAGAAGAAGACAAAGACAAATTAGGAGGAAAATAGTCTAACAATAAAATGCACTACATATGTATCTATCAATAATCACCTTAAATGTAAATGGATTAAATGCTCCAACCAAAAGACAAAAGGTAGCTGAATGGATAAGAAAACAAGACCAATATATATGCTGCCTCCAAGAGAGGCACACCAGATAAAAAGATATAAAGGCTAAAAGTAAAGGAATGGGAAAAGATATTTCATGCAAATGGAAAGGAAAAAAAGCTAGGTAGCAGTACTTATACCCCACAAAATAACTTTAAAACCAAGGTTATAGTAAGAGACAAAGGACACTACATAATGATAAAGACAACAATCCAATAAGATGATATAACCCCAGTTACATTTATGCACCCAATATTGGAGCACCTAAATATGTGAAGCAAATCTTGATGGACATAAAAGGAGAGATTGACAGCAACAGTCTCATAGTTGGGGATTTTAACATCCCATCGACTTCAATGGATAGATCTTCCAGACAGAAAATCAACAAGGAGTCAGTGGCTTTAAATGACACACTAGATCAAATGGACTTAATTGGTATCTTCAGAGCATTTATTTCCAAACCAGCAGAATATACATATTTTCCAAGAGCACATGGAATAATTTTTAGGATAGACCACATGTTAGGACACAAAACAAGTCTCAATAAATTTAAAAAGGTTGAAATCATATCAAGCATCTTCTCTGACCACAGTGCTATAAAACTAGAAATCAATCACAAGAAGAACACTGAAAAAACACACAAAGGCCTGGAAGCTAAAAAAATGTTATTAAACAATGAATGGGTCAACAACAAAATCAAGGAAAGATTAAAAGATGCCTTGAAAGAAATGAAAATGAGGACACAGCAACCCAAAATATGTGGAACAATGGGAAAGCAATCCTGAGAGGGACATTCATAGCATTACAGGCCTATCTCAGAAAATAAGAAAAAGTTCAAATAAACAATTTAAATTCACACTCAAAGGAACTTGGAAAGGAACAACAAACAACATGCAAAGTGAATAGAAGGGAGGAAATAATTAAGAACAGAGCAGAGATAAATGAAATAGAATCTTAAAAATAACATAAAAGATCAATGAATCCAAGACCTGGTTCATTGGAAAGATAAACAAGGTTGACAAACCACTACCCAGCCTCATCAAGAGAAAAAGAGAAAAAATCTAAATAAATAAAATTAGAGATAAAGGAGGAGAAATATCAATTTACACCATAATTCTGTGATAATGAACTGAACAACCTGGACAAAATGGATAAATTCCTAGAAACAGAATCTTCCTAAACTAAATCAGGAAGAATCGGAGAATCTGAATAGACAGATTACATCTAATAAAATTGAACCAGGAATAAAAAAACTCCCAACAAATAAAAGCCTTGGAATGGATGGTTTCACAGTGAATTTTATGAAACATTCCAAGAAAAACTAACACCTCTCCTTCTCAAAATATTTCATAAAATTCAAGTGAAGGGAAGGCCCCCAAACTCATTTTATGAGGCTAGCATTATCCTAATTTAAAAATGAGATAAAATACTATAAAGAAAGAAAACTATAGGCCAATATCTCTGATGAACATAGACGATAAAACCCTCAACAAAATAGTAGCAAACTAAATATAACAATGCATCAAAAAGATCATACACCATGATCAAGTGGGATTTATTCCAGGAATGCAAAGTTGGCACAACATTAACAAATCAATAAATGTCATTCACCACATAAACAAAATGAAGGACAAAAATCACATGATCATGTCTATACGTGCAGAAATTTTTTTTGATAAGTCCAGCACACATTTATGCTAAAAGCTATTAGCAAAGTGGGAATAGAGGGAATGTACCTAAACATAATAATGGCTGTATTCAGCAAAATCACTGCTAGCACCATGCTCAATGGGCAAAAGCTACAGGTGTTCCGCTTAGGATTGGAACATGACTGGGATGTTTGCTTTCACCTATTCCAGCACTACGATTAGTAATAGTACTGAAAGCCCTAGCCACAGCAATCAGACAAGAAGAAATAAAAGGCATCCAAATTTGAAGGGAAGTAGTAAAACTGTGGTTATCTGCGGAAGACATGATAGTGTACATAGAAACCCCAAATATTCCACTAAGAAACTACAAGAACCGACAAATAAATTCAGCAAAGTAGCAGGATACAAAATTAATATCCATAAATCAGTTGCATTTTAGGTATATTTTATTGATTATGCTATTACAGTTGTCCCATTTTTTCTCCCCTTTATCCCCCTCCAACCTGCACCCCCCATCTTACCAGCATCCTCCACTCTTACTTCATGCCCATTGGTCACTCATATAAGTTCTTCGTCTTCTCCATTTTCTATACTATTCTTAACCTCCTCCTGTCAATTTGGTACCTACCAATTATGCTATTTATTCTCTGTCCCTTTTTCCCCATTCACCCCACTCCCCCTCCCCACTGATAATGCTCCACACAATCTCCATTTCTGTGATTCTGTTCTTGTTCTACTTGTTTGCTTAGTTTGTTTTTGTTTTCAGATTCAGTTGTTGATAGTTGTGTGTTTGTTGTCATTTTACTGTTTGTATTTTTGATCTTCATATTTTTCTTACATAAGTCCCTTTGACATTTCATATAATAAGGGCTTGGTGAAAATGAACTCCTTTAAATATACCATATCTCGCAGTCACTGTACCTGCCTTTCTTTTCTAGCTTTGCTGGATATAGTAATCTTAGATGGAGGTCCTTGCCTTTCATGACTTTGAATACTTATTTCCAGCCCCTTATTTCCTGTAAAGTTTTCTTTTGAGAAATAAGCTGATAGTCTTATGGATGCTCCTTTGTAGGTAACTCTCTCCTTTCCTCTTGCTGCTTTTAAAATCCTCCCCTTATCTTAACCTTAGGTAACTTAATGATGATATGCCTTTGTGTGTACTTCCTTGGGCCCAACTTCTTTGGGCCTCTCTTAGCATCCTGGACTTCCTGAAGTCTATTTCTTTTGCCATATTGGGGAAGTTCTCCTTCATTATTTTTTCAAATAAATAGTTTTTCCACTTCTTGCTCTTCCTCTTCTTGTTCTGGAATGCTTATGATTTGGATGGTGGAATATTTAATGTTGTCCCAGAAATTCCTAAGCCTCTCCTCATTTTTTTGAATTCTTCTTTCTTTATTCTGTTCTGGTTGAATGCTTATTTCTTCCTTTTGTTCAAAATTGTTGTTTTGAGTCATGTTTTCCTTCCCTTCACTGTTGGTTCCTTTGTATATTTATTTCACTTTAATAGCCTTCACTTTTTCCTCTATTTTGTGACCATACTCAACCATTTCTGTGAGCATCCTGATTACCACCAGTGTTTTGAACTCTGCATCTGGTTGATTGGCTTTCCTTATTGCTTAGTTCTTTTTCTGGAGGCTTGATCTGTGCTTTCATTTGGGCCATGTTTCTTCATCTCAGCACACCTGTTACGTTTTAAGGGACAGAACCTTAGATAGTTACCATGGTGGGGCAAGTCACTCTTCTGTGTTGTAGTATTATATATGGGGGAGAGGTCTGAGAGGGAACAATACCACTTGCTTGGCTCTTGTCCAGCTTTCAGTCACTTGCCCCACTACCCACAAGAAAATTAGGCCTTTCTGCTGCTGATTCCATGGTAGGTGGTTTTGTGTATGTTTTAGGACTCCATGGGTCTCTCCAATGAACTCTCCCTTGAGGCTGGGAGTTTTTCCTGCCACCATAACCCCCACAGAATTTTATAACCAGAGGTTTTGTGGTTTTATTTCCTCATGCTAGAACCCTGTGTTGTAGGGTCTGTCTCACTCCTCAGTTGTTCCTCCTGGCTTACCTGCACACAAATGTGGGACCACCTGCCATGCCAGCTGCCACTTTGTCCACTTGGTTTGTTGCCTTGCCACACTTCCTCTCCATCCTGGCTACCCATCTCCACCACTCCTACCAGTCTGAATGAATGTTTTTTCATCAACTGCTCAGTTGTTAGACTTCCATACAGTTTAATTTTATGTCAATTCTGGTTGGTTTTTTTTTTGTTTTTAAATTCATTGTTGTCCTTTTCATTCAAGGAAGTAAACTGTATCTACCTTCACCTCCAACTTGGCCCAAATCCTCAGTTGCATTTATACATGCCAATAGTGAAGTAACAGAAAGGGAAATTAAGAAAGTAATCCCACCCACAATTTCTTTAAAAGGAATGAAACACCTAGAAGTAAACCTAATCAAAGATCTAAAAACCCATACTCAGAAAATTATGAGATACTGAAGAAAGAAATTGAGGAAGATAAAAGTAAGTGGAAGCACATGCCATGATAATGGATAGGAAGAATTAACATCATTAAAATGCTCCTACTACCAAAAGCAATCTATAGATTAAATGCAACTCCTATCAAGATTCAAATGACATATGTTACAGAACTAGAACACATATTTCAAAAATTTAAATGAAAGTACAAAAGGCTCCACATAGCAACAGCAATTTTGAGAAAGAAGAACAAAGTGGAAGAATCATGCTACTTGGTATCAAACTATACTACAGGGCCATAGCAATCAAAACAGCATGTTAGTGGCATAAAAGCAGACACATAGATCAATGGAACAGAATAAAAAGCCCAGAAAAAACCCACACCTCTATAATATTTAACAGAGGAAGCAAGTACATACAATGGACTAAAGACAGTCTGTTCAATCAATGGTGGGGAAATTGGACATATATGTTCAGAAAAATTAAAGTAGACCACCTTCTCACACTACACACAAGAATCAATTCAAAATGAATAAGAGATTTAAATGTTAGTTAGACCTGAACCATAAAAATCCTAGAAGAAAACAGGCAGCAAAATCTCAGACATTGCTTTTAGCAATATTTTATTGGATATATCTCCCCAGGCATGGGAAACAAAAGAAATAATAAACAAATGGGACTTCATCAAACTAAAAAGTTTTTGTACAGTAAAGGAAGTCATTAACACAAAGAAAGGTAAGCCAGAGAATGGGAGAACATATTCACAGATACATCTGATAAGATTTTAATATCCAAAATTTATTTATTTTATTTTTTATTTTTTTAATTTAATTCTTGTTCAAGTACAGTTTTCTGTCTTATATTCCCAGCCCTGACTCCCTGTGCTCCCCACCTCCTTCCTATTTCCACCCCTCACCTTAGTTATTGTCCATGTGTCCTTTATACTTGTTAATATCCAAAATTTTTAAAGTGCGTACAAAACTCAACACCATAACAAACAACCCAATTAAAAAATGGGCAAAGGACCTGAATAGACACTTCTCCAAAGAGGACATACGGATGACCAATAGACATATGAAAAGGTGCTCAACATCACTAATCATCAGAGAAGTGCAAATTAAAACCTCAATGAGATACCATCTCATGCATTTCGGAATGGCTATCATCAATAAATCAACAAAAAACAAGTGTTGACAAGGATGTGGAGAAAGGGGAATTCTTATGCACTGCTGGTGGAAATACTGACTGGTGCAACCACTGTGAAAAGCACTATGGAGATAACTCAAAAAATTAAAATAGTCTTTGTTTGGACCCAATGATCCCACTTCTAAGAATATATCTGAAGAGACCTAAAACACTAATTTGAAAGAACATCAGCTTGCCAAGATTATGGAAGCAGTCCAAGTTTCTATCAATAGAAGAGTGTAAAAAAACTATGGGACATTTACACAATGGAATACTATGTAGCAAAAAGAAAGAAGGAGCTCTTACCCTTTGCAATAGAATTGATGGATCTGGAAAGCATTATGCTATGTGAAATAAACCAGGCAGTCAAAGACAAATACTATATGATCTCACCTATAAGTGGAACCTAATAAAAAACAAATCAGCAACAAAAATAGAACCAGAGACATTGAAATAAAGAATGAACTGACAGTAATCAGAGGGGAAAGGGAGAGAATAATGAGGGGAAAAAGGTGAAGGTCATCAAGAAACATGTACAAAGGACACATGGACAAAGCAAAAGGGATGTAGGAACAAGGGTGGGAGGTGGGGATGGGTGTGGCAAGGGGAGTGGTTGGGGAAAATGAAGACAACTATACTTGAACAACAATACAAAAAGTTAAGTCAAAAAATATTTAAAATATCAGATAACTGGGCAATCCCATTTGTGGGTACATGTTCAGAAGAGTTGAAAGCAGGATCTGGAAGAGATATCTGTACTTTGAGGTTCATTGAAGCATTATTTACAGTAGCCAAGATATAGAAACAGCCTTTATGTCCACTGACACATGAATGGATTAGCAAAATTTGACATGTACTTACAATGGAATATTAATCAGTCTTAAAAAAAAAGGAGGAAATCTGCCATATTTGAAAACATGGATGAACTGGAGGAGATTATGCTAAGGGAAATAAGCCAGTCTCCGAAGGACAAATACTGCATGATCCCACTTATATGAGATATTTAAGAGTAAAACTTATAGAAAAAGAGATTATAATGATGGAGGACAGGGGAGGGAATGGTAAATGGTTAGTTGCTCTTCAGTGGTGTAAAATTATAGAAGATGAGTAAGTTCTGGAGATCCGCTGTACAATACTGCCTATAGTTAACAATACTGTATTGTGCACTTCCATTTTCTTATGAGGGCCCTCGCCACTGTGGCTCACTTGGTTGCAGTATCATCTCATAGCCGAAAGATTGTGGATTTGATTGCCAGCTGGGGCACATACTTAGGTGGCGTATATGAGCATGATCCAAGCACATATGAACCCCAGTCTGGGCCTGTTTAGGAGGCAGCCAATCAATGTTTCTCTCTCTCTTTTCTCTTTCCCTCTCTCTCTATCTAAAAGCAATGACAGATTGTCCTAGGGTAAAAATAAAGAAAATTTTACATTGCAATATTTGTGTTGATATGTCTCCCAGGGCAAGGGTAACAAAGAAAAAAATAAACAAATTGGACTATATCAAATTAAAAAGCCTCTTGACAGCTAAAGAAACCATCATAAGATGAAATGGGAACTCACTGTATGGGAGAACATAGTTACCAATGATACATCTTGTAAGGTTTTAATCTCCAAAATATACAAAGAACAACTACAACTCAACACAAGGAAAACAAACAATCCAATTAAAAAATGGACTTCCAGCCAAGATGGAGGTGTAGGTGGAAACACTGTGCCTCCTTGCACAACCAAGTTTAAAGACAACAAAGTTTTAGTAACAAAAATGCAATCAAAACACAGAAAACTGAACTGTACAGAAGTTTGAAAACAACGAACCATTCAGCCAGACTGGTAAGAGGGGCGAAGTCAGCAGCTAGTGGAGTGGGGTTCTGTAGGAAAAAGTGGCCAGACCAACCCAGGTGTGCAGGCAGCTGTTGGCAGATTTCAGGTGTGGGGTGGCAACGGGCAGACCCAGTGGGGGCACAAGGTGGCTAGCTGACTATGGTCACACATTCACACTCAGATAAACCAGGTGAAAGAGCGAGCAGTGAGACAGACCATGCAAACCAGGGCCCCAGCGATGGGAATTAAAGCCCCAAAGCACCAATTGGAAAAACTATCAGAATTGAGGTGCCAGGAGAAGCTCCCAGGCTCACAGAGAGTTTGTTGGAGAGACCCACAGGGTCCTAGAGGGTGCACAGGCCCACACGCCCAGGAGCTGGTACCAGCGGAGCCTGGTTTGCTTGTGGGAAGCAGCAGAGGGCACCAAAATCCGAGACAGAGCAGAATAAACTCCATTGCTCCTCTCTGACCCCGCCCCCCCATACAGTGTCACAACCCAGCAACTGGGTCGCTCCACCCTGGTGAACACTTAAGGCTCCACCCTGCATATGTAACAGGCGAAAACAGGCCAAAATACTATGGCTCAAGAAGAACAGCTCAAAGCCCCAGAGCCAATACTCTGAAGCGACCAAGACATAGCCAACCTTTCAGATGCACAGTTCAAAACACTGGTGATCAGGATGCTCACAGAACTGGTTGATTTTAGTCACAAATTAGAGGAACATATGAAGGCTAAACTAATTGAAATAAAGGGAAGTGCACAGGAAACCAATAATGATGGAAAGGAAACCATGACTCAAATCAAGAGACTGGAACAGAAGGAAGAAAAAAAAATGACCACACAGAAAAGAATGAAGAAACAAGAATTCAAAAAAAAATGAGGAGAGGCTCAGGAACCTCCAGGACATCTTCAAACATTCCAACATCCGAATTATAGGGGGCCAGAAGGGGAAGAGGAACAGCAACATGTAGAAAACTTATTTGAACAAATAATAAAGGAGAACTTCCCCAGTCTGGCAAAGGAAATAGACTTCCAGGAAATCCAGGAAGCTCAGAGAGTCCCTAAGAAGTTGGACCCAAGGAGGAACACACCAAGGCACATTATAATTACATTAGCCAAGATTCAAATGAAGGAGAGAATCCTAGAAGCAGCAAGAGATAAGGGTACAGTCACCTACAAAGGAGTTCCCATCAGACTGTCATCTGATTTCTCAAAAGAGACCTTACAGGCAAGAAGTGGCTGGAAAGAAGTATTTCAAGTCATGAAATCCAAAGATCTATATCCAAGATTGCTCTATCCAGCAAAGCTTTCGTTTAGAATGGAAGGGCAGATAAAGTGCTTCTCAGATAAGATCAAATTCAAGGAGTTCATCATCACCAAGCCCTTATTGTATAAAATGTTCAAGGGACTTATCTAAGAAAATGAAGATAAAAATATGAACAGTGAAAGGACAGTCAACTCACAGTTATTAACAACCACATCTAAAACAAAAGCAAACTAAGAGGACAGCTAGATTAGGAGTGGGACCATAGAAATGAAGATCACATGGAGGGTTAGCAACAGGGGAGTGGGAGGAGGAGAAGGGGGGGAGAAGGTACAGAGAATAAGTAGCATAGATGGTAGGTAGAAAATAGGCAGGGGAGGAGGGCAAGAATAGTATGGGAAATGTAGAAGCTAAAGAACTTGTGACACACAGACATAAACTAAAGGGGGGAGTGGTGGGGAAGGGGGTGTGCAGGGTGGAGGGAAATCAAGGGGGGGGAATGGGGGAACTGTAATGGCATAATCAATAAAATATATTAAAAATAAAAAAATAAAAATAAAAAATTGACCAAAGACCATGAATAGACACTTCTAAAAGAATATACATATGGCCCAAAAATGATCAACATCACTAATCATCAGAGAGATATGAATTAAAATCTATCACTTCAGACCTGTCAGACTGGCTACCATCAATAAGTCAACAAATAACAAGTGCTGGTGAGGATGTGGAGAAAAGGGAACCCTGGTACACTATTGGTGAGAAAGCAAACTGGTGTAGCTATTGTGGAAAACAATATGAAGTATCTTCAAAAAATTAAAAATGGAACTGCTTTCTGATCCAGTATTTCATTGCTGGGAATATTTGATAAGAATCATGAAACACCAATTCAAAAGAATATATAGCCCTCTATGTTCATAGAAGCATTATTTACAATAGCCAAAATCTGGAAACAACTTAAATGCCCATCAGTTGATTAAAAGTTAAAAAAGCTGTGTTATGTTCATACCATGGAATACTACACAGTAGTAAAAAATAAGGCACTTCTATCTTTGGTGACAGCATAGATGGACTTGAATAATATTATGCTACATGAAATAAGCCAGGTAGTGAAAGACAAATAGCATATTATCTCACTGATGTGTGGGATGTAATGAACACAATAAAATAACAAAATAGAAATAGAAGCACAGTTATGTGGAACAGACTAAAAGCTACTGGAGGGGAGAGAAGGAGTGGATGAAAGAAGGTGAAGGAATTAGCCAAAGAACACATATGCCTGACCCATAGACGTGGACAATGATGAGGGGATTTCCTGAGCTGTGGGGCTGCATACAGGTGGGCAAAGAGAGGAAAAGCAGGGACAACTGTAATAAGATAAACAATAAAATACAGTTTAAAAATTCTTATGAAGATAAATTTCATGTTAAGTATTCTTTCCTCAAGAAAAACAAAATAAAACTAAATTAAAAGTGCCAGAAAAAAAATGGAATGTGGAGAAGAAAAATCTAAACTGGTTTAGAATCTCCAGAAAAGTATCCTTGGATAATGGATGGAGCATTGGATTAGGAGTCAGGAGATAACCAAGGACTTGCCGTGTGACCTTAGGAAAGTTACTTCCCCTCTCTGGGTCTTTTTCTTTTCATCTGTAAAATAATAATTTAGACTAGCTTTCTTGTTTTGTTTTGTTTTCCCAATCTTTTTTTCTCTCTGTTCTTCATTTTGGATAATTTTATTGGTCTATCTTCAAGTTAATTGACTCTTGTCAATTCCAATGTGCTATGGAAGTAATGCAATAAATTTAGCATTTTAGTTATTTTTCAGTTGTAAAATTGCTGTTTGATTCTTTTTCTATAGTTTTTATTTCTCAGCTGAGAATTTCTACCTTTCTATTTATTTCAAGTGTATTGAACTCATAAAGCATAATTTAACTTTTTATTTTTTAATATATTTTTGATTATGCTATTACAGTTGTCCTATTTTTTCTTCCCTTTATTTCCCTCTGCCCTGTACCCACCTCCCACCATCATTCCCCCACCTTAGTTCATGTCCATGGGTCATGCATATAAGTTCTTTGGCTTCTCCATTTCCCATACTATTCTTAACCTCCCCCTGTCTATTATGTACCTAACATTTATGCTTCTTTTCCCCCATTCTCCCCAACCCTTCACTGATAACCCACCATGTGATCTCTATTTCTTCTAATCTGTTCCTGTTGAAGTTGTTTGCTTAGTTCATTTATATTTTTTTAGGTTCAGTTGTTGATAGTTGTGAGTTTCTTGTCATTTTACTGTTTGTATTTTTATCTTATTTTTCTTATTTTAACATTTCATATAATGAGAGATTGGTGATAATGAACTCCTTTAACTTGAACTTATCTGAGAAGCACTTTATCTTCCCTTCCATTCTAAATGATAGCTTTGCTGGATAGAGTAATCTTGGATGTGGGTCCTTGCCTTTCATGACTTAGAATGCTTCTTTCCAGCCTTTTTTGTCT
The DNA here is from genome assembly GCF_014824575.4 of Sturnira hondurensis. Lineage (NCBI taxonomy): Eukaryota > Metazoa > Chordata > Mammalia > Chiroptera > Phyllostomidae > Sturnira > Sturnira hondurensis. The sequence continues at coordinate 26,832 of NW_028092169.1, read as the reverse complement.
GTAAGGTTTCTTGAGAAATCAGCTGAGAGTCTTGTGGGAACTCCATTGTATGTAACTGTCTCCTTTTCTCCTGCTGCTATTAAGATTCTTTCCTTATGTTTATGTGCTCACCTTCACAGCATGTATACTAAAATTGGAACGATGCAGAGAACATTAGCATGGCCCCTGATCAAGGATAACAGGCAAATTCATGAAGTGTTCCATATTTTTAAAGTGAAATATAGAACAGGCTGACAGTGACCAGAGGGGAGAGGGGGGGGAATTTCAGGGGAAAAGGGGAAGGGTTTACAGGAACAAGTATAAAGGTCACATGGACAAAAACAAGGTGGGATGGAAATTGGAGGAAAGTGGGGAGGACTGGGTGGGTGGGCTGGGATGGGAGAAAAGGCAGAAAACTGTACTTGAACAACAATTAAAATAAATAAATAAATAAATAAAAGACTTTTAGTAATAAAATAATATTAATTCATAAAAAAGATTCTTTCCTTATCTTTCATCTTGAGTAATGTAGTTATGATGTGCCTTGGTGTGTGCTTCCTTGGGTCCAACTTTTGGGAGACTTTCTGGGCTTTCTGGAGTTCCTCGAAGTCTGTTTCTTTTGCCAGATTGGGGAAGTTCTCCTTCATTATGTTTTCAAATAAGTTTTCAATTTATTGCTTTTCCACTTCTCCTTCTGGTACTCCTATGATTCAGATGTTGAAACATTTAAAGTTGTCCCAGAGGTTCCTAAGGCTCTCCTCATTTTTTTGAATTCTCGTTTCTTCATTCTATTCTGGTTGAATGTTTATTCTTCCTTCTGCCCCAAACTGTTGATTTGAGTCCCAGTTTCCTTCCCTTCTCTGTTGGTTCTCTGTACATTTTTCTTTATTTCATTTTTCATACGCTTCACTTTTTCCTTTGTTTTGTGACTGTACTCAAGCATTTTAGTGAACATCCTGATTCCCAGTGTCTTAAACTCTGCATCTGATAGGTTGGCTATCTCTTCATCTCTTAGTTGTATTTTTTTCTGGAGCTTTGATCTGTTCTTTCATTTGGGCCATATTTTTTTTGGCCTCAGCATGCCTGTTACATATTAAGGGTAGAACCTTAGGTATTTGCCAGGGCAGGGCAACCTAGACTAGCTTTCTTTATTTAACATAGTGTGTGTGTTTGGAAAAATGTATACTTCAAAGGTTTGCTATTTTTGCCATCATCATCATTATTATAATTATAATTTCTACTCAAAGGCTAAACTTCTGGAATTTGCATTCCTTAGCCTCTGTTATGTTGAAAATGATAACACTGTCCCTGCTTTAACTTGGCCATTTTATAAATTTGAACATTTATAGGTGTTCAAATTTATAAAACAAATTTATTTGAACATTTGTAGGTGCCTTAGCCACTGGACTTGGCCAACTAGCAAGAGCCTAGTGCTTCCTTTCTCTTGGGCCCAGTTCAGCTTCCACAGTGTCAGTCCACAGAGCTTCCTGACAGTAGCGAAATTTTAAATTCTAGAGTTGTGCAAATTTCTAATTAGGCTCATAAACATTCTCCACTTCATTTCCCTAATATTTTTTCATCATGCAACCCTTTCCGATGTTGCTCCTGAGGTCTGCTGCTGGTGCTTAATTAAATTTGGGCAGCCCTGCTGTCTGTGCATCAGCCTGGCCATGCCCTTTCAGCCTGCCTTGTTCTTTGTTTGCAACATGCCTTCCGAGGCCCAGATCACTCTCAGGGAACACAAGGCTTGGCATTTGCCAAAACTGGTTCCTTTTTCATTTATCAAAGAGCAGAATAACATAGCAGATGGGTGTGCAGGGGGTAGAGGAGTTGGTAATGAGAGGCAAATAGGACTAGTTATATTTTCTAAAAAGGCCTAATGACATTACTTTTTTGTCATACTAATTGCTGAGACCAGTCTCATGATGGTATGTATGCTATATATTCTTCTTTCCCACATCTACCTTCTCTCTTTTTACCTCACCAACTCCTGCTCCTCCAACAGTGTTACATGGAAGCAGATGCTCAAGAGAGACTTTTTAATGGTAATTCTTAGGGGGCTGGGACTTATGATTAAGCTAGGTTTGCCAGATTTAGCAAAGGAAAAATCAGGAAGTCCAGTAAATTTGAATTTCAAATAAACAATGAATAATTGTTACTGTAAGTCTATCTGATGCAATATTTAGGATATACTTACACTAAAAAATCTGAAAATAATAATTAACTGGACATTCTGTATTTTATCTAGCAACTCTAAATTAGGCAGAACAGATGGGCACTTAGGTAGCATAAGTTAGAGTCCTAAGAAATTCATTTACTCAAACTTGCTTGAAAACCTCACATGCAAGCAAACCTTGATTTATTGCACTTCACAGATACTGCATATTTTACAAATCAAAGGCAAGGCCCTCCGCTAGCAAAAAGGTTACAACTTGCTTTGTTGTGGTGGTGTGGAAGTGAACCTATGATATCTCTGAGGGATGCCTGTACATAGTGCCTTTGAGTTAAGGCATTAGAAGCTTCTGTCAAAACATGTGTATGACCCAGGAGAAGTTGTACTAAGCCACTAACCAGTATTAATTCCCTAGCGAAAATTAGTTCTACAGGTGAATTCACTGATTATCTCATGGAATTTATGTAAAATAAGACAGAAAACAGGTAATTTTAATTTGGGAGATAGGAAGATGTGAAAGGATGAGAGCCAAGGTGGTACCCACGAATGGACAATAAAATGGAGAACTCAGAGTTAATCTCATACAAAAAGTTACCTATATGACAGGATTGAGGAGATTTGGGGTATAGTCACAGGTATCCCAAAGTATTTTCCCTACCTATAGCCACAATGCTTGATAGGTCACTATAAGTCTTCCCTTTGGGTTACTATTGCTTTCTCTCCAGGCATCCTACTAGAAGAGAGGCAGCCTTGTGTAAAAGACCCCAAATCTAAGAGTCAGACCTGAGTTCAAGTTTAGAATTCACTAGCTGTGTGACTTAGGTTGGGGGATTTTTAAGATGGCACAGGAGTAAGTGGAAGCTACACTGATCTCCTCCCAGGACCAAACAGGAATTACAACTAAATTAAAGAAAAATCATCCTGAACAACCAACTGAACACTAGCTGGATAGAAGCTTTATAACCAAGGACAGACAGAAGAAACCACATCACAACAATGTGACTTAGGTTGGGAAAGCAAAATATGTCCCCAAGTCTAGGACTGTAAAAAATGATTCATGCCTTGGAAATCTCGTAGGATGGTGAGGAATGAATGAAACACTGTATGTGTAAGTGCTTTGAAAATAAGTACTGACAAATATACTTTAGCAGTGTTAAAATGTGTGTCCTCTTGGGAGCAGTAGCAAAGTCCTGGTTATCCAGTGTATCACAAAACTACCCTTCATAAGGAGAAGAGATGAACCCATAAGAAGGCTAGGGATATTAATGATGACCACTGCTATGGAAATAGTGTAGTGAGGAGGAAGGACCTAGGCAAAGAAAGCTGTGACTGCCTCCCCTTGCTCCCAAATAAACAACCAGATCTAGCATTTTGCCAATGACTGACCCTATGGCATGAGCTCAGAGCGGAAGGCAGGACTGTAGGGAGGAGGTATTTCCCTGAAAATACTGCAAGTGGCATTCACCAGCTCTCAAGGAAGAGCTCCAAGTTTAGGGGGGCAGGTGGTCAGTGGAGGTTTTGAATCTTCCAGAGGAAATTATCCTCCCTCTGTCTGCCCAGGGTAAGATCTCAGAGCCAGGGAATGTTTGTAAATGGACTCTCTCATTTAAATAAATCCCACTTAAATATTTATCAGATCATGAATATGCATGTTTCCCTCTCTGCGCTGGAAAGAGAACAGGCATGTAATTTTTAGATGGCACATAAATAATGTAAGGAGAGAAAAAAGGATCTTTGTTCTGTGTTGACTGTGTATTTACAGCATCTCAAGAGGTCTTGAAATAATGAACTGATTTTTCCCTTTCCCAGTCTAAATGTGCACATGGAGCTTCACTTTTCCTGTTTTTAGGGCGATTTGCACTCATTTGTATCTTCACTGAAGAATTTCTGGAAGCAAGCAAATGGGGAATGAAGATGGTCAAGTTTCAATTCTTAGTGAGTTAGTTATAGCAACCCACACGTTTTCCTCGCCTAACTGGCTATCCCCACATCAGACTGAGACAGGACAGGGCAGGGAGCAGAGCTGGCCCTGCATCCCTCAATCTAGATGCTAAAAGGTGAAAGCATAGAAGGTTTTTCTTTAAAAAGCAAATGTTGGGGGTGCCAAGATGGCTGCAGAGTAGCTGGAAGTTCCATCCCCTTGTTCCCAGACCTGGACAGGACTTGCAGCTAAACTGTAGAGTATTTGCCTTGAAAAACCAAGTGAAGTGTAGCTGATGTGAAAATTTATAAACAGGAGCAAGGAAGAAGATGGGAAGACACAGAGACAGGGTGAGCCCTCTCACACATGTGGGTGATGCACAAGCTGGGACACACTGGGGCAGTGGAACTCCCTCCCCTTGGGAGCATGGGGTCTCAGCCCCATGCAGGGCACCCCAATCCAGAGCAACAAGAGACTGTAAGGGGATCCGGCATAGCACTGGGTAGTGGGAAGCAATGGGGATTTGACTCACTTGAGAGACTTGAAGGAACGACCCATTGTTACACTGCTAGCTTGGGAAGTTCGTCCTGATCTGTGACTGCTGGAGGGGCCATGCAGCTGTTCCTGTCTGGAGGAGGGGTCTGCTCAGTATACCCAGCTGTGACTTTGAAGCACCTTCTGTTCTCTGGAAGGCCTTTGGGCAGACAGCCAGTCAGTCAGGGAAGTGAGGCTTGAGGAAGACAATTGGTCTTCCCCACATCAAGTGAGTGTGTGGGCAATGACCCTCCCCCTACCTGTGAATATACTAGGTTCTCCCCAAGGCAAAGGGGTATGGTTTTGCTGGGCTGAAAATTTGGCTCCACTATGCTTGGTTAAACAGCATGTGGGAATGGGACATTCAGCCCATTCTGAGACTGGGTGAAGCTTGGAGTGTTGGTCCTGCTCTGTGTTTGCTGACTACATGGAGAGATTTTCTATTTTTTTGTGATACCCTCCCGCTTATATAGTCAGTGTGGAAGTGCCAGCAAGATGCACAGAGCTGGGTTTTTACGACTGAGTTTCCTAGGCAAGCCTCTGTCCAGGAGTCAGAAGGACAGGTGCTATGCACTGCAGCTGCAATACAAGGAAGCAGAGCCCAGCTCCCCAGTGAATTCAATCCTGTGCAGTCACAGGAAGGAGAGGAAGTGCCTGCCACTACCTTTTCTAGAGAGAGGGCTCCATTTCTGAGTCTGTTTGAATAACCCCTGCCAGGTCCTGGTTACATCCACTGGTAAATGAGCACATTTTGAGGGGGAAGGGGCAGCAACCTAGACTGGGGATGTTGAAAGGGAGGCCAGAGATAGACCCAACCACTGGTCTTCCGAGGCCCCACCTTCCAGTCTACTAGAAGCCCCGATCTGACAAACTTGCCAAGGGCAAGGTCGGGATAGCATCTGACATTGGCTTGCAACAGAAAACCTCTTGGGAGGCCCCAGACTGGCACAACAATTAGTCAGCTTTCAAAACATCAGAGTAGGACTCAAGGAGCTCCACATCCAGCACATCCAAAGACTGATCACACTAGGCACAAATAACTGCTGAGGCAAAACAAAGATTTTTCTTTTAAAATCTTTTTTAATTTTCTCTTTTCTACTTTATTTTTTGTTCTTTTTTGGCTTTCATATCTGTTATTCTCTCTTTCATATTCTTACTCTATTTTTCTCTTTACTATTTTTATTTTTTCTTCTTGTCCTTTCTTTCCTACCCTTTTAGTTCATTTTTATTTTTTCACTTTCTCTCTATATTTTTATTACTTTTTGCTATAATTTTATTTCTTATCTCTTCCTTTGTCCTCTCACATCTTCTGTTTAGTTTTTCCTCCTTAATCTTTTTGTTTCTTGCGTTTTATCATTCTCTTTTCTTTATTTTATTATTATTTTTTTTCTTGTATTTTTTTTTCTGATTCTGATTTCCTTTTCTGATTTTGTTGTTGGTGGTGGTGTTTCTTTTTCATTGAGTTGTTTTTGGTTTTATTTTGTTGAATCTGAACCTGTACAATGATCTGCATGATGCAGTCAGGATTGAGCCCCATATTCAAGCAGCCTGAGAGTGGAGCTATTTTGCAAATGGGGTGGCAACATTAAAGAACCAGTTACAACAGGGGGGTCCACAGAAGCCACACAAGAGATATTCCTACTTAGCTCAAGTGATCAAGGAGACTGCACCACTGGGTCCCACAGGACACCTACTACAGGAAGCCACCCCTCAAAGTCTGGGAGTCATAGCATTTCTATGTTATACAAAGGAACAAACAAAAAGAGACAGCCAAAATAGGAAAACAAAGAAACAGGCCATAAATGAAAGAACAAGAGGAATCTCCAGAAAAAAAAAGAGCTAAATGAAATGGAGGCAAGCAATTTATCAGTTAGAGATTTCAAAGTAATGGTTATAAGGATGCTCAACAGAATGAAAAAGGACATAGAGCCCATGAAAAATAACCAGGTAGAATCGAAGAATGACATATCTAAAATGAAGAATACACTGGAAGAAATAATCAGCAGGATGGATGAAGGAGAGGACCAAATAATCAAATTAGAGGACAAGGTAGAAAAAAAATCACCTAAACAGATCAGCAAAAGGGAAAAAAGATTAAAAAAGCAGGAGAATAGTTTAAATCAGGAGTGTCCAACCACAGCCCATGGGCTACATGTGGCCCAGGATGGCTATGAATGCAGCCCAACACAAAATCGTAAAATTAATTAAAACATTACGAGATTTTTCTGTGGTTATGTGTTGCAGTGTCACATAAAATAAACATACGTATGCTCTCACTATTTGTATGCATGAATGGCTTCAGTTTTATGGCAGTATGAGGCATCCAGTGTGTTATCTTCCGAGCGCAGACAGTAGAATTGACACCATCACATGTTACATGTGCTCATGCTGGCTTAGTGAGGCAGTGATTATCAACAATATTTCAACTTACCATTGCAATGTTAGGCATTTAATGTTATTTAGAAGTCAGGTAAGCACTCTTATTTGATTATTAAGGGTACTTCAACTCCTCTGTGGCACTTCACACATCTCCTGCCATGCTTTACACTTGACCCTTTATCTTGCACGGCCAAGAGGGTTGTAGAAGGGCCCAAAACTTGCTTTCTATTTTCCTGTCAATTAGTTTTTATAATAAGTGTAAATAAAGCCTCTTATCAATTATTATTTTTTAATCTCAGCATGGCTTCTACAATGTCTCAAAAGAAAAAAGAACCCCTATAAGAGAAATTACCGATGAAGGAAGATTGTTCAATGAAAAATGGCCAGACGATTACTTTTTGATGGGGCAAATAGTAAGGCACTCTGCTTAATTTCTAGGGAATTTGTAGAAGTTTTCATATACTATAATTTGAAAAGGCATTATATGAAAAAATACGCTGCCAAATTCAATGTGTGTGAAGGATTGTTTCATAAGGACAAAATAGTAGAACTGAAAAAAGTCTCAAGTTCTCAAGAAAATGTTTTCCAAAAACTTACAAGTCATGTAGATTTCATTGTAAAAGCTACTTATGTGGTAACATTTTTATTAAAAATATATTTTATTGATTATGCTATTACAGTTGTCCCATTTTCCCTCCTTTATTCCTCTCCACCCTGTGCACCCTCTCCCACCTGCATTCCCCTGCTTCAGTTCATGTCCATGGGTCATATATAGAAGTTCTTTGGCTTATATATTTCTTATACTATTCTTTACCTCCTCCTGTCTATCTTCTACCTACCATTTATGCTACTTATTCTTTGTACCTTTTCCCCCTCTCTCCCTCTCCCACTCCCCTGTTGCTAACCCTCCATGTGATCCCCATTTCCATGATTCTGTCCCTGTTCTAGTTGTTTGCTTAGTTTTTGTTTTTATTTTAAGTTCAATTGTTATTAACTGTGAGTTTGTTGTCATTTTACTGTTATTTTAACTTCTTTTTCTTAGATAAGTCCCTTTAACATTTCATATAATAAGTGCTTGGTGATGATGAACTTCTTTAACTTGACCTTATCTGGCAAGCACTTTATCTGCCTTTCCATTCTAAATGATAGCTTTGCTGGATAGAGTTATCTTGGATGTAGGTCCTTACCTTTCATGATTTTGAGTACTTCTTTCTAGCCCCTTCTTGCCTGCAAGGTCTCTTTTGAGAAATCAGCTGATAGTCTCATGGGAACTCTTTCATAAGTAACTGTCTCCTTTTCTCTTGCTGGTTTTAAGATTCTCTCCTTATCTTTAATCTGGGGTAATGTAATTATGATGTGCCTTGGTGTGTTCCTCCTTGGGTCCAACTTCTTTAGGACTCTCTCACCTTCCTGGACTTCCTGGAAGTCTATTTCTTTTGCCAGACTGGGGAAGTCCTCTATTACATTTTTAAATAAGTTTTTTATTTCTTGTTCTTCCTCTTCTCCTTCTGGTACCCATATGATCTGGATGTTGGAACATTTAAAGGTGTCCTACAGGTTCCTAAGCTTCTCCTCATTTTCTTGAATTCATGTTTCTTCATTCTGTTCTGGCCGAATGATTCTTTCTTCCTTTTGGTCCACTCGATTGATTTAAGTCCTGGTTTCCTTCAGGTCATTGTCGGTTCCTTGTACATTTTCCTTTATTTCACTCAGTATAGCCTTCACTTTTCATCTACTTTGTGATCATATTTAACTAATTCTGCGAGCATCCTCATTACCAGTGTTATGAACTGTGCATCTGATAGGTTGGTTATCTCTTCATTGCTTAGTTGTATTTTTTCTGGGGATCTGCACTTTTCTTTTATTTATGCCATTTCTTTTGTTGCAGTGCCCATGTCACATAGTAAGGGGCAGAGCCTTAGGTATTCACCTGGGTGGGGCAACCCATATCGCTGTGTTGTGATGCTGTATGTGGGGAAGGGGTCTGAGGGGGAACAGTGCCACTTGCTCTCTGCCAGTTGTCAGTCACTTTCCCCTCTACCCACAATCAAATTGGGCCCTTCTGATTGCCTGGTGGATGGGCTTGTGTACATTCTAGGATCCTGTTCATCTCTCCAACGAACTCTCCTGTGAGGCTGGGAGTTCCTTTTCTGCCACTGCAACCACCACAGATGATTTCAATCAGAGATTTGTGGCTTTATTTCCCTGAGCTGGAACTCTGGGTTATGTGATCTGTCTCACTCCCAAGTTATTCCTCCCGGTTTATCTGCATGTGACCGTGGGGCCACCCAGTCTGCAATCCACCACCTCGCCAGGACCACCAACCGCTGCTTTGACCACACCAGTCCTCCAGCGGCTGCCTTACCCCAAGTCCTCTTTGCCTAGCTGCCTGTCTCCACCCCTCCTACTGGTCTGGATGAATGTTTCTTCTTTAACTCCTTGGTTATTGGACTTCTATACAGTTTGATTTTCTGTCAGTTCTGGTTGTTTTTTGTTTTTAAATTTCTTATTGTCCTCCTTTTGTTTGTGCAAGGAGGCACAGTGTGTCTACCTACACCTCCATCTTGGCTGAAAGTGGTAGCATCTTTAATAACAAAAAAAGTCCAAACCATTTACTGATGCTGAATATATTAAACGATGTATAGAAAGTGTGGCAGATATAATTTGCCCTGGAAAAAGGGGGAATATTTCTAAAATCAGTTTGTCTCACCAGACTATAACCAGGTGAATTGAAGAATTTGGGAAAATCTATCAAAAGAAGCTTGGAGAGTAAAGTTGCTAATTATAAATTTTATGCTTTGGCAATGGATGAAAGTACTGATGCTACAGATATGGCTCAAGTTGCCATTTTTATCATTTTTATTAGAGGTATTGCTGACTAATATAATGTCACTGAAGAAGTGGCTTTTTGTGCAAATGACACAACAAAATCAAGAGATTTACACAAAGCTGTAAAAAATATGTTAAAGCGATTTTCTTTGCCCATTGTCAACATATCTTGTATAGTTACTGATGGTGCCCCGGTGATGGTACATAAAAAACAGGAACTTGTAAAAGTAATAGATGATGCAATTGCCACCCTAAACTCATGTTTGATGAAGTGTCATTGCATAGTACTTCAAGAAAATTTATGCACACAAACTTTAAAAATGAATGACATCATGCAAATCAACATCAAGACTGTGAATTTCATAAAAGCCAAGGGATTGAATCATTGCCAATTCCAGGAATTCGTTAAAAGTATTGATGCCGACTATGGAGACATCATTTACTTTTTGGTAGTAGGATGGCTAAGTTGAGGCCAAACATTGAAAAGATTAAATGATTTGTGATACGTTATCAAGTCATTTATGGTATCAAAAAACAAATTTGTGCTGGAACTTGATGATGAAAACTGGCTTCCAGATTTAGCATTTTTAGTGGATTTAACTGCTAATTTAAATAAGTTAAACATGTGTTTTCAAGGTGAAATTAATTTATCAATACTATGTTTCAAACAATAACAGCATTCCAAATAAAACAGAAATTATGGCAAGCTCAAAATAAAGCAAACAATTTTGTGCATTTGACACGTTGGATAAAAACAGTCTTATGAACAGCAAAAAATATGCAGCCTTGCTTTTCAATTTGATACAAAAATTTGAAAACAGATTTCAAGATTTCTGAGGAAAGAATCAATATTTTGCTATATTTGTGACTCTGTTTTCAGTTGACATAAATATGTTACCTGCCAATTTTCAAATGGAATGAATAGAGCTGCAATCTGATATTCAAGTTAAGAAAAATTTGATCATATCTTTTTAATGGACTTTTATAGGTCTTATGCTTCCAGAGACAAATACCCCTTGCTTTACAATCATGCCTTATTTATGTCATGAGTATTTGACAATACCTACATTTGTGAGCAACTATTTGGAAGAATGAAACACATTAAAAGTAAAATTAGAACTAAAATATCTGATGAGCACCTTGAGAACTAACTGAGAATTGCAACTACTTTAATCGAACCAGATATTGATGTATTAGTTTCTCAAATACAATGTCAAACCTCCCACCAGTTTTATGTTGCCCTATTTTCTTTTACTTTTATAATAAAAATATTTAAAAACATCAATGACATTTTATTACTTAGTGCATACATTTTCTATATAGGTGATCACAAAGTTGGAACCTGCTCGATGATTTTAAAAGATTATCAAAAGGTCCACTGAATAATTAGGGTTATTATGTGAGGACTTTTTTTGTGGTGGCAGATATCACAAAAATTATGCATGGAACTTTTTCTTTTTTGCTCACCAGTTTTCATTAGTGCTTGTGTATTTAACGTGTGGCCAAGAAAATTCTTCCAGCGTGGCCCAGAGACCCAAAAGGTTGGACTCCCCTGGTTTGAGGGATCTTAGGGACAACATAAAATGTAACAACAGGGACATCATAAGGGTAACAAAGGAGGGAAAAGAGAGCCAGGGATAGAGAAACTTTTTGAAGAAATAAGGGCAGAAAACTTCCCAACCTGGTGAAGGAAAAAGTCACACAAGTTCAGGAAATACAGAGAGTCACAATCAGAAAAAGGTCCACACCAAGACACATCATAATTAAAATGGCAAAGAGAGAATCTTAAAGACAGCAAGAGAGAGACAATTAGTTACCTACAAAGGAGCACCCATAGGCTGTCATATGATTTTTCAACAGAAACATTTCATGCCAGAAGGGATTGGCTTGAGGTATTCAAAGTGATGAAAAATAAGGACATACAACCAAGAATAGTTTACCCAGCAAGGTTAACATTTAAAATTGAAGGTGAAATAAAGAGTTTCCCAGCATCCTCCTAAAAAAAAGGCTAAAGGAGTTCTTAACCACTAAACCAGCATACCAAGCAATGTTAAAGGAATGCTTTAAGAAAAACAAAAAGAGGAACATAGGTACAATGAAAAATGGGAAAAAAAGTACCTATCTATAATAACCTTAAAGGTAAACGAATTAAATGCTTCACTCAAAAGACATAAGATAGCTGAATGCAGAAGAAAAAATGACCATTATATATGCTGTCTGCAAGAGACCCACCTCAGAATGAGAGATATATACACAGACTGAAAGTGAGAGAATGGAGAAAATATTTCATGCAAATGAAAATTTAAAAACCTGGGGTAGCACTACTTATATCTAGCAAAATGAAGGTGTAAATAGATACATGTCACATCCTCACACAACCAAAAGAAGGATAACAAGCATTTTAAAAGCAAAAAACAACCAGAACTGCCAGAAAGTTGAACTGTATGGAAGTCTGACAACCAAGGAGTTAAAGAAGAAATATTTATCCAGACTGGTAGGAGGGGCAGAAGGCTGAAGCACAGTGGAGAGGATGCCCAACTAAGTGGCAGCTGGTGGACCTGTCTTGCTCCTCAGAGCAGGTGAGGCAGCAGCTGGCAAACTGAGCAATCCCACCTTCATATGCAGATACACCAGGAGGAACCACTGAGGAGCAAGACAAACTGCAACCCAGGGTTCCAGCATGGGGAAATAAACCCTCAAAACCTCTGGCTGTAAAAACCTGTAGGTGTTGTGGCAGTGGGAGAAAATTCCAGTCTCTCAGGAGAGTTTGTTGGAGAGACCCACAGGGTCTGAGAATGTACATAAGCCCACACACCCAGAAATCCACACCAGAAGGGCCCAATTTGCTTGTGGGAAGAGAAAGATGTGATGGATGGAAAATGGGGTGAGAGCCAAGCAAGCGGCATTGTTCCCTTTCTGATCTCTCCCACACATACAGTGCGACAATGCAGCAAAGTGGTTTGCCCTGCCCTGGTGAATACCTAACGCTCCAATCCTTACAATGTAACAGGTGCACTGAGACCAAATGAGAGAACAGATCAAAACTCCTGAAAAACAACTAAGTGATGAGAAAATAGCCAACCTATCTGATGCAGAGTTCAGAACATTGATTAATCAGGATGCTCACAGAATTGATTGAGCTTGGTCACAAAATGAAGGAAGAAATGAAGGCTACACAAAGTGAAATGACTAAAAATATATAGGGAACCAACAGTGAAGGGAAGGAAGCTGGGACTCAAATCAATGATTTGGAACAAAAGGAAAAAATAATCAACAAACCAGAACAGAATGAAGGAAAAAGAATTTTAAAAAGAGAGGAGAAGCTGAGGAACCTCTGGGACAACTTTAAACACTACAACATCTGAATCATAGGGCTCCTGGAAGGAGAAGAGGAAGAGCAAGAATTGAAAACTTATTTGAACAAATAACAAAGGAGAACTTCCCAGATCTTGCAAAGGAAATAGACTTCCAGGAAATCCAAGAGCTCAGAGAGTGCCAAAGAAGTTGCACCCAAGGAAGCACACACAAAGACACATCCTAATAACATTATCCAAGGTTAAAGATAAAGAAAGAATCTTAAAAGCAGCAAGAGAAAAGGAGACAGTTACCTACAAAGGAGTTCCCATAAGACTACCAGCTGATTTCTCAAAAAACAAAGACAAAAACAAAAACAACCCCCCCCACCACAACAAAAATGCTTATAGGCAAGAAGGAGCTGGAAAGAAGTGTTCAAAGTCGTGAAAGTCAAGGACTTACAGGCAAGATTACTTTATCCAGCAAAGCTATCATTTAGAATGGAAGGGCAGATAAAGTGATTCCAAGAGATGGTAAAGTTAAAGGAGTTCCTCATCACCAAGACCTCAGTTCGTGATATGAAATGTTAAAGGGACTTAGCTAAGATAAAGAAGATCAAAATGATACAATAAAATGACAAGAAACTCACAACTATCAAAAACTGAACCTAAAAACAAAAACAAACCACTAGAACAGAAACAGAATACAGAAATGGAGATCACCTGAAGGGTTATCAATGGGAGGGGTAGGGGAGAATGGGGGGAGGTACATAGAATAAGAAGCATAATTGGTAGGCATAAAGTAGATTGGAGTAGATTAAGAATAGTATAAGAAATAGAGAAGCCCAAGAACTTATATGTACAACCCATGTAAATGAACTAAGGGTAGGGAATGCTGGAGCATGGGGGGAGGTGCTGGCAGAGGGAGAATAAAGAGTAGAAGAAAATTGGGACAACTGCAATAACATAGTCAATAATATATACTTAAACTAAAAGAAATGCTATGAAAAACTCCATGCTGGAAAAATAGGTAAGTGTCAAGAAACATACAATTTTCTAAATCTGAATGAGGAAGAATCAGAGAATCTGAATAGACATATCACAAACATTTAAATTGGAGCAATAATAAAAAACTCTCAGCAAACAAAAGTCCTGTACAGGATGACTTCACAGGTGAATTTTACTAACCATTCAAGGAAAGACCAACACTGTTCCTTCTAAAACTACTGCATAAAATTAAAAAAGGGGCCTCAAATTTATTTTGAGGCCATATTATCCTAATTCTAAAACTAGACAAAAAGAAAACAAAGAAAAAATTAATGGCCAATAACTTTGATGAACGCAAATATTAAATTCTGAACAAAATATTAGAAAACCAGATACAACAATACATTAAAAATATTATACACCATGAGCAAGTGGGATACATCCCAGGGCTGAAAAGATGGTACAACATTTGCAAATCAATAAATGTAGTATATCACATAAACAAAAGGGGAGACAAAAACCACATGATCATAGCAATAAATGCAGAAAAAAATATTTGATAGTTGATAAGCTACAGCACTGATTTATTATAAAAACACTCAGCAAAGTAAGAGTAGAGGGAGCATTCCTCAACATAATAAAGGCGATATATGAGACACCTACAGCAAACATCATACTTAATAGGCAAAAACTAAAAGTTTTCCCATTAAGATCAGGAACAAGACAAGAATGTCTGCTTTCACCACTTCTATTCAATAAAGTATTGGAAGTTCTAGCCACAGTGATCAGACAACAAAAAGAAATAAAAGACATCCAAATTGGAAAGGAGAAAGTAATCACTGTCATGATTGCAGATGATAAGATAGTGTACATAGAAAACCCTATAGACTCCACCAATAAACTACTTGACCTAATAAGTGAATTTGCCAAAACAGTAGGGTTCAAAGTCAATATTGAGAAATCAAATGCATTTTTATACACCAACAATGAAAAATCAGAATCAGAAATCAGGGGAAAGTACCTAGGAATAAACCTAACCCAGGAGGTGAAACACCTGTACTCAGAAAACCATGCAACACTGAAGAAATAAATTAAGGAAGACACAAATAAATGGAAGCATATACCATGTTCACGGATTGGTAGAATCAATGGCATTTTTATATATCAATAACAAACTATCTGAAACAGAATCTAAGAAAACAATCCCATTTACTATTGCAATAAAAATATGTAAAATACCTAGGAATAACTTTATTCAATGAAGTAAAAGACATATACTTGGAATACTATAGGACACTAAAGAAAGAAATTGAGGAAGAAACAAATAAGTAGAAGCAGGATTAACATCAGTAAATGTCCATACTACCCAAAGTAATCTATAGATTCAATGCAATTTCAATCAAAATTTCAATGGCATATTTCACAAATCTAGAACAAATATTCCTAAAAAATTTTATGGAACTGAAAAAGATTCTGAATAGCCTCAGTAATTTTGGGAAAAGAAGACCAACATTGGAGGTATCACAATACCTGACATCAAAGTTTAAGTCCACTCTAATCAAAACAGCCTGGTACTGGAATAAAAACAGTCATATAGATCAATGGAATAGAACAGGGAGCTCAGAAATAATCCCGTGTGTTTATGATCAATTAGTATTTAACAAAAGCAGCAAGAACATATAATGAAGAGAAGACAGTGTCTTCAATAAATGGTGTTGGGAGAACTGGACTCGTACATGCAAAAAAGCAAAATAGGCTACCAATTTATACTATACACCAGAATAAACTCAAAATGGACAAAAGACTTAGATGTAAGTCAGGATACCATAAAAATCCTAGAAGAAAACATAGGCAGTAAAATTTCAGATATCTTCCCTAAAAATATTTTTGCTGATATATCTTCCAGGGCAAGGGAAACAGAGGAAAATAATAAATAAATTGGACTACATCAATTTAAAAACTTTCTGCACAGATGAAGAAACCATCATCAAAATGAAGAGGGAATACACTGTATGGGAGATGATATTTGCCAATGATACATCTGATAAGGGTTTAATTTCCAAAATATATAAAGAACTTATACAACTCAACACCAGGAAAACAAACAATCTAATTAAAAATAGGCAAAGGACCTGAATAGACACTTCTCCAAAGAGGACATACATATGGCCAATAGACATATGAATAAATGTTCAACATCATTAATAATCAGGGAGTTGCAAATTAAAGTCACAATGAGATATCACCTCATACCTGTCAGAATGGCAACCATCCATCAACAAATAACAAGTTCTGCTGAGAATGTGGAGAAAAGTGCACATTGTTGTGGGGAATGCAGACTGGTGCAGTCACTGTGGAAAACAGTGTGGAGTTTCCTCAAAGAATTAAAAAAGGAACTGCCTTTTGATTCAGTAATCCTGCTTCCAGAAATATATCCTAACAATCCCAAAACACTAATTCAAAAGAATATATGCACCCACATGTTCATTGCAGCATTATTTGCGATAGTCAAGATCTGGAAACAGCAGATGAAGTAAAAGACATATACTTGGACACTTTAAACAGCACAAGGGTCTATTAGTTGATGAGTGGATAAAAGTGGTGTGGTATATTTACACACTGGAATACCATGCAGCAGTAAAAAAGAAGGAACTCTTATCCTTTAGGACAGCATAGATGGACCTGGTGACTATTAGGCTAAATGAAGTAAGCCAGGTAGTGAAAGACAAATAGCATGTGATCTCACTTGTGTGTGGCATCTAATGAATAAATTAAACTAATGAACAAAATAGAAACAGAGATACAGATACATGGAATAGACTGACAGCTGTCAGAGGGGAGAGGGAGGGGGGCTGGATGAAAGATGTTGAAGAGATTAACCAAATAACATATATGCATGACCTAAGAACACAGACATTGGTGTTGGGATTGCCCGAAGGCTGGGTAGAGGTTGGTGAAGGGGGAATAAGTGGGAACAAGTGAAATAGCATAAACTATAAAATATAATAAACAAGAAAATTTCACTAAGATGTGCAACCATAGTCCTCCCCAGCCATGAGAACTTGGACTTGGCTGTAGGAACACAGTATAATTCTAGGGGAAAGAGAACTAGGCAATTTTAATATGGGGCAGGTTGGAACATGGCAGGAAAGGGCCTACAGACTGACTATGCCTACCTCAACCTCCTCTTGGGTTGAAATCTGTTGACTGGATACCAGGGCGTGGGCAGGTGAGAGAGGACATATCCCTATTCCTGAGTTCTCTTTTCTGGATTCTGTGTCCCTAACTGTCCTTCCACTGATGTATAGTCAGGACTTTGGGATTAAACATGCTTTTCCTGCTTTTTAAATTTTTCTTCTCTATTAGTATGAGGAACTGAAAGAGGACTGACTTACCTTTTTGCCCTAAAGCATCTTTAAAAATAACAACATTTCCCTGTTAATAAGTATGTTGAAAGTGCCTTTCAGTGTGAATTAGTAGAAAGAACATACCAGGAATTAGTAAACAGGGCATCTACTACTAGCTCCATTAGTAGCATCTACTATTACTAGGAGTATGACATTGAGCAAATCACTTAACCTTTCCATGCTTCTACTTCCTCATCTGTAAAATGAGGCACATGACAGTACCTCCCTTTTAAAGTTGGTGTGAACATTAAAGTAGGTGATGCATTTAAAAGGGTTAGTTCAGAGCCCGTCACTTAGTGAATACTCACTGTAACACAATGAAATGGTAGTTTGCTTTTTTCTAAGTCTATTTTATTGATTATGCTATTACAGTTTAATAGTCATTGTGAACATTAAATTAGGTGATGCATTTAAAAGGTTTAGTTCAGAGCCTGGCACTTAGTGAGTACTCTCTGGAACCCAATGAAATGGTAGGTTTTCTTTTCTAAGTATATTTTATTGATTCTGCTATTACATTTGTACTAGTACTCTATAAAAGTACTATGCTAGTACTCAGTAAGGAGGATATTAGTCTGAGAAACTGATTACTCAACCCCCAGACTTTCTCCAAAAGATGAAATCTTTCATTGTCAGTAAGAAAATAATCTCTTGAAATAAAACTGTGGAGCAACCTGGTGGAACTGAAGGATTTTTGGACTAAGTGTTTTGAAACTTGGTTTTGAATACTGCTTTCAATACTCATTAGCTATGTGACCTTAGACAATTTACCTTTTGGGGAATACAGATTTTCTCAATTTTCTCACCTGTAAGCCAGCAATGATATACCTGCTCAACCTTTCTTATGGGGTGTGAATGATGATAAAAGACATGGCAAGAGCACTTGGAAGTATAAAATGGTAGATTTTCATTTGAACAATGTTATAATTGATATAATAATATAATGAATATATATATGAGGTCTATCTGGAAAAACTCCAGCCATTCTTAATATAATGAGAATAGTTTGCGTGACATTAATATAACCTGGCAACCCAGGAGAGTAGACTGGAATGTGCATGCATGAACAATGGTTACTTCACTGTACTAGTCAGTGGGGGCAGTAGATGCTATTGAGTGAGCATGTGTAGTGTGTGGTCTTCACATTCAAAATGACTGAGTGAGAAGAGCAACAAATCTGTATCTAATATTGCATTAAGCCTAAACATTCCTCTGAAGAAACTATTTGGATGATTCAGGTGACTGCAGCTGTGGACACCTGGCAGGTGATTGGCAGCTTCATCAAGATAACAATCCCACTCATGCATCACAACTTGTGCAGAGTTTTTTGGCAAAACATCTAATCACCCAGGTGACCCAGCCCCCCTGCACCTTAGGTTTGGTGCCCCATGACTTCTGGCTTTTCCCAAAACTAAAATCACCTTTGAAAGGGAAGAGAATTCAGACTGTGAGTGATATTCGGGAAAATATGATGTAGCTGATGGCAATTGGGAGAACTATGTGAAGACCCAAGATGCCTACTTCGAAGTGAACTGAGGCATTATTGTCCTATATACAGTGTTTCTTGTATCTTGTATCTTCTTCAATAAATGTCTCTATTTTTATATTACATGGATGGATACCTTCTGGTCAGACCTCATATGTATTAATTATAATATTGTTCAAATGAAAACTTACCATTTCAGGAAGAAGTTCCAGCCAAGATGGAAGCATTGATAAAAACACTTTGCTTCCTTGTACAACCAAAAGAGGGATAACAACCAATTTAAAAACAATAAACGAACACAACTGCCAGAATAGCAAACTGCGTGGAACTCCAACAACCAAGGAGTTAACGAAACATTCATCCAGACTGATAGGGGCAGAGATGGGCATCCAGGCAGGTGAAGAGGATTAATAGCAAGGCAGCAGACCATGCTGGTGAGGAATGGCTGGCTCACTGGGAAACTAAAGGCTCGAAACCTCTGGTGGTAAAATACTGTGGGGGTTGCTGATACCATAAAAGTACAAAGGATCATAAGAAATTACTATGAAGAACTGTATGCCAAGAAATTTTAAAACCTAGGTGAAATGGATGCATTTCTAGAAAAATACAATATTCCAAAACTGAATGAAAACAAAGCAGAAAGCCTGAACAGACCAATAACAGCTGGTGAAATTGAAGTGATAATAAAAAAACTCCTGGCACACAAAAGCCCTGGACCAGGTGGTTTTACAGGAGAATTATACAAAGCATTTAAGAAAGAGCTAACTCCTATCCTTCACAGATTATTAAAAAAAAAATCCGAGAAGATGGAAGACTCCCAAACTCTTTTTATGGGCCACCATCATCCTAATCCCCAAACCAGACAAAGACACAGCAAAGAAAGAAAACTATAGGCCAATATCACTGATGAATCATACACACTAAATTTAATCATAATATACTGGCAAATTTAATCATACACACTAAATTTAATCATACACACTAAAATCCTCATAATATACTGGCAAATCATATCCAGCAATATATTAAAATATCATACACCATGATCAAGTGGGATTCATCCCAGGGATGCAAGGATTGTATAATATTCACAAATCAACAAATGTAATACATCACATAAACAAACGGAAAGACAAAAATTACATGATCATAGCAATAGATGCAGGGAAAGCATTTGATGAGGTTCAGAACCCATTAATGACAAAAACACTCAGTAAAGTGGGAATAGAGGGAGCATTCCTCAACATTATAAAGGCTATATATGAGAGATCTACAGCAAATATCATACTCAAATAGCAAGAACTAAAAGCTTTCCAATTAAGATCAGGAATAAGACAAGGATGATCACTTTCACCACTCCTATTAAACATAGCATTGGAAGTCCTTCCATAGTATTGGAAGTCTTTTAGACAACTAAAATAAATAAAAGGCATCCAAATTGGAAAGGAGGGAGCAAAACTGTCATTGTTTGCAGATAACATGATAGTATACATAGAAAATCCTATAGACTCCACCAATAAGCTACTTGACCTAATAAGTGAATTTGGCAAAACACCAGGGTTCAAAGTCAATATTCAGAAATCAAAGGCATTTTTGTATACCAACAATGAAATATCAGAAACAGAAATGAGGAAAAAAATTCATTTGATATAGCAACAAGAAAAATATAGTACCTAGGAATAAACCTAACAAAGGAGGTAAAAACCTGTACTCAATAAACTACACAATACTGAAGAAAGAAATTAATGAAGACACAAACAAATGGAAGCAGGCACCATGTTCATGGAAGAATTAACATCATCAAAATGTCCATAGTATCCAAAGTAACTTATAGATTCACCACAATCTCTATTAAAGTACCAATGACATATTTCAAAAACATAGAACAAACACTTCAAAAATTTATATGGAACCATAAATGAACCTGAATAGCAGCTGCAATTTTGAGAAAGGAGAACAAAGTAGGAGGGATCATAATACCTGATATCAAACTGCATTACAAGGCCAATGTAATCAAAACAGCCTGGTACTGTCATAAAAACAGACACATAGAACAATGGAACAGAATAGAGATCCCAGAAACAAACCCAAGTCTTTATGGTCAATCAATATTTTGACAAAGGGGGCAGAAGCATAAAACAAAGTAAAAATAGCCTCTTCAACAAATGGTGTTGGGAGAGTTGGACAGCTACATGCAAAAAAAAAAAAAAGAAAAGAAAAAAGAAACTCAATACAACTTATACCATACACAAAAATAAATTAAGGGGGATAAAAGACTTAAATATAAGCTGTGACACCATAAAAGACCTAGAGGAGAACATAGGCAGGAAAATCTCAGATATTCCATGCAGCAATATTTTCACCGATATGTCCCCTAGAGGAAGGGACATAAAGGAAAGAATAAACAAATGAGATCTCATCCAATTAAAAAGCTTCTGCATGGCTAAAGAAAACAGCATTAAAATGAAAAGAGATCCAGCTGTATGGAAAAACACATTTGCCAATGATAGCTCAGACAAGGGTTTGATTTCCAAAATATAGAAAGAATTCACATGACTCCACTGCAGGAACTCAAACAATCCAATTAAAAAATGGGCAAAGGACCTGAACAGACACTTCTTTAAGGAGGGCATACAGAGGGCCCTGAGACATACGAAAGGATGCTCAGCATCACTAGGCATCAGAGAGATGCAAATTAAAACCACAATGAGATACCACTTCACACCAGTCAGAATGGCCATCATAAACAAATCAACAAATAACAAGTGCAGGAGAGGATGTGAAGAAAAGGGAACCCTAGTATACTGTTAGTGGGATTGCAGACTGGTGCAGCCACTATGGAAAACAGTATGGAATTTCCTTAGAAAACTAAAAATGGGATTGCCTTTTGACCCAGCAATTCCACTGCTGGGATTATACCTTAAGAACCCTGTAACACAAATCCAAAGAACCTGTGCACCCCAGTGTTCATAGCCACACAATTTACAATGGCCAAATGCTGGAAGCAACCTAAGTGCTCATCAGTAAATGAATGAATCAAAAAACTATGGTACATTTACACGATGGAATACTATGCAGCAGAAAGAAGGAAGGCGCTCCTAAACTTTGGGATGTCATGGATGGAACCGGAGAACATTATGCTAATTGAGATAAGCCAGGTGGAGGAAGACAAATACCATATAATCTCACCTATAAATGGAATTTAATCTACAAAACAAGATGGCAAACAAAATATAACCAGAGACATTGAAATTAAGAACAAACTGACAGTAATCAGAGAGGAGGTGGGAGGGTATAAAGGGGGAAATGCAGGAAGGGTTTTGAGGAACAACTATAAAAGACACACCAACAAAATCAAGGTGGGTGGGATCAGGGATGGGAGGTGAAGATGGCTGGGAAGGGCTTGGGGAAAGTGGAGACAACTGTACTTGAACAACAATAAAAAACTAAAATATAAAGTAGCGTCGGGTTGCGAAGGGGGCAGAAACTCAGTCTTGCAGGAGAGTTCATTTGAAAGCAGGGCTAGAGTGGAGCAAGCAAGCATCATTATTTCCTACCTAACCCCTCCCCCACAGATAGTGCCACACCCCAGATAAGAGGGTTGTCCTGCCCTGGCATAAATCTAAGATTCCACCCTCTTAAGATTCCACCAACTTAACTGGAGCACCGAGACAAAGAAATATGGCCTAAGTGAAAAAAACATCACAACTTCAGAAAAAGAGCTAAGCAATGAGGAGATAAACAACCAATCTGATGCAGAGTTTAAAACACTGGTAATCAGGATGCTCAGAGAATTGACTGAGCTCTGTCACAAAATGAAGGAAGAAATGAAGGCTACACAAAGTGAAAATGATAGGGAAAAAGCCCCCTCCTGCTAGCCTAAGAATGCCACAAAGTAATCTAACTTCCGCATCTGCTTCTGTAACTTGCTTCTGCCATGCAATCACAAGAGAGATCTAGCATTTGTCCCCGAATAAGGAAATAGACATAACTTCCGCATTTGCTTCTGTAACCTGCTTTTGCCACGTAGCTTAGAAAGAAAGACAGGAGTATAAAAGTAAGACCCCTGCCACTGTTCGGGGCTCAGAATTTGGAGATCACTCTCCTCTGAGCCCGTGCACATAATAAAGATCGTGCTCCTGACCCCTCGGTGTCTGGTCACTTCATTTTTCTGTAACATTTTGGTTCCCTGACCGGGAAGCGACTTTACATAAATTCGGGCCGATTTGCCACCAGCTGGACAGGGCGGGCCAGGCGCCGGTGGCCCGACTGGGGACCGGGGGAGCACGTGCCCTGAGATTTCTTAGGCCCCTACCAGTTGGGGCACTGGACGCTGACCCGCGACTTCAGACGGGAAGTGAGGGTATCGGACCACCATCTATCAGAAGGCGCCAGATCGGTAAGTGCCCCGGAGACTGGACCTGAGATTAGGAAGGGAGGTTTGAGTCCTCCCAGATCTGCCTGAGGATCGAGACTAGGTAGTCCGATCACCGGACCCTCACTTGGGGAGGGAATGTTTAACTTCTGAGTGTCTGAGAGTGAACGTAAGAGTGCATATGTTTGTGGCTCCACGGGTGAAAAACCTACGGAGCAAGATTGGGTCCCAACCTGCGGTTCCTGTGTCAGGTCATAGGGCATAACGGTTGGAAGCTAACCCCAAATTCTGCTGGGGCAACCTTAGCCAAGACCGACCCTGTCTCACGAGGGAGAAGGCCAGGAGGACGAGCGAGTGAACCCCACCCTTTGTGTGTCTGCTCCCAGCGGGAGGAAGACCATGGGAGGCGGGCCTTCCACAGTCCTAGACTGCATGCTTCAGAACTTCAGTAAATAAAGAGGGCAGGACCCGTCGCTGAATGCAGAACAACTAGAGACTTTTTGCACATCAGAATGGCTGACCTTCGGAGTTGGCTGGCCCCCTGAGAGAACTTTAAACTTGTCCACCATTAGAGCAGTTCACCTCATAGTTGCAGGGAAGCCAGGTCACCCAGATCAGTACTGCTATATAGACAGATGGCAGGAATTAGCCCAGGACATGCCCAGATGGCTGAGACGGTGTGCAGGAACTCAGTAACGTCCCAAAGGGACCTCGGGCGGGACGCGCTCAGGAACGTGCTGTACGCGGCCCCGGGGACCGAGTACCCCAACTGTATTAGTTGCCGGGGTTAGACCCCCCCATCCATCAGGATCAGGCCCAAGAAGATGAATTAGTTGTTCTCCAGCCGCCACCCTATCAGGCCCCACCAGTGCCACCCACCGCAGGAGCCCTTAACTCCACCACCCTCGATTCTGCCTCAAGAGCCACAGCCTAGTCCAGAATCGGCACCTGTCCGGTACCGGGCCTTGTCCCAGCCGGGCCCGTTGCCTGTGGCCAGTATGCTCAGAAGCCAACATCAGCCACCTCTCCAGATGCCACTCCAGGAGGTACAGGTGGCTTCTAGAATCAATGACAATGGGACCATCCAGCCAGGTCAGGTCACCTACTATTACCAGCCCTTTAGCACCACTGACCTCCTAAACTGGAAACATCATACCCCTCCATTTTCAGAGAAGCCACAGGCCATGATTGAGTTAGTAGACTCAATCTTCCAAACCCACCGGACCACCTGGTTTGACTGTCGCCAACTCCTGCTCACACTTTTTAACACAGAAGAGAGGAGAAAGATTTTGCAAGAGGCCTGACGCTACCTAGAGGCGCATGCCCCTGCTGGGACCCTCGACACCTCTGACTATGCTCACATGGCCACCCCCGAGCAGCAGCCGGCCTGGGACCCAAATACAGAACAGGGACGAGCAGCCCTCGATCGGTATCGCCACTCTCTACTACAGGGGGTAAAAGCGGCGGCCAGAAAACCCACCAACATGGCTAAAGTAGCCGCCATAATTCAGAAGGCAGGCGAGTGCCATGGGGACTTTCTAGAGCACCTAATGGAGGCCTACCGGGTTTATACACCTTTTGACCCACAGGTGGCTGAGAACCAGTAGCCATGGCCTTCGTCTCTGTATGGTATGGTAGCCATGGCCTTCGTCTCTCAGTCGGCCTCAGACATTAGAAAGAAGCTTCAGAAATTAGAAGGCTTCGCAGGCATGACTCTGAACCAATTCTTGGCAGTAGCCAACAAAGTATATGAAAACAGAGACGAAGCTGCGGCGGCCGCCCGCTTAGAAGACCACAAATTACAGGCCACCCTCTTAGCCGCTGCACTAGGAAAACCGGCCCCGACAGCGTCAAAAATCAGACCAGGCGAAAAGAAGGGACACTTCAAAGTAGAAAAAGATCAGTGTGCTTATTGCAAAGAGCAGGGGCATTGGAAACGAGATTGTCCAGCCTGAAAGCAGCGGGAGGAGTCATCTAAGAGTGGGGCAGTCCCGCCGGCACCAGCCCCCAACGTATTCGCCCTTGCAGGGTTCAGCCAAGATTGAGGGTGACCGGGCTCCATCACACTCGGTCCCCAGGAGCCCATGGTCAGAGTAAAAGTCGGGGGCCAAGACATAGACTTCATGGTAGACACTGGGGAGGAACACTTGGTAGTCACCGCCCCGGTAGGACCCCTCATTGGAAAAGAAGTCTTAGTGCAGGGGGCCACTGGCCTCTTGGCCAGCCCACAAAGATTTTGCCAGTCACGGAAGGTCGAACTGGGAGGCCACCAGATTACCCATGAGTTCCTGTACTTACCAGACTGCCCAATTTCCCTGTTGGGGAGGGATATTCTAACCAAACTGGTGGCATGAGTTACTTTCTGACCTGGGGGGGCCTCCCTGGACCTGCCTACACCTTGGACCATTGCCCTGGTAATACTGAGGGAAGAAGAATATAGACTCCACCAGAAAGACGAGGGGCCAGTCCAGGACCCCCTTTGGGCAGCCTACTCTGGAGTCTGGGCAGAGGACAAACTGCCAGGACTGGGCAAGGGGTGGGAGCCCATATTAGTAGAACTCATAATTGGAGCAACCCCGAGGTACATAAAACAATACCTGATACCAAGAGATGCCCGGCATGGCATAGCTCCAATAATCAATAAACATCTGGAAGCAGGGATCCTAGTCCCTTGCCAGTCACCGTGGAACACTCCATTGCTCCCTGTGAGAAAGCCAGATGGGTCCGGCTATAGGCTGGTACAGGACTTACGGGCGGTCAATCAAGCCACAGTCACGGTGCACCTTGTAGTCCCAAATCCATATACCTTGTTGGGACAGTTGCTGCCGACAGCCACTCACTTCACCTGCCTAGACCTGAAAGATGCCTTCTTCTGTATCCCACTGGCCCCACAGTCACAGGCCATTTTCGCCTTCTAGTGGGAGGACCCAGTGTCTGGAGAAAAGTCCTAGTTAACTTGGACAAGACTGCCACAGGGGTTCAAAAACTCACCCACCATATTCAGTGAGGCCCTGGCAAAAGACCTGTGCCTGTATAGGGACGAGTACCCTGAAGTTACTCTACTCCAGTAGATGACTTGCTACTGGCCATGCGAGGGAAGGAAGACTGCCTAGTCCACACGGGCGCCTTACTCCAGTTATTGCAGGACCGGGGATATCGGGTGTCTCGGAAAAAGGCACAACTTTGCCAATAGACTGTCAAATACCTAGGGTTCCAGATTAGCCAGGGCCGGCGAGCCCTCGGGGTAGAAAGAAAGCCAGTCATCAGGCAAATGGTGGTCCCAACAAACCGGAGACAACTCAGAGAGTTCTTAGGAGCTGCTGGTTTCTGCCGCCTTAGGATAACTGGCTACGCCCAGATAGCCAAACCGTTGTACCAGGCCACAAAAGGACCAGACTCTGATCCATTTCTTGGACCCCTGTGTGGGGGCCCGCCAGGCCGCAGGGGATCACGGACAGAGCCCCCACTGTGA